>NC_080163.1:148630260-149230260 GCF_950295315.1 Erinaceus europaeus
TATATATATATATATATCCAAAGTAAAAGACTGGCTTGAGGGAAGGGTTCAGGTCCTGAAACATGATGGCAGAGAAGGACCTAGAGGGGATTGTATTGTAATGTGGAAATGTATGCATGTAAAAACAATTGTATTTCACTGTAGACTGAAAACCATTAATCCCCCAATAAAGAAAATTTTAAAAATTACATTTGAAAAAAATCTGAAAAAAAAAAATATATATATATATTCTGCAGTGTTGGTATGTGTCTTTTATACTTTCCTTTTACTTGATTTATTTGTGCCTTGTACCCACCAACATGGAGAAAAATAATTAATGTATGATCATCTAGAACTTGGCTTAGAGGGAGGATCCAGTTCGAACCCTCAGCTCCCCACCTGCAGGGGATCACTTTACTAGCAATAGAAGCAGGTCTGCAGATGTCTGTCGTTCTCTCCCCCTTTCGGTCTTCCCTTTCTCTCTCAATTTTTCTCTGTCCTATCCAACAACAACAATAGTAATAACAACATAACAGTAACAACAATAACAACGATGGCAACAAGATGGGGAAAATGGCCTCCAGGAACAGAGGGTATGTAGTGCAGGCACTGAGCCCCAGTAATAACCGTGGAGGCAAACAGAGGAAGGAGGAGGGGGAGGAGAAGAGGAAGAATGGGGCTTAGTATAGTAATTTGTCATAGGAAAACTGAGCACATGAAATAGAAAAGAAAGCAGAACAGTAGGCCTCCACCTACCCTTCAGTCTGGGAATTCTCAACCTTTGAATGAAAGTGAGAACTACTTAGGATTATGTGAAAAGGAAAACCAAAAATCAAACAAACAAGTCTTTGATCCACTTATAGTTGACTTTTGTGCAGGGACATATGGTTGTTTAATTCCATTCATTCGAAGGTTTCGATCCAGTTTTCCCAACACCACTTATTGAAGAGACTCTCCATCTTCCATGTATTGGTTTGAGCCCCCTTATCAAAAATTAGTTGTCTAAAGAAGTAGAGGTTTGTTACTGGGCTTCCAATTCTATTCCACTGATCTATGTGTCTGTTTTGGTTCCAGTACCAGGAAGTTTTGATTACCAATTCTTTGTGCTAGTTTAAGTTCAGGAAGTGTTATACCTCTCTTATTCTTTTTTCTCAAGATTGTTTTGGCAGTTCTAGGGACTTTTTGGTTCCAGATAAAATTATTCCACTTTTGTTCTATTCCTTTAAAGAAATTTGATGGTACTTTGATGAGAATGGCATGGAATATGTATATGGCTCTAGATAAGACTGTCAATTGACAATGTTTATTTTTTCCTATCCAAAAACATGGGATATCTTTTTCATTTCTTTGTCTTTTCCTATGTCATTGAAAAGTGGCATATAGTTTTCAGTGTACAGGTCTTTCATTGCCCTTGTTAACTTTATTCCTAAGTATTTTATTGTTTTGCTGCTATAGTAAAGGGGATTACTTTAATGTCTTACTCTTCTAGTTTGGTGTTTGCATAAAGGAATACTACTGATTTTTTTTGGCAGAACAATTCATGAGCTATGTTTCAAAAAGGTCTTCAAAGACGCAAATCCAACAGCAAAGAATAAATAAATAAATAAATAAATAAATAAATAAATGGGACTACATCAAACTGAAAAGTTTTTGCACAGGAAAGTCTACCTCCACTCTAGCAGAAAGACATGGATTGTGTTATATACAGTAATTCTTACTATGAATCTGGTATGAGAGACACATCAAAATCTCTCATTCCCCAAATTCTGAATTCTCATCCCACTCTCTATTCTCCTACCCTATGAAGGAGTAGAAGAGAATGCAGGGAACTAATGCTAAAATGTTGGAGAAGATCTTTATACCACATAGACCAGACAAAAGACTAATAACCAAAATATATAAAGAACTCAGTAAACTTAACACACACACACACACACACAAAAAAGGCAAATAATCCCACTAGAGAGAGGGGTGAGGAAAGGAATGGAAACTTCTCTGAAGAAGAGATCCAGAGGGCCAACAAGCACCCCCCCCAAAAAAAAAAAAGAAGAAGAAGAAAGAAAAGAATAAAAGAAAGAAAAAAAGGTTCTCAGTCACTGATCATCAGATAAATATAAATAAAGCCAACACTGAGATATCCCTTTTGACCTGTGAGAATGTCATACATTAGAAAGGGCAGTCTCAATAGCAGGGACACTGCTGAATTACTGGTGGGAGTATATATTGGTCTAATCTTCGTAGAATACTGTCCAGAGATTTCTCATGGCACTAGAAATAGACTTACTCTATGATCCAGCAATTTCTCTCCTAAGAATTTACCCAAAGGAAACTATCAGAAGAGATCTATGTATACCTATGTTCATAGCAGCACAATTTGAAATAGCCAGATGTCCAACAAAAGACGAGTGGCAAACCAAACAAACAAAAACATGTAGGATATATATACAATGAAATATTACTCATCTGTTGCTGGGAAATGGTGCAGATGCAGTCACATCTGCCATGTTGTCCCTTCAGGCTACTGCTAGTTCCCGCGAGAGTTGGGACATTCTCAGAGTGCCTGTTCGGCCATGTTGTGCCCTCAGGGCATTGTCTATATCCCCGCGATATTTGGAGTGCTTTGGTTACTCCTCCCCCCTCCCATTCTCACGAGAGTTATTATCCTATCCTGGAATGCTATGGTTACTTCTCCCCCTTCCCATTCTCGCAAAAGCTGCTCCTATAAAAGCCCTTCTTCTTCCGCACCTCGTTCTCTTGCCAGCGCTTCACTTTGGTGTTCAGATGCAAGAAAGGCCATTTTTGCTACCTCCACGTGGCACAACCTGTTTCTCTAGCACCCAACTCTGAGGTGCCAGCGCAAATAAAGATTTGTGTTCCCTCTTCGCTCCGGACCTCCTCTCTCTCTTCTCTGTGGCCCTCACAACAACAATCTGTTAAAAAACAATGAGGTTGTCACCTTTGAGACATCTTGGATGGAAACAGAGGACATTATGTCATCATGTTGAGTAAGATAAGCCAAAAGAAAAATAAGAAGGAGGAGAAGGAAGAGGAGGAGGAGGAAAATATCAAATTATCCCATTTAAAAATATATTTATAAATGGAAATATTGACAAGACTATAGGATAGGAGGGGTAAAATTCCACACAATGCCCAACCCCAGAACTCTGTATCTACTTTCTTCCTTCTGCTCCCTTGATAGCTTCCATATTCTTTATCTCTCTGGGAGTATGGACCTAGGATCATTATGGGATGCAGAAGGTGTAAGGTCTAGCCATGCGTAATTACCTTACCACTTTTAAGTAGAACTTGATAAAGAGGGACAGGGAAGGAGAACGAAAAATGAAATGTGGACTGGGCTTGGTGTATTGCATTAAAGCAAAGGAACTTTGGGGTCCTGGTGAATAATGAACTAGTACTCATATATCAATGAATGATTGTTCTGTAAAGCATTAACCCCCTCAAAAAAGAAAGAAAAAAACCAGTAAGCAAATTAAAAAATACTTTCTATGCTAAATCCCATAAATGATTAAATAATAACCTCTGAGGACGGATCTTAGGCACCACACTTTTTGAGTCTCTAAGTGATCTGCTAGTCGTAAAATGTGAGAAAATATTCTACTTCCAGACTATTTACTAGTGAAGAATTTTTCATCCTAAATGTATTGTGTTATATACAGTAATTCTGAGACACATCAAAATCTCTTATTCACCAAATTCTGAATTCTCATTCCACTCTCCATTCTCCTACCCTATGAAGGAGTAGAAGAGAATGCATCCATAAATGAGACTCTACTCCATCAGATGAGTAAACATTTATTGATATCCAACCTTATCAGAAACAACCCATGGCTAAACAATATATATATAATTTTTTCTTCCTTTCTTTCCTACTGGTCTTCAAGTACTAAGAGAGAGTAATAAAGACTATTTAACTCAATGTTTATCAATAAGGCTTAATACTATGTCTGCTGCTTTGATAAATGTGTTTTCCCCCATAATTATGACTTAATAATTGATAGATTTCTTTGTTTCAGAAGCACAGATTCCTAAAGGAATAGTTAATTTATAGTACCCTATGTTGTTATATTTTTTCAGAAAAAATTCTCTTCACTCTCAAATTAGATGAAAACTTTTCTTGAGAATCCCTGAAGTCTGGAATTAGTCACAAGAGGATTAGATCTTTAACCAGTATGATGATGGTTCAGAGGGTGGGTGATTATAGCCTAGCATGTCACCAACAGACTCAAGAGAGTGAGCATAGATTTGGTATTTCAGTGACTGTTGAAGCAACGTGAGCACCAATTTGTCAATCTTAATATGGTCAGATTATAAGAAGTAAAAGTAAGTACTATTTACCCCAGTAGGTAGCATTATCTATACCTCCATTTTCACTAGAGTTTAAGAATCTAAATAGTTGAGAGAGGATTCAGACAAATTAACTATATCAGAATACAGTAACATATCATTATTTCCTACCAGGTATAAGTATTTTCCTTTCACTTTTATTCTATAAGTACACTAAGATGAATGGTTATTATTTTTCTAACCCCCCAGATCTATTTTTCTTAGCAACATTACTAGTGCATGAAGACAAGTTGAATTATAAGGAAAAATCATCACAAGGACATGCAAGGATCCTGGTTAGAGTCCCTGGTTCCCTACCTGCAGTGGGGTTGCCTCACCAGAGGTGAAGTAGATCTACAGATATCTATCTTTCTCTCTCCCTATCTTTCCCGGCACTCTCAATTTCTCTCTATCCTACCCAATAAAATAGAAAAAAATGGCCAACAGGAGCAGTACAGGCACCGAGCCCAGCAATAACCCTGGAGGCAAGAGAAAGAGGAGAGAGAAAAAGAGAGAGAGAGAGAATACAGTTAGTTGTAGTACAGGAAGTGATTATCATTCTGCTAAGTTTTGTTCCTGAAAAGTATCTAGTACTTATAGAAACCCCATAAGCATGGGTGTCTATACCTGCTATCCCCCAGATTATGACAAGAGCACACTTTCATATGTCTAATGCCTGACTGAAAAGTAAATCAGAAGAATAAAACCCAAATTCAATGTATTTATCACAGGTGAATATGATATTGATTTTAAATTAGAAGATTAGAGGATGTTGATGTCCTCTTCATTGCAGTACTGTAAACAGTATCTGGAACTGAAGATTTAGTTGGTAATATTCAATTAGTGGCATCAGTGGAAGAAGGCAGAAAAGAAAGACTTAGATCATCAAAATCATTAAAATAGCAGGGATTGCATCTTATGCTTATCTGATATTCCAATACTTAGAAAAAAATATGTTCCTTGACAAAACACTTTTGTTTTCATTGAACAACTATTAAACATCTAGTAGCTTAAAAAATACACTATATTACTGAATATAGCTCAATAAGTGAATGTTTATACTTTAAGCCTGAAAATAGCTAGTTAGGGCAGAGGGTAGATAGCATAATGGTTATGCAAACAAATTCTAATGCCTGAGGCTCCAAAGTTCCAAATTCAATCCCCTATACCACCATGAACCAGAGCTGAACAACACTCCAGTTAAAAAAAAAATTATTTGTTTTCAATGTAATATTTTTAAAAAATGCAGTAGAGGTTGGTGAGCTATCTCACCTTCTTTGCCATGTGTGGGGACCCAGATCGGAGCCTCCAGTACAGCAAGTAAAATTACTATGCCCCAGAAGAACACTAGGTGCTTTACCTCACCCTCTCCCTTCTCCCCTCGCTCTCTTGTTTTGCTTGAAAAAAATTGGCTTAAAATGGTGAAGCTCCAAGGGTGATAATAAATGAATAATTGGGGCCGAGCAGTGGCACACCTGGTGGAGTGCACATGTTACAATGTGCAGGGAACCGGGTTCAAGCCCCCAGTCCTCGCTCTCATCTTTTTTTTTCAATCGTAGCCCTCTGGCTTCTTTAATTTTTATTAGCTTTATTTATTTATTGGATAGAGATAGTTAGAAATTGAGAACAAAGGGGGACATAAAGAGGGAAAGAAACAGAGAGACATCTTGAACCTGGCTCCTTGTACATTGTAACATATGTGTTCAGCCAGGTGTACTACCACTTGGCCCCTCATGGTTTCCCTTTGTTTTATAGGTAGAAGCAGAGAGAGACAGAAAGTGAAAGAGGCCCCAGAACTGAGGCTTCCTTCAAAGTGGCCAGTCTAAAAACTGGGCTGTTAGGGTGGGGGTATAGCATAATGTTTATGCAAAGAAACTTTCATGCCTGAGGCTCTCAAGTCCATTGTTCAATCCCCCACACCACCATAAGCCAAAGCTGATCAGTGCTCTGGTATAAAAACAAAACAAACAACAACAACAACAACAAAAAAAAAAAAACCTGGGCTGTGCACAGGCCAAAGAGAACAATAAGAGAAATTCAGACATACTAAAATTGTTGTTGTACTTATTTTTTATTTTATTTATTTATTGGTGGTGGCCCAGGAGTTATATATGTGGATTCCACTACTATCAGGCTGTTTCTCCCTCTCTTCCTTCTTCTTTCTTTTCTCCTCCTCCCTCTTCTTCTTCTTTTTTTTAATAGTTTATTTATTTATTTATTTATTTTCTTTTTTGTTGCCCTTGTTTTTATCGTTGTTGTGGTTATTATTATTGTTGTTGTTATTGATACTGTTGTTGCCAGATAGGACAGAGAGTAATGGAGAGAGGAGGGGGAGACAAAGAGGGGGAGAGAAAGATAAACATGTGCAGACCTGCTTCACCACTTATGAAGCAACCCCCATGCAGGTAGGGAGCCGGGGGCTTGAACCGGGATCCTTGAGCTTTGTGTCATGTGCGCTTAACCTGCTTCACTACTACCCAACTACCCCTCCCTCTTCTTTCTGCTCCTCCCTCTTCTTTTTTTAAAAATTTTCATACGAAGAAGGAGGGAGCTAGAGGGTAAAAGGGAAGGATATATTACAACAATGTTCTACCACCTATGGAGAGTCCCCTTTTCCAGCTATGATGCTCCCACCAGTGGCTCAAACTTAGGTCCTTGCACATTGTAAAATATCTGCTCTACTATTTGAGTTGTTGCCAAGTGCCAATATCCACAGTGTTGCTTATTTTCACATCAAAATTCTTCAGGCATATTTTAAATGTACAATTTGGGGCTAAAAAGATGAGGAGAGCATTGAACTCATTCTGTGGAATCAGTTCAACTTTTTTACTATATTGTTTGTCTTACAAAGAAAACAGAAATATTTTCTAACTGAGTTTTCTTTTCTTTCCATTAATTTATTCATTTGCATGATATTACCTGATCTCTATACTTAAGGGTTTTCTTCCTTTGCTCAATTTTACTTGTCTCTTCGTTTTTATCTTCCCTTCTTCCCTTGTTTTATTTTCTAAGATACCAACTACAGTATAGAATTTATACATTAAAGATAGATTTATAATATCTAGGATCAGATTTTAGAAGGAAAATCTGTCCAGAAGCTAATTTATAATACTGTTTTAAAACAGAGACAAAGCCTGAAGGTTTCTAGTTACTTTTCTAATATCATACTCTGAGAAATATTTGTGGCCTTAGAACATCCAGCTTTTCAATTTGGTCTTTTATTTTCTGGTTTTATTCCCATCCAATATTTTTATTATTGGGAATACAACCCTTGTGTACAATAATCATTATAGTAGCTAAATAATAATGATTTACTTTCTATAATGCCTTATGAATATTGAATCAATTTTCACAGTCTAAAAGTGGACTATAAGTCTGAGGCCAGAGACCACATTTTATTTATCTTTGCAACTCAGCAACTTGCCTCCTATCTGGCAATTAGCAGAGCTTAGTAACTTTAAAAATGTAAATGCTATTACTATAAATACCCTATGAGGGACTCAGATATGGAACCATCTCATATACAAATAAAACAAATTTAGAAAATAATGCACAGAACTAGAAATTACTTACGCTCAGTTCATAATTCAAAAACTACCACATAAAAATAAAAATAAAATAAAAAGAGAACTGCTTCTCATTGACATCTGCATAGTCAATTTCAATGACAAGATATTTCAGTGTATGAATTATTATTGTAACCTGATGATACCGTTTTATACTATTTATTTATTTTTGTATTATCTTTATTTGTTGGATAGAGACAACCAGAAATCAAGAAGAAAGGGGGTAATAAAGAGGGAGAGAGAGAAATATGTGTAATACTGCTTCATCACTCACAAACCTATCCCTCTGCAGGCGGGGAACAGAGGCTCAAACCCTGTTCCTTAAGCACTGTAATGTGTGCATTCAACCAGGTGGGCCACCACCTGGTCCCTACACTTTATGTGAAATCAAGAAACATCCACTGCACTGATTAATATAACTTATACTTGACAAATATGACCATTTAAGTTTCAATTTTAATTAGTTAAAATAAAATTTAATTAAAAATGTAGTTTTTCTACCCAAGGAAGATGGGTCCTGAAATCAGTGCAGCCTAGAATGTTCCTTGTCATGATCACAGACATACAGAGGTGCAGAGGTTATATAGGCTCCTGTGCTGCATATGGACCCCAGATCCAATCGATGAGGTTTACAGTCAACATTATTTATACACTTTTCCCATATTTAGGAGCTGCTTTATTCCTTGATCCAGCTTTCTAGTCCTATTTCCAATTATGACACGATCTTCACAGACAATAACTTGGATCTACCTGCATATCAGATGTCAGGCCTAGGCAAAAATTAGTAAAGTCATGGGCCCTTTGGAATATACCTAAAATAGAACTACTAGCTTTTTCCAAGACAGAGACCTCAAATCTTTGTCTGCAATATTCTTGCAATTAGGTCAGCAATTTGTTCTCCATTATAACTTAACTCTTTTTCAACCATCAGTTTCCAGATGTTACCATGATGCCAACCTGACTTCCCTGAGCAGACAACCCCATCAATGTGTCCTGGAGCCCCACCTTCCCAAATCCCTGCCCAGCTAGGGAAAGAGAGAGACAGACTGGGGTTATGGACCGACCTGCCAACACCCATGTTCAGTGGGGAAGTAATTACAGAAGCCAGACCTTCAACCTTCTGCACCCCATAATGACGCTGGGTCTATACTCCCAGGGGGATAAATAATAGGGAAGCTATCAAGGGAGGGGGTGGGGTACAGAATTCTGGTGGTGGGAATTGTGTGAAACTGTACCCATCTTGTCCTATGGTCTTGCCAATATTTCAATTTTGTAAATTAAAAAAAATAATAATAAAACATACACACAAAAAAATGTAGCCCTTATTCATACTTAGTTACATCCAATGCACTCAAAAACTACAAGGAGCTATTAGCTACCATACTGAATTAACAAGGATATATAGCATTTCTATCTTTCTAAGAATTTATAAAAAAAATGTAAGAATCTATTTTCTAGAATTAAGTGAGAAGATTTGCCAAAACATTAGTTGGAGTACTTGAGCATATATAATATGGTTGAAATCCTCTGCAATGTTTGAAAGTACCTGAGAGTTGCAAGGAGACACTCCTGAAACCTTCTTTCAAAATGATTCATTGGATAAGAGAATAAAATGTTTTAATTTTTTATTATTTCCTAAAAATTTGGTCTATACACCGCATTTCTAGTAAACATTGTTACTTGAGTTTAGATTTTCTTCAACAACAAGGCCTCACCTTTGTCAGTAAAATAAGATGTTCTTGTCCCTCATGTTATGTGAATGTATGAGGCCATTTTTTCACAAATATGGGAAATAAATTATAATATTCAGTAAAAAGAAATCCAGATTAACCCAAACCTTTACCTCCTCTGAACTGCAAAAATTTAGATAGGCAGCATTTACTTAAACAGTAAAGCAGGTCTTCAGGTATTTATTTCTCTCTCTCCTTCTCTCTGTTTTCTCCTCCTCTCTTGATTTCATCTGTCCTATCCAACAACAATAACAACCACAACAAGGGTGACATCAAGGGTAGCATAATGGGGAAAATGTCCTCCAGGAGCAGTGGACTCCTAATGATGGAACTGAGCCCCAGCAATAATCCTGGAGGCAAAAAACAAGGGTGGGGGGAAAAGCCAAGATGGCGACTTGGAAACAACAGCTGGCATTAGCTCCAAACAGGCATTTGCAACCTGGGATTCTCTGGATAGGGTAAGATACTGGGCTGTCGGTAGGAGGGTGAACAAGGGGTGGTCAGTGTGACAGCAAATAAGAGTCCTATAACCCACTCTTGGGCTGGAAAACAGAGACCAAAAGGATGAACAAAGGAAAATCTTTTTGGCTTGATTATTTCTGAACCCACGCCCCACCACCATCCCCAGAAACAACGCCCAGAAGCTAAAGGAAGGGAAAGCAGACTAACAGAAGCAGAAAACAGAATTAGTCAGACAGAGGATGAGTGAGAGAAAACTACAAAAGAGGTAAAAGACCTCAAAAAGAGATTGAGAAACACTGAAAACAACAACAGAGACATATGGGATGATCTCAAAAGAAGTAACATTCATATAGCTGGCCTGCCAGAGGAAGAAGGAAAGGAAGGGGATGTAAACATTCTAGAGGAAATAATAGAAGAAAACTTTCCAGACCTAAAAAAACAGAAAGGACATTAAGATTCAAGAGGCCCAGAGAGTCCCAAACAGAACCAACCCAGACCTGAAGACATCAAGATACATCATAATTACAATGAAGAGAAATAAGAATAAAGAAAGAATCCTAAAGGCTGCAAGAGAGAAACAAAAAGTCACATACGGGGGAAAACTCATAAGATTATCATCAGACTTCTCCACTCAAACTCTAAATGCCAGAAGAGAATGGCAAGATATCTATCGAGCCCTGAATGAAAAAGGGTTTCAACCAAGGATAATATATCCTGATAGACTTTCATTCATACTAGATCGAGGGATCTAAGCCATCTCAGACATGGAAAAGTTAAAGGAGGCAACCATCACCAAACCTTACCTGAAAAAGGTTCTAGAGTACCTCTTATAAACAAAAACATCACTATATTACTTGCCATATATCAGAGCAGATAAAAATTGTTGAATAATGGCACTACAATACATTAAATCCATAATATCAATAAATGTCAATGGCTTAAACTCACCCATTAAAAGACACAGAGTTGGAGGATGGATCAGAACAACACAACACAACCATATGCTGCTTGCAAGAATCACACCTGACCAAACAAGACAAAAACAGACTTAAAGTGAAAGGATGGAAAACAATAATACAGGATAATGGACCACCAAAAAAGGCAGGAACAGCCATTCTCATCTCTGCCACCATAGACTTTAAATTAAATAAAGTAATAAAAGATAGGCAAGGCCATTATGTAGTGATTACAGGATCAATCAACCAAGAAGATTTAACAATTATTAACATCTATGCACACAACAAGGGACCTTCTCAATACATCAAACACCTACTGAAAGCACTACAAAAAACATCAATAGTAATACAATAGTAGTGAGAGTTAAACACCTACTGAAGAATTTCAAAAATACATCAATAGTAATACAATAATAGTGGGAGACTTCAATACCCAACTCTCACACATAGACAGATCAACAAAGCAGAGAACCAATAAAGACACAAGAGAATTGAATGAAAAGACTGACAGACTAGACTTCTTGGACATTTTCAGACTCCTCCACCCCAAAAACCTGGAATACACCTTCCTTTCGAATCCACATAACACATACTCAAGGATAGACCACATGTTAGGCCACAAAGACAGCATCAATAAATTCAAAAGCATTGAAATCATCCCAAGTATCTTCTCAGACCACAGTAGAGTAAAACTAACATTTAACAACAAACAGAAAATTATTAAAAGTCACAGAATTTGGAAACTAAACAACATACTCCTTAAGAAATACTGGGTAAGAGACTCACAAAAGCAGGAAATTCAAATGTTTCTGGAAACAAATGAAAATGAAGACACAACCTATCAAAATATTTGGGACACAGCTGAAGCAGTACTGAGAGGGAAACTTATAGCCATGCAATCACATATTAAACACCAAGAAGCTCAAATGAACGACCTTACTGCACACCTCAAGGACTTAAAGGAAGAGGATCAAAGGAACCCTAAAGCAACCAGAAGGACAGAAATCACTAAAGTTTGAGCAGGAATAAACAACATCAAAAATAAAAGAACCATACAAAAGATCAATGAAGCCAAATGTTGGTCATTTGAAAGATTACACAAAATTGACAAACCCCTAGCCAGACTCACCAAACAAAAAAGAGAGAAGACTCAAATTAATAGAATTGTAAACGATGCAGGAGATATCACAACTGATACCAAAGATCCAGAGAATCCTGCAAAACTTCTATAAAGCACTATATGCCACCAAGCTAGAGAATCTGGAAGAAATGGAACAATTCCTAGAAGCATATGCCCTTCCAAAACTGAACCTAGAAGAACTACAAAATCTAAATGCATCAATCACAGACAAAGAAATTGAAACCATTATTAAGAATCTCCCCAACAACAAAAGTCCTGGACCAGATGGCTTCACAAATGAATTCTACAAAACTTTCAGGAAACAGTTAGTACCCATACTTCTGAAGCTTTTCCATAAGATTGAAGAAAAAGGAATACTCCGTTCCACAAAAGCTGATAGGGACAGAACAAAAAAGGAAAACTACAGACCAATATCTCTGATGCCAAAATATTAAAAAAGATCTTGGACAACCGGAAACAACAACATATCAAAAAGATTGTTCATCATGACCAAGTGGGATTCATCCCAGGAATGCAAGGCTGGTTCAACATCTGTAAGTGAATCAATGTCATTCACCACATCAATAAAAGCAAAGCCAAAAACCACATGATTATATCAATAGATGCAGAGAAAGCCTTTGACAAAATCCAACACCCATTCATGCTCAAAACTCTACAAAAAATGGGAATAGATGGGAAATTCCTCAAGACAGTGGAGTCTATATATAGCAAACCTACGGCCAACATCATACTCAATGGACAGAAGCTGAAAGCATTCCCCCTCAGATCAGGGACTAGACAGGGCTGTCCATTGTCACTGTTACTCTTCAACATAGTATTGGAAGTTCTTGCCATAGCAATCAGGCAAGAGAAAGAAATCAATGGAATACAGATTGGAAGGGAAGAAGTCAAGCTCTCACTATTTGCAGATGATATGATAGTATCCATAGAAAAACCTAAAGAATCCAGGAGAAAATTACTGGAAGTTATTAGGCAATATAGCAAGGTATCAGGCTACAAAATCAATGTACAAAAATCAGTGGCATTTCTTTATGCAAAAACTAAATCTGAAGAAGAAGACATACAGAAATCACTCCCATTTACTGTTTCAGCAAAATCAATCAAGTACCTAGGAATACCAAAGAAGTGAAAGACTTGTATGCTGAAAACTATGAGTCGCTACTGAAGGAAATAGAAACTGATACCAAGAAATGGAAAGATATCCCATGCTCATGGATTGGAAGAATAAATATCATCAAAATGAATATTCTCCCCAGAGCCATATACAAATTTAATGCAATACCCATCAAAGTTCCACCAGGCTTCTTTAAGAGAATAGAACAAACACTAC
The DNA here is from genome assembly GCF_950295315.1 of Erinaceus europaeus. Classification (NCBI taxonomy): domain Eukaryota; kingdom Metazoa; phylum Chordata; class Mammalia; order Eulipotyphla; family Erinaceidae; genus Erinaceus; species Erinaceus europaeus. The sequence continues at coordinate 148,643,769 of NC_080163.1, forward strand.
AATCATTTATCTGGAACCTGAAAACACCTAGAATTGCCAAAACCATCTTAAGGAAAAGAAACAGAAATGGAGGCATCACACTCGTAAACCTTAACTATATTATAAAGCCATCATCATCAAAACAGCATGGTACTGGAACAAAAATAGGCACACAGACCAGTGGAACAGAATTGAAAGCCCAAAAATAAATCCCCACACCTATGGACATCTAATCTTTGATAAGGAGGCCCTAAGGATTAAATGGAAAAAGGAGGCTCTCTCCAATAAATGGTGCTGGGAAAACTGGGTTGAAACATGCAGAAGAATGAAATTGAACCACTTTATCTCACCAGAAACAAAAATCAACTCCAAATGGATCAAAGACCTAGATGTCAGACCAGAAACAATCAAATACTTAGAGAAAAACATTGGTAAAACACTTTCCCACCTACACCACAAGGACATCTTTGATGAGTCAAACCCAATTGCAAGGAAGACTAAAGCAGAAACAAACCAATGGGACTACATCAAATTGAAAAGCTTATGCACATCCAAAAAAACTACCACACAAACAGAGAGACCCCTCACAGAATGGGAGAAGATCTTCACATGCCAGACATCAGACAAGAAACTAATCACCGAAATATATAAAGAGCTCAGCAAACTTAGCACCAAAAAAGCAAATAACGCCATCCAAAAATGGGCAGAGGATATGAACAAAACATTCACCTCAGAGGAGATCCAAAAGGCTAACAAACATATGAAAAACTGCTCTAGGTCACTGATTGTCAGAGAAATGCAAATTAAGACAACACGAAGATACCACCTCACTCCTGTAAGAATGGCATACATCAAAAAGGACAGCAGCAACAAATGCTGGAGAGGATGTGGGGACAGAGGAACCCTTTTACATTGCTGGTGGGAATGTAAATTGGTAAAGCCTCTGTGGAAAGCAGTCTGGAAAACTCTCAGAAGGCTAGACATGGACCATCCATATGACCCAGTAATTCCTCTCCTGGGGTTATACCCCAAGGACTCCACAACACCCAACCAAAAAGAGGTGTGTACTCCTATGTTCATAGCAGCACAATTCATAACAGCTAAAACCTGGAAGCAACCCAGGTGCCCAACAACAGATGAGTGGCTGAGAAAGCTGTGGTATATATATACACAATGGAATACTATGCAGCTATCAAGAACAATGAACCCACCTTCTCTGACCCATCTTGGACAGAGCTAGAAGGAATTATGTTAAGTGAGCTAAGTCAGAAAGATAAAGATGAGTATAGGATGATCCCACTCATCAACAGAAGTTGAGTAACAAGATCTGAAAGGGAAACTAAAAGGAGGACCTGACCAAATTGTAAGTAGGGCACCAAAGTAAAAACCCTGTGGTGGGGGGTAGACATGCAGCTTCCTGTTCCAGTGGGGGGTGGGAGTGGGTGTGAGGGATGGGTCACAGTCTTTTGGTGGTGGGAATGGTGTTTACGTACACTCCTCACAAAATGTAGACATATAAATCTCTAGTTAATTAATATGAGAGGGGGAAAATCAATTGTATGTCTCAAAGTTTTTCAAAACACAAACTGAATCTTTTTAATATATATTGGCTGTGTATTTGATATGCGGACTCTCTCAAAAGCCTAGACCAAGCAGATCAGAAGCATCCAATAGCACAGCTATATACAAGATACTGGGTACTCTACAGCAAACCCTAACAAAAGGACTTTTCAAAATTAACCCAATTAACAAATAATGTGATGATAACATTAACTATCGATTGTCTTTTTGAACCCTAAGACAGCAGGAAACTCACATCTCCACTATAGAGGCTCTACTTCCCCCAGTCCTGGAACCATTGGATAGGGCCCACTTTCCCGTATGCATCTCCCAATCATATCAAATAATATTGCATCCGCCGATCACAACCTAACCAACGCACCGATTGCCACCTCAACATGCTTCACTTCAGACTGTGTCCAGAGACTTCACGTGTGGAATGACAACCCTTCAACCTCATTACTCGGGTGAGACCTTTCCTTTCATAGTATACTCTAATTCCATCTCAGGTGGTTCACTTTCTAACAAAGTCCCAAAACCTAGATATAGACCAGTTTCTGTGTGAGAAAGCATATGTTCACACTTATCCATAAACTACTCCAAAATATATACCTGAAAGCAGAAGTACACTAGAGTTTGCAGTGAGTACCTCCCTAACACTTCCTCTCCACTATTCCAAGCTTTGGGTCCATGATTGCTCAACAATTTGTTTGGCTTCGTATGTTAACTCTCTTTTCAGTCACCAGGTTCCAGATGCCATCAGGATGCCGGCCAGGCTTCCCTGGATTGAAGACCCCACCAATATGTCCTGGAGCTCAGTTTCCCCAGAGACACACCCTACTAGGGAAAGAGAGAGGCAGACTGGGAGTATGGACTGACCAGTCAATGCCGATGTTCAGTGGGGAAGCAATTACAGAAGCCAGACCTTCTTCCTTCTGCAACCCACAATGACCCTGGGTCCATGCTCCCAGAGGGATAGAGAATGGGAAAGCTATCAGGGGAGGGGGTGGGATATGGAGATTGGGTGGTGGGAATTGTGTGAAGTTGTACCCCTCCTACCCTATGGTTTTGTTAATTATTCCTTTCTTAAATAAAAAAAAAAAAGAATAAAAAAAATCAATAGTAGTGGGAGACTTCAACACCCCACTCACACACTTAGACAGATCAACAAGGCAGAAAATCAACAGAGAATTAAATCAAAATATGGACAGACTAGACCTCCTGGACATTTTCATAGTTCTTTACCCCAAAAAGTGGAATACACATTTTTTTCAAATTCACAGAGCACATCCTCAGGGATAACGAGAGACCACAAGTTAGGCAACAAAGACAGTATTAACAAATTCAAGAATATTGGAATCATACCAAGTATCTTCTCAGACCACAGTGGAGTAAAGCTAACATTCAACAACAAACAGAAAATAACTAAAGTCACAGAATTTGGAAACTCAACAACATTCTGCTTAAGAACCACTGGGTAGAGAAGAACTCAAGCAAAAAGTTCAAATGTTCCTGGAAACAAATGAAAATGAAGACACAAGCTATCAAAATATTTGGGACACAGCTAAAGCAGTATTGAGAGAGAATCTCATGGCCATACAATCACACATTAGAGAACAAGAAAAAGCTCAAATAAATGGCCTTAGTGCACACCTATGGACTTAGAGGAAGAAGAACAAAGGAACCCTAAAGCAACCAGAAGGATGGAAATCACTAAAATTAGAGCAGAAATAAGCAACATCAAAAATAAGAGAACCATACAAAAGATCAATGAAGCCAAATGTTGGTTCTTTGAAAAATTAAACAAGATTACCAAACCCCTAGCCAGACTCATTAAAAAAAAAGGAGGGGGTAGAAGACTCAAATAAATAGAATCTACTGCCTTCTTAAACCCTAAGACAGCAGAAACCTCCCACTTCCTCTATAAAGCCTACATTTCCCTAGTCCAGAACCTCTAGGGTGGGGCTCACTTTCATGCATGCTTCTCTCAATTCATACCAAATGATATTGCATCTTCTTATACCAATCTAATTAATGCAAGGAATTCCACCTTGGTATGCTTCACTTCAGACTGTGTCCAGAGACGTTAGGCATGGAATGTCAGCCCTTCAGCCTCATTACTCGGGTGAGATCTTTCCTTTCATAGGATTCTCTAATTCCATTCCAGGTGGTTCACTTCCTAACAAAGTCCCAAAACCTAGATATAGAACAGGTCCTATGAGATAGGGCATATGTTCACATGTATCCATAAATTAGGGCAAATTATATACCTGAAATCAAAAGTACACAATAGTCTGCAGTGAATCAGTATGAAGTTCATAATGAAATAGTGTCTACTTAGACTTAGATACCCTCCTCACATATTCCCCATTATACTTTCCTCACTCATTCATCCCAAGCTATCCTTATCAAAGCAAGGACTGCAAAAGCTGAATAAGCACAAGAGACTGGCATACTTTAAGTATGACTCTTTAGTCACTATCAAACCATCCCATCAGCTGGGACCCTATTTGGGGAGTCCCGAGATTCCCAAACAGACATGATGGGCCTAGACCTCGAATAAATCCCTCTCTCCATTGTTACGTGTCATTTGTATCAGGAACAACAAAACAGACCCTTTGTGGGACCCATAGTACCTTGGCCTCAACTTAGATCAACAGTGGTAGAGAATGTTCCATCCTCCGAGGTGAGGCTGGACAACATACTCTATGCTACACCTGAGGAAGATGGGTCTTGATATTAGGGCAGCTTGGAATGTTCTTACACATGACCACTGAATGTGAGCTTGGATCTATAGGGGTGCAGAGGTCACATAAGCTTCTAAGCTGAATATGGGCTTTCTGAGCCCAACTTTCTGAGCCTCCAAGAGGGATCACAGTCTTCACTCAATAATTTTCTATTAAGTTTTACTCAATAAGAACCAAGCCATATTTCTGACATATAGACTAATGAGAAATTCTATGTTTTAAGCCACCAGGTTTGGTCATTAGTTATAGTACCACTAGAGGTCAATGCAACAATCCAAATTTTAAGTGTTTTTTATTCAGGCATAGCTATATGATACTCTTGCAAAATCAAATTTTCTGGTACTCTGCCTATATCCACATATGGAAAGAATCTGTTTGTCTCTTACAGTTAAGTACAAAATAGTTAAATAAGAGTTGAATCCTTCTAAGCAAGTACTTGAATACTAAAATGATTGGCTACTTACCCTCTTCAAATTTTTTTTTTGCAGTCCCAAATATTGATGTAACCTATAGCCTTCTTCTAGAATTGAAGTCAGAGCCCTATTAAGCCATAATTATTCACATTAAGTGTGTGAATAGGGTAATTGGGTTATTTACCACTTTATAAAAATGTGTTTGGAGGATTTAAATGAGCAACACAAGTAAGAGAAGCGTGATGAGAAGACAAGCATGTTTGAGCTGATATATAAGGTAATCTTGTTGATACTTTATACTATTTCTACCAAATTATTCTTAACCTCCAATTGAAATATCATTGATTGTTTGTTTAACACCCCATTTCATATCCTGACTCACTGACTTAGAAGTTGCTCTTCCTGGGGTCTGATGGTAGTGCACTTGGTTAAGCACACATTATACAAAGCTCACAGACCTGTATAAGAAACCTTTTGGAGCCCCCCCCCTACTCCTCACCTGCATGGAGGACACTTCAAGAGATGTAAAGCAGGTCTTCAGGTGTCTCTCTATCTCTCACCCTCTTCACCTCCCCCCCTCCTCTTATCTCTGTCCTGGCATGCAGCCCTAATGATAACCCTGTAGAAAAAAAAAAGATTCTCTTTCCTCATATGGGATGATATTTTCATTCTTTCAATCTTATAAGCCTTCATTAGAGACCAAAACAGATTCAAAGTAATTTCTGATTTCTGGGAAGCAGTGGCACACCTCTTAAATCCTAAATCACTTCCTTCTATTGGTTAGCTCTCATCTCAGATAAATAAAGAGGACCAAAAAAGTAAAAATAAAGGAATAAAATACACCACATATATATTCTGATTTACTGCTTATTTGATATTAATTTCATTTATTTTTGGATGTCTTGATTTACCTTCTCCTGCTGAACTATTTTGTACTTGAACTGTAAGAGACAAACTGATTCTTTCCATATGTGAATACAGGCAGAGTACCAGAAAATTTGATTTTGCAAGAGTATTGTATAGCTATGCCAGAATAAAAAACACTTAAAATCAAGCACACCAGCAGTGGCACACCACTTAAATCCTAACTCACTGCCTTCTATTAATTAGCTCTCATCTCAGATAAAGAGGACCAAAAAAGTAAAAACAAAGGAATAAAATACACCACATATATATTCTGCTTTACTGCTTATTTGATATTAATTTCATTTACTTTTGGATCTCTTGATCGGTCTAGTCTCAATCTTTTTTTATCATTTCTTACATGCTAAAATTATATGACATTGGTGGCATAATTGTAATAAATAAATGTATTCCTGCAGGGCTAGTGATGCGAGAGAGAAATGATCCAGGAACTGAGCTGGCGGTTGTGAGGCATTTCAAAATCTTTTCATCCCCTTGCCCAAGCTCTTCGAGGTCAGACAACATAAGTGGCAAGTCGAAAAACGGAAGTGGCTTGACAATACCATATATGGTAAGGAAAGGGGAGGAGAAAGGTAAAATAGAGCTGGGAAAGGTAGGAACTTCCTTAGCAACTGTTGTGAGGGGTTTAACTGGTAGGATTAATAATACCCTGCAGGCAGGGAGGGTCTTGAGGGTAGAAAAAGAATATATCAAATGAGCAGAATGGGTGGGGAAATAGGGAGGAGACCTTAAGTCATTTGTTAGACAAAGCAGAACATTAATATGTAGATAATAAGAGAGTGGTCCATTGTATCCAGGAATGCAGGGTGAAGCAGGGAAGCTGGCTTAATGTTATAAGGAATGCAGAGCCCCTGGGGGCAGAAAAAATGCAAGGTCTCTGGAGACAGGGAGTAAGCTAACAGGGAAGCAGAACACTGAGGTCTGTACATCTCCCCAGCTCAACCTCAGAAAGAGAGAGTCTGACAGGGAGATTCATTTTCTTAGTTCCCAATTTTTCAATGGGAAAAACCTCACCATGCTCAACCTGGTTCTCACAGTATTCCCAGCATATTCCTTCTACTCCTGGAGTTTAAAACAGACTGCTTCAATACCATAACATTTGTCTTCCATTTTTATAACCATGATACTTATCACAAGTGTCTGAGATGTGGGGCATCCAATAAATATTTCTAGGGAGGAAAAGAGAAAAAGGAGTCAAAGAATAAAGAAGGGAAAAGAAAGAGAGAAGAGGAAATAAGAAAGAGTAAAGTTAGACAGGAAAGAAGTACAAAAGAAAAAGGAGTAAGTTCCCATTTCACCAAGTTCTCCCAATCAATATTTAGGCTTGAGCTGACCTGAGGAAAGAGTAATAAGCAATTTTCTATAGAATATGTATAGCTGCCATCTTGACATAAATTAATTTTTATTTAATGTAGAATATCAAAGAGTTGGTGACGCACTGTTTCACAAACTTTCCAACTGAATTATTCTAATAGCAAAGGGAAGAGTACATAAACCTCCAGAGGTTCTCAACAAAGTAGACAAGTGAATTTCTTTTAAGTCTCTGAATTCATTTGAAAAATTCATGTAAATTTTATATTCTACTCATAGAACAGCCATGTTATCTTAAGTATAAAAAAAACATTAGTTTCCTCTCAAATCTACTAGCACAATTTATGCTCTAGAAAATTGCATTTTCAGTTACTATAGAACTGTTCAACCCTCCAAACATAACACCAACTACTCTGCAGTCATAGGTACAGGCCTATTTGTATTATAGTTTGTAAGACAAAAGACTGGAAGACTAGATCATAGTCTCTGAACATGATGTCCACAGTAATTGATACTGGAAACACCAGTTGGGACAGACTGTTTTTAACTATAAACTAGGGAAAAATGCCCACATTGAGAACTCTCTGCTCTTACTTTATAAGCCTAGAGTTCTTTAAGCATTTTAAAACAGCAATTACTACTTAAAAAGTTCCATTTTAGCAGTTTCTAAATCAGTTAATAATATGTATTTTCTTTTTAATGTTCTTCTGAAGAAACTAAAGTGCCTCTTACATAATTTCATTAATCTGCACAACATCTCCTTTTCAAAGATGGGCTTTTTCATCATATAAAATGCCTTATTTTATAGCAAGTTAATATCTAATATCAAACATTTCTGCGGCTTAAGTAATAGCAATGTTTATAATTGGATAGCAGTTAAAATTTAAGCTTTAAATCTAGAGAATCTTTTGCTATTAAGTTATTACAATAAAATCTTGGCATCTGTAAAAGTGAACTCATTAACAAATACACACATTCCTATCTATATTCATCTACCTCTTTTTAATATTTATGGATATTTCCAAGTGATAGACCTCTTATTTATCAGCAGTGATCAGTTTGTGGTGTCTTAGTTATATAAATATTACTAACTATATAGGCATAGAAGTATGTAGAAATAAAAATGATGATCCTCCAATTGTTTAGCATATGTAAAAAGATGATATTCATATTCTACTCTGTTTAATGTTGTATATCCCATACAGACCAATCACAAAATTCATTTATCTATGTGTTTACTAGAAAGTTTTCTAAAGCATTTGAGAATTATTTTCTAAAATATATTGGAGCCATTCATTCCCATTATTCCAAAAAACTCAGCCTGGAAGGTGCTTTCTTTCTGTCAAATTCAGGACTTTTTAAAAATCCATCCTACAGAGAGAAAGCATATATAGGAGACATTTTTCTAGAGTGTGAAGATGTCCCTGACCTAACACTACTTGGACATGTTGCAAAGCAAATAAAAGATTATGCTATGAGAACCATTATGGAATTTTTAATATATATCAGCAATTGTTTGCCACCAAGATTATTACTGGTATTTGATGCCTTCAAGAGAAGTCCATCACTCCTGGTGGCTATTTTTCCTTTTTGTTGTCTCTTTATTTGTATTTGATGAGAAAGGGAGTGTCGTATGCTTTACATTGGTTTGTTCTAGCCCTCCCCCCCCCCCCCGCCAAGAGAATTGGATCAGTCCAATTAATTTCACGGGCCTGCTTGGCCCCGCCCGAAGGAACCCCAAGAGAGGGTTCCTGAGTCCGAGAGTTCCAGAGTAAGGGAGAGGGTTCCTGAGTTCGAGAGTGCCAGAGTTCCTGAGTTCCTGAGTTCGAGAGTAAGGGGGAGAGTTCCTGAGTTCAAGAGTAAGAGGGAGTGCTTGTGCCGCCGCAAAGAGACAGCAGAGTTCTGTTTGGTGATTATTTTGTCTTAGTTTATGAATCGTTGTTCCTGAATAAAGAAATACAGCTTCCCTGCCCAGCCATTGTCTCCGCGTCTCTGTTCACCACCGTGAAGCCAGCCCGGCCGGCAAGAGCCTTCTGAAATTTTAACAACAAGGGAGAAAACTGAAGGAGAGGTAGAAAAGGCAGCTATAGTACTGCTTCACTGCTTGTGAAATGTTCCTCTAGCAATTAGAGATGTGGGGCTTAAGCCCAGGTCCATAAGAATTCAACTGACCACCTCCCTGTCTGTAATTAATATGGTCATTATCAGCTTTTACACTAACAAGAAATGTAGCTTGAATGATTCTAAAATGATCAAACAACACAGCATATATTCACTAGACTCCTCTCTGTGTTAAGGTTTCATGATGCTGTAGTGATCAGGACTGAAAAAAAAAAAATCTCCACCCTCCCTTATGGCATTTATTGTTTAATTGTCATTATGTAGATCAAAAGGTTCCAGATAGTCGTAATTGATTATTGTCAAAGAGCTATGAAGGAAAATTAAGCAGGTATGCTGTGTGTGAGCAAAGCAGATTCAAGCAGGTTTGTTCAGGGTGGCCTTGCCACCAGGATAAAATTAATGATTTCTAATATTAAATAAATATAAGCAACTTATTCTATCCAAGAAGACTAATATGCTTATCCTATTCAACAAGCAGCAAGAATACTACAAGAATTTTGAATAAAAAGGAATATTTTAAGTGATACATCCAGAAATAAGCAAAATACAAAAGACGTGACGTGCAGTTGTGCATGAGGGGTATTTTGCAAAGTCTTTGGAATGACTTGAACTACAATGACAGCTGGGGCTTCAGATCAGCAGTTTAACCTTAGAACCCAACTAGTACTTCACCCTGATGGCTAACAAAAAAAAGTGAGGACATAAAAACCATAACTGAGGAGGAGTAAATAAGATAACTAATTTTTTTTCTCATCTCCAGTTTAAGTATCCTGAGAGCATCTGAGGTGAGGTGAGGCTCAGGGGCTCATGATTAGAACATATGCCTATGGGGGCAGAGTGTTGGCACATCTGGTAGATCATCAATGTAACTATGCCTAAAGACCTGAATTTAAGCTCCCAGTCCCCTTCCATCCTGCAGGAGGGAAGACTTGGGACTACTGGAGCAGTGCTACAGGTGTCGCTTCATATACAACACCTTCCAGTCTCTAACAAATAAATCCTTTTTGCTAAAACTTTATCTTATAGGACAGAAAGAAATTTAGAGGTAAGAGGGAGAAAGAGAGGGAGAGAGAGAGAGAGAGCAAGAGAGAGACACTTGTAGACCTGCTTCACGGCTTATGACTCCCCCCCACCAACCCCTCAAATGGGGACCCGGGGCTTGAGTCTAGGTCTTTGTGCATGGGAACAGGTGCTCTCAACAAGATATGCCACCCCTGGCCCAATAAATCCTAAATATTATCATGTTGCATGTGTAAATGAACAGCACAGCATATATTTCTGACAGTTGTTTCGTAGTTCAGCAAATACAGAGATATTTATCACTTAGTATATTTTACGGAGGAGTTCCCGGAAGATGGTGGACTGAGAAGCTGCTAGTGGCTTGAGCTCTGACCACACCTTCTGGAAACGGTAAGATTTTCTGCCTTTAATAGGCCAGTCAATAAGGGGACCTAGCGGTAACACCAAGGAGGTGACTATAACTTAATTTGGGTTAAGAAATAGAGTAGAAAAAAAGGGGGAAATTTTTTTTTCCATTTAATTATAAATAACACCTCATCCCCCCTCCCCACCCCCACCCCATAACCAGTCCCTGTGGACCAGCTCCTAGCAGGCTCCCTTGCTGTGCTTCTGTCTTTACCAAATTCCTGTCCCACCAGGGAGTATCATTCATTCTAAGTCTATACCCTTCTGAAACCTCTGGCCTTTTTTTCCTTTCTAAGTAGCCAACCCCCCCCCACCTCACCCCACATAGCTAATTAAATAATTAAAAATAAATAAATAAATAAACTTTCCTTTCACTACTCTTTTACGATTGTTCTTTTTCTTATATTTTTCTTTTTTCTCTCTCTCTCTTTTTTTCTTCCTTTTCTCATTGTTGTCATCCTTTCTTCCTTAATCATACAGCTTCCAAAGCCACAGGCCCCAGCCCCCACACCACCAAACAGTGTGCTTTTTTGAATTCACTGATACACATTTGGGAATTATTTTGGGGAAGAATTCTGACACAGTGTGGACTCTCACTGCGAGTGTCTCTGCTCAACTTCCCTTCCTCCTTTAGCCACCCCTAAAATATACAGTGGATAGTAGATTTGCATAACTGTCTATTATCAGCCATCCTTGTCTAGTCCTGAGGGTTTCTTTTTTCTTTTCACTGCTCTTTAATTACAGCTCTTTTTCTTCTCTTTTCCCTTTTCTCTCACTTGTCTCTTTTTTCTTTTTTTTTCTTTTTCTTTTCTTTTTTTTTATCTTGTCATACACTTCTTCCTTCCTTCTTCTTTGCCTTTCTGAATTTGTGAATTATTTTGGGGAAGAAATCTGACTCAGAGTGGACTCTCTATGTGTGTATCTCTGCTCTAGTTCTTTTTCCCCTCTTGTTACCCCTAGAATATACAGTGGATAGTAGATTTGCATAACTGTCTATTCTTGCTATCCCTTCTTTCTTTTCTCTTTCTTCCTCACTGGGAATTAGTTACTATTTTTTCACAGAGTGGAGAAATTGTTTGGCTAACTGATAGTGATTAAACTTCTTCAATACTTGCTTCAGTTGCTACTGTAATTCCTGAGGTTGGTGAGTGCAATTGTCATAAATTGTCATAAATTGTCATAAATTGTCATAAATTGTCATGACTAACAGAAGCAGAAAACAGAATTATTCAGACAGAAGATGAGTTAGAGAAAACGAAGAAAGAGGTGAAAGAGCTTAAAAAGAGACTGAGAGACACTGAAAACAACAACAGAGATATATGGGATGATCTCAAAAGAAGTAACATTCGCATAATTGGCCTGCCAGAGGAAGAAAGAGAGGAAGGGGAAGCAAACATTCTAGAGGAAATAATAGAAGAAAACTTCCCTAACCTGAATAACAGAAAGGACATCAAGATTCAAGAGGCCCAGAGAGTACCAAACAGAATCAACCCAGACCTGAAGACACCAAGACACATCATAGTCACAATGAGAAGTAGTAAGGATAAAGAAAGGATCCTAAAGGCTGCAAGAGAGAAACAAAAAGTCACATACAAGGGAAAACCCATAAGATTATCTGCAGACTTCTCCACTCAAATTCTAAAAGCTAGAAGAGAATGGCAAGATATCTATTGAGCCCTGAATGAAAAAGGGTTTCAACCAAGGATAATATATCCTGCTAGACTTTCATTCAAACTAGATGGAGGGATCAAAACCTTCTTAGACAAACAACAGTTAAAGGAGGCAACCATCACCAAACCGGCCCTGAAAGAGGTTCTAAAAGACCTCTTATAAACAAGAACATCACTATAATACTGGCAATATATCAGAGCAAACAAAAAAAAAATTTTTTTTTGAACAATGGCACTACAATACATAAAATCCATAATCTCAATAAATGTCAATGGCTTAAACTCACCCATCAAAAGGCACAGAGTAGGGGGATGGATCAGAAAACATAATCCAACCATATGCTGCTTGCAAGAATACCATCTGTCACAACAAGATAAACACAGACTTAAAGTGAAAGGATGGAAAACTATCATACAGGCTAATGGACCACAAAAAAGGGCAGGAACAGCCATTCTCATCTCAGACACAATATATTTTAAATTAAATAGAGTAATAAAAGATAGGCAAGGACATTACATAATGATTAGAGGATCAATCAGCCAAGAAGACTTAACAATTATTAACATCTATTCACCCAATGAGGGACCATGTAAATACGTCAAGCACTTACTGAAAGAATTTCAAAAATACATCAATAGTAATACAATAATAGTGGGAGACTTCAATACCCCACTCTCACACTTAGACAGATCAACAAAGCAGAGAACCAGCAAAGATACAAGAGAATTGAATGAAAAGATTGACAGACTAGACCTCTTGGACATTTTCAGAGTCCTTCACCCCAAAAAACTGGAATACACCTTCTTTTCAAATCCACATAACACATACTCAAGGATAGACCACATGTTAGGCCATAAAGACAACATCAATAAATTCAAGAACATTGAAATCATCCCAAGTATCTTCTCAGACCACAGTGGAGTAAAACTAACATTTAACAACAAACAGAAAATTATTAATAGTCACAGAATTTGGAAATTAAACAACATACTCCTTAAGAACCACTGGGTCAGAGATTCACTCAAGCAGGAAATTCAACTGTTCCTGGAAACAAATGAAAATGAAGACACAAAAATGAAGTATATTTTACCCAATTTATTGTTGTCTTAATTTTTATTCTTTTGAAATTTGCAATATAAAAGTGAAGTAAAATGTTGAAAATGCATAAATAGGTGGAAACTACTGATGAGAGAAAAGTAACTACAGTTAAGATCACTTCAGCCTTTGTGATGGAATGATTTCTTTTTACAGTACAAAAAACTTCAGTTATTCTTATCTGTTAAGTGACAGAAGTGTGTCTTAATTATTCAGATGACTTCATGAGAGACTAAACATGAATGGACTGATACTGGAAATGATGTATGCTTTTCTGAAGCCAGAAATTGTAGGCATGCATTTTATTTTGTTTTATAAATTAAAGAAACCTAAGGGGCATGCATAAATAACCTAAAGAATGCCTTAGTTCATGGTATATTATGAGTTTCAATTTTTATTTAGGACTCAGAAATACTAGCAGAATGTATCTCATGAATGGGTGGGGAAAAGTCCAAAAGAAACAAAGAGTTTTTCGTAAACCAGGAAACTAAAACTTAAGTTTTTTTAAGCTGTTTTCATTATTAACTTTTTCACATAATGAGGCTTTCTCTAGTAAAGTACACAAGTTATTTTATTTCCTTTTTTTTCAATCTCCTAATATTCCTGAATGCTCTTCAAAATTAGAATCATCTATATTAGTTATTTACATTCATGTCAAATAGTTCAAGGGCAAATAGACTGTCCACTCTATAACACATATCACTGAGGTACTAATTTCTCCATCATCATAAAAGATCATAATTATTTCTGGATTTCTTCACCGTTATGTGATTCACAGTTTCATGCCCAGACACTGATGTCATGTATATTTTATTAAAACCCCACCAAGCATCAGCAAAGATAACTGTTCATACCTCCAGTATTTTTTATTCATGTTTATTCACAATGGGTGAAAGCAGCATGCAAAATAAATGAAGAATGATACCACAAATGTCTTTAGAGAGATATTAGAAGAGAATCAGCAGAGAAAGCTTATGAAAGTTGTATGAGCCATATATTATCTATGCATATGCTACAACGGTCAGAACATTTAGTACGTCATGCTCCATACCAGCCCCAAATAATGTATTTCATACATAATGAAGTTTAAAGTTGGGATGGGGAAGTAAATTTTGCCTTTATTGTTATTTTAAAAAATGTATTTGTCTTTAAATGTGCTGTTCACTTGAAAAGTCTCAGCATATTCTTACAATCATTTGAAACCAGCCATTTGTATGGCAACATCAAACATCTTTGCAATATTACAATGTGTAAGCACTAACATCATTTACTTAGCTAGAGCCAGGCCTCAATTTCCTAATGCCATTCACACTCCTTTTTGTCACAGTGTTTCTAATGAATATTGAAGCTGAAGACAGAAAATAAAGTACTCAAGGCAAGGTCAGTAGGTTAAAACAGTGGCACATTGAAAAATGTTCTGTAAATATTTCTTTGTGCCCTGGAGTCATATGGTGAAATAGTAGATAAAGAGGTCCCCTTCACTTAGTATGGCATTTTTCTTCTAATTAGCATGTGCCAGCCACAACTGACTGGGAAAATGAATGCTGTTATTTCAGACAATGCAATGGAGATACTAAGAGTGCAAGATTAGCAAAATCTATAAGGGTATTTACACACTATTATTATTATTATTATTATTATTATTATTATTATTTATGTCTTTGTCCCTTTGTGAATGTAAAGGATATGATTTCATAGAAACAGAAGGTCAGAGCTGGAATAGATTTAGACATAATTTAGTCCAGGCTCTTAATTTTTAAAAATGAGGGCACTTCAGTCCAAAGAGGGGAAGGATAATGCTTAAATTCACACAACTAGTAAAAGTAAGAATGAAGAAAGGTAGCTCCCCAGTGTCAACCTCGGCATTTTTTTTCTACTCTCTGACCTGGACGAGCCACAGGTCAAGTATATACTCAAAGAAATCTTACGTGAGATATCTTGAAAGTTTGACTTCCATTACTGATGACAAGAAATTTCAAAACAGCTAGACCATGTTCAGATTGAATTTTACTATTTTACTATGTCAGCTATGTTGCAAAGTAAGATTCTATGTAATGGCTTAAATACTTGACCACTGTACTATATAGTTAGATATCCCTAAATATATATACAAACTCCCTTTCACGATGTGATGATGGACAAATTAGTCAATTTCTTTCCACCTGTGTTGTTTCATTTGAAAATTTTGAGTTATAATAGTTCAAAACTCATACAGCTGTTGTGAGAACTAAATGAATACATGGGAAGTATTTATCAAACTCTCTAACCCAACATTATTCAATATATATTAGCAGCTATTATTGTTATTTATAATCCGTAATGATGATAAAGACAATATGTCTTACCTTGCACATGGACGAGACCTACTAGACTGATGAGTTCATCTCTACCTTCTATAAGAATGGTTTGTTTTGCATCTGCCGATCACAACCTAACCAACGCACCGATTGCCACCTCAACATGCTTCACTTCAGACTGTGTCCAGAGACTTCATGTGTGGAATGACAACCCTTCAGCTTCATTACTCGGGTGAGAACTTTCCTTTCATAGTATACTCTAATTCCATCTCAGGTGGTTCACTTTCTAACAAAGTCCCAAAACCTAGATATACACCTAGTTTCTGTGAGAGAGAGCATATGTTCACACGTATCCGTAAACTACTGCAAAATATATACATGAAAGCACAAGTACACTAGAGTTTGCAGTGTGTACCCCCCCTAACACTTCTTCTCCACTATTCTAAGCTTTGGGTCCATGATTGCTCAACAATTTGTTTGGCTTTGTATGTTACCTGTCTTTGCAGTCACCAGGTTCCAGATGTCATCAGGATGCCGGTCAGGTTTCCCTGGAATGAAGACCCCACCAATGTGTCCTGGAGCTCAGCTTCCCCAGAGACCCACCCTACTAGGGAAAGAGAGAGGCAGACTGGGAGTATGGATCGACCAGTCAACGCCCATGTTCAGCGGGGAAACAATTACAGAAGCCAGACCTTCCACCTTCTACAACCCACAATGACCCTGGGTCCATGCTCCCAGAAGGATAGAGAATGGGAAAGCTATCAAGGGAGGGGGTGGGATATGTAGATTGGGTGGTGGGAATTGTGTGGAGTTGTACCCCTCCTACCCTAAGGTTTTGTTAATTAATCCTTTCTTAAATAAATAAATAAATTAATTAATTAAAAAAGAATGGTTTGTTTTCAAGTAATGAAGAGTTATAAGTGGTCAATTTTCATATAATAAATGAATACAAACCAAAAGATTCACTGTCTTTTTTGCCTTAAACACATAGGCAGATGGTCTGTTTTGGCATATTGAATTCCAAATCCTTTTATAGTCTTGTAAAGTTTAATCAAATGAAAACCACATGGTACAGTCATGGTACAGGGAGTCAAATGTTTGACCACAGTTGAAATGCATGTGTTTGTTAAAACTAAATAACTATTGGAAGACAACTTCTATACCAATCGGTCTTTAAAAAAATATTATAAAACAACTTATTATAGCTAAGTGTTCTACCTTAATATATATATATATTTTTTTATCCAGGGTTTTTGCTGGGGCTCTGTGCCTGCACTATGAATTCACTACTCCTGGTGGCCACTTTCTTCAGTTTTTTTTTTTTTTTTGGTTAGGACAGAGAAATTGAGAGGGTAGAGAGAAATAGAGAGGGAGAAAGATAAATACCTGTAGACCTGCTTCACCACTTGTGAGGCAACCTTTCTGAAGGTGGGGAACCAAGGTCTTAAACCTGGATCCCTGCACAGGTCCTTGTGCTTCATACTATGTGCACTTAACCTGGTGTGCCCATTACCCAACCACTCCCTACAAAATATTCTAAATATGTTATTAGTGGGCCTTTGGTCTAAGAGAATATACCTTTACTTTTATAAAATTAATAAAGTATAAATAATTTTACTTTTATCTTTTTTATAATTAGGTGACTTTTGGCATAGAGAAAAGACAGTTGTTTTTACATGTGTAAAATGTCTCAGTTTTCTGCAAAACTCTCATTCTAGGCCCTGACCCATCACTATGCACCAGAACTCAAAAGCATCCCCAATCTCAGAGTCCCTTACTGTGGTGAAATACACAAACCCAGTCCAAATTCTACTCTGTGTTTCCTCATTGTGTTATTATTTCTAAATTCTATCCATGAATCAGATTATCCCATAAAAAAAAATCTAAAGGATGCCCAGATTTGTTTCCTACATGTCAACCTTCTGATTCTGTGCAGTATTATTTAATTCTAACTATTGATGCTTTTTTTTTTTTTTGGTTATTACTTGGACCTCAGTAGTTCAGATTGACTTTTTCAGTTAGAAAGACAGAAGAAGATATAGAGACAGAAAGTCACCACAGCACTGCAGAAGTTCCTTTCACTGGGGACTGAGTTTGAACCCAGGCAATGTTCATGAAAAAGCAAGTATACTATTCTAGCAAGCTATCTTGCCAACCCTTATCTACTTCTTGATATATACACGACTGTCAGTGAAATTCAGGTATAGAAAGTCTTAAAAAAAATTGCCCTTAAAGAAAATTAGTGTGAATGTTCCATCAACAATGTCTTTCCAGATGTTAGTTTCACAATTTTTTCATGTCACATGAAATCTGCATGATTCCTATAAGATTTCCATTAAATAATTTAAAACTAGTGAAATAATGCTTTAGCATGAATGCATCAGGAAAATAGTTTATTATATTTATCTAATGACAATACACCATTCAGAATAACCAAGAGTCCTGACGACCAAACAGATTACTCCCTGTAATTTAAAACAGAATGCCCACTAAGAAATAAACATCTGGGTTGGGGAAATAGCATGAAGGTTATGCAAAGAGATACTCAGCCTGAGGCTTTAAAGTTCCAAATTCAATCCCCTATGCCACCTTAAAGTAGACCTGAACAGTGCTTTTAAAAGAAAGAAAGAAAGAAAGAAAGAAAGAAAGAAAGAAAGAAAGAAAGAAAGAAAGAAAGAAGGAAGGAAGGAAGGAAGGAAGGAAGGAAGGAAGGAAGGAAGGAAAGGAAGGAAGGAAGGAAGGAAGGAAGGAAGGAAGGAAGGAAGGAAGGAAGGAAGAAAGAAAGGAGGGAGGAGGGGAAGGAAGGAAGGAAGGAAGGGAGGGAGGAAGGAGGAACTAGTTGATTTACAAAAGACCTGAGGTGCAAAACCTTAATTTGTAAGTAACACAAGGACTTAAATATTCCCTGAGGAGTACTGGCTGGAGAATCAAAATATAAAATTAATAGTGACAACTCAAAATGAAGATGGCTCAATAATTACTGTTTTTTTCCTCAATGAAGACAGTGTTATAGTAAGATTTCAATGACATTGTTTTTTTATTAATGTTAGTATTTTGAACAATTTATTGGACATTTGTTCAGCAGAATCTTTTCAGAGAAAGATTATACACAGCGATAGTTCTCCAGTTACTCCTCCATAAAACATGTCTAGATTACAAATTGGACAATAGAAGACTAATTAACAGTGATCAGCAGATGTGCCTGCCAAGGTAGTATGGCGAAACAAACAAATTTACAACACCATCCCTGGGAAATAAATTCATTGTGACTCTCACAGAGAACCTGGATGAGCATTTAAAGTCTATCCCTAAGGCCCTTTTCCCATATTACAACATCAACACATCAGTCTTCCGAGTTAGATAAAAGGAATCTGATGAGGACCACGTTAACATTTATGTTGAGCTTAAATAAAACATGAAACTAACGTCTTGAAAGACTCTGACTTGAGCCAGGCAGCATTCACACCACGCTATTCAAGAATTATTCATGAACCTTCAGTGCTTCTCAAGATTTTAGTTGCTTATATCTGATTTTACTTAAAGTTCTTTCTTGCAATGATTGTTTTCAGATATTTCGTCTACCATGATAGGAAGTGTGCAAAAACAGGAAGAAACAGTTTGAGCACCTAATGACATCTAAATGCTTTAATTGCCTGTTCACCTTCCTTCCTGATTGTTAAATATCTGTAGTTGTTGGGATGGGGAGGGTAATGATGGGAGAAAAGGAAAAGGTTTACATTTAGGAAAAACAGATTAAACAGAATGATCCTACTTAGATAAATAAATAAATAAATAAATAAATAAATAAATAAATAAATAAATAATGATAATCTACTGTGTGCAAAGTTCCATAAAGAGTGATTTACTTCCTAATGCTTTTGTCTTATTTATGTGACTTTTTCTCTAAGCAGAGAAAATTGACACCCACTGACCAAAGTATTTTAGAATTCATCCTCCAAATATCCTATCCATTATTTGGAAGACAAAGTTATGTTTTTCCTTAGGATTTTCTCCTCTATACCCAAAGCCTTCTTCACCTTCAGGAAAAATGTAAATACTATAAATTAAGCCAACTTGACACCCATCCGTGCTGAAATGACTCAGTTCCACTTGGTCTCTAAGAAAAACTTCTAAAGCAAGCTTTTATCTTCCAATAAATAGCATTTCTCTTCCACTAGAGACTCCCCATAATCCTAATTCACTAAGGAATCAAGAATCCCTTAAAGATAACTGAGGAGTTTATTTCTTAAATGATTTATGGTTCAAAGCACGTTCACATAGATATGCTTTTTTTCATGTGATAATGATGAACTTTTTTTCCACTGAAAACATATGTTATACTCAGAAAGGGACTGTGGCAGATGTGACATTTAAGGGATTTCACACAGTGTAGAAATTAGCATGAAGAAGCTAAGGCTATTCAAATGTGTAAGACGCATAGTCCATAATCAGAGACAGAGTGCCATTTGTATTTACATGGAAGCAGAACTAGAAATGCTGATCATAAAACATTCAGCAAGATTATTCTTCTTTTTAAAAAATATGGTAACATGCATTTTTAACTCTGGTGATACCCAAAACAATTTGTAAATATTTAAAAGATAAAAGCTGTTTTTTTATTATTTTTATTATTTTATTTAAGAAAGGATTAATTAACAAAACCATAGCGTAGGAGGGGTACAACTCCACATAATTCCCACCACCCAATCTACATATCCCACCCCATCCCCTGATAGCTTTCCCATTCTCCATCCCTCTGGGAGCATGGACCCAGGGTCATTGTGGGTTGCAGAAGGTAGAAGGTCTGGCTTCTGTAATTGCTTCTCCGCTGAACATGGGCATTGACTGGTCGGTCCATACTCCCAGTCTGCCTCTCTCTTTCCCTAGTAGGGTGTGTCTCTGGGGAAGCAGAGCTCCAGGACACACTGGTGGGGTCTTCAGTCCAGGGAAGCCTAGCCTGCATCCTGATGACATCTGGAACCTGGTGACTGCAAAGAGAGTTAACATACAAAGCCAAACAAATTGTTGAGCAATCATGGACCCAAAGCTTGGAATAGTGGAGAGGAAGTGTTAGGGGGGTACACACTGCAAACTCTAGTGTATTTCTGCTTTCAGGTATATATTTTGCAGTAATTTATGGATACGTGTGAACATTTACTCTCTCTCACAGAAACTAGGTGTATATCTAGGTTTTGGGACTTTGTTAGAAAGTGAACCACCTGAGATGAAATTAGAGTATACTATGAAAGGAAAGGTCTCACCGGAGTAATGAAGTTGAAGGGTTGTCATTCCACACATGAAGTCTCTGGATACAGTCTGAGGTGAAGCATGTTGAGGTGGCAATCGGTGCGTTGGTTAGGTTGTGATCGGCGGATGCAATATTATTTGATATGGATTGGGAGATGCATACGGGAAAGTGGGCCCTATCCAATGGTTCCAGGACAGGGGGAAGTAGGGGCTCTATAGTGGAGATGTGAGTTTCCTGCTGTCTTAGGGTTCAAAAAGACAATCGATAGTTAATGTTATCATCACATTATTTG
Source organism: Erinaceus europaeus (assembly GCF_950295315.1). Lineage (NCBI taxonomy): Eukaryota > Metazoa > Chordata > Mammalia > Eulipotyphla > Erinaceidae > Erinaceus > Erinaceus europaeus. Next base: position 148,664,852 of record NC_080163.1, read on the forward strand.
GTAATTGGGTTAATTTTGAAAAGTCCTTTTGTTAGGGTTTGCTGTATAGTACCCAGTATCTTGTATATAGCTGTGCTATTGGTTGCTTCTGATCTACTTGGTCTAGGCTTTTGAGAGAGTCTGCATATCAATTACACAACCTATATATTAAAAAGATTCAGTTTGTGTTTTGAAAAACTTCGAGACATACAATTAATTTTCCCCTCATATTAATTAACTAGTGATTTATATGACTACATTTTGCTAGGAGTGTACATAAACACCATTCCCACCACCAAAAGACTGTGACCCATCCCTCACACCCACTCCCACCCCCCACTGTCCCAGGAAGCTGCATGTCTACCCCTCACCACAGGGCTTTTACTTTGGTGCCCTACTTACAATTTGATCAGGTCCTGCTTTTAGTTTCCCTTTCAGATCTTGTTACTCAACTTCTGTTGATGAGTGGGATCATCCCATACTCATCTTTATCTTTCTGACTTAGCTCACTTAACATAATTCCTTCTAGCTCTGTCCAAGATGGGTCAGAGAAGGTGGGTTCATTGTTCTTGATAGCTGCATAGTATTCCATTGTGTATATATACCACAGCTTTATCAGCCACTCATCTGTTGTTGGGCACCTTGGTTGCTTCCAGGTTTTAGCTATTATGAATTGTGCTGCTATGAACATAGGAGTACACACCTCTTTTTGGTTGGGTGTTATGGAGTCCTTGGGGTATAACCCCAGGAGAGGAATTACTGGATCATATGGAAGGTCCATGTCTAGCCTTTAGAAGCTGTTTTTATTCAACCCATATATTAATCAGGAAGAGGAGAAAAATTAATACATATATAAAATGGAAAAAAATATCTTTTTTACTTGGAGTGTTCCATTCAGTTTAATAATTTGTAATTTAAGGAGGAGGAGTAGACATATATATATATATTGCTGGGACTACACTGCTTCAGGTTGGCTTTTTCTTGTTGTTGTTATTGTTTGCCTGTTTGTTTTTCAGGTTTAAGAGAGAAGGAAGGACAACACAGTACAAAATTTTCCTTCAGTGTTTTGTGACCCGGCTCAAACCTGGGAGGAGGACATAGTGAGCTATTTTGCCTCTGCTATGGTATTTATATTTAACAGTGCCATGTAGTTCTCCCCTATGACACTAAACTATCTTTATCATGCATCTATACTATATAATCTATATTATAGTGTTGATGCTTAAATAAAGTAAACAACTATTTTGGATATTTGAATAAAAACTATAGTTAAATTATTATATTTTTGGAACAAGGTGAAAAATATATCTATGACCAGAGTAATAACATAGCAGACCTTCATGCCTAAGGCTCCCAGGTTCAATCCCCAACAGTACCATAGAGCTAAGCTGTGCTCTAGTAAGAACACAAACCCCAAAATACGTCTCTTAGTGTCATAAATTTATAATGTCATTTACAGTTTTTTTATATGAAAATGTTCATTGTATCAAATAAATCTTTTTCTCCTGTGAAAATCGAGTTTTGACTGTTTATATGTCATTTTAAAAACATTTTGATGGGATAAAATACATATTCATAAAATATATGCAACTCAAAATGGATGAAGATAATTTTTTAAATGAGTTTACTAGTTTAATCACAATGTGGGTAAAATTTAAATATTACTAGGAGCCACCTAAAATGTACTTACTTTTCCATGATATTTCACTATGAAAAATTTACATATATGCTTATCTCAGAATAGATGAATTTTGTTTGTTTTAAAATTTTATGCCAACAAAGCCTTATAGTTCACACACATCAAAATATTTTTCCTGAATGTTTGCAGATGTTATAGTTATCATTCAGTTATTTCCTAAGATGTGTTTCTAGGTGATATGAACAACCATATATAAATACATTTTACATGGATTTGATTATATTTTTGTCTGATATGTGCATTGTTTTAACTTTAGTCAATCTAGTAGAAGCATTATGTACTTCCATGTGTTTTTTTCTTTTTTCTCTGATGTTTTTAATTTTTCTATTCACATTTCTCTATTGATTAAGTTTGGTGTCTTCTTGAGTATAGTGTCTGATGAGTTTTGCCTTCTGTACTGGCTTGTCTAGCATTTACTAACTGAATTAAGAGTTTAGACTGACCAAAAAATTTACACATTAACTGCTAATATACCTAATAGATAGCAATAGGCAGACAAATAATGAAATATATGCACATATGTACCATTTTTTACAGAGAATGGGAGATAAGAACCATTGAGGGAGTCGGGTGGTAGCATAGCGGGCAAAGCAAACGTAAAGCAAAGCACAAGTACCAGCATAAGGACCCCGGTTCGAGCCCCAGCTCCTCACATGTAGAGGAGTCCCTTCACAGGCGATGAAACAGATCTGCAGGTGTCTTTCTCCCCCCTTCTCTGTCTTCCCCTCTACTCTCCATTTCTCTCTGTCCTATCCAACAGCAACGACATCAATAATAACTACAACAACAACAACAACAAACAAGGACAACTAAAGGGAATAAATAAATATTTTTTATAAAAAGTTAGCTTAAAAAAAAAGAACAGGAGAAGATGGAGGAAGAGAAAAAAAAAGACAGAGAGAGAGAGACACAGGATTACTGCATCATTTATGCAGCCTCCCTGCTGCAGGTGAATCAACCAAGTCCTTTCACATGGCAACACATGTGCTCTACTGGGTAAGTCACCACCCGATACAGATAATCAGTATTTAATTATTTTAAACCTGCTATGATTTTTCTTTTGTTAGAAATAATTTTCTTAACATTTCCTATGAATTTTTGCTTTTAAAAAATACCTTGGGAGTCGGGCGGTGGCGAAGCGTGTTAAGCGCACCTGGCGCAAAGCGCAAGGACTGAAGTAAGGATCCAGATTCGAGCCCTCGACTCCCAGTCTCTTCACAAGCGGTGAAGCAGGTCTGCAGGTATCTATCTTTCTCTCCCCCTCTCTGTCTTCCCCTCCTCTCTCCATTTCTATCTGTCCTATCCAACAATAATGACATCAAGAACAATAATAACTACAACAATAAAGCAACAAGAGCAACAAAAGTGAAAATAAATAAATATTAAAAAACTTTTAAAAAATATAAAAATTTCTCATTTTAACTGATATTAGTGTAGGTTAAAAATTCTAGTTTAGATTATTTTTCTTCAATAATTTAAAAATATTGCTCTAGTCTAGCTTGAATTATTTTGATAATTTTTTTTTTTTGCACTACACATCCACTGCTCCTGGAGGCCATTTTATCCATTTTGTTTCCCTTGTTGTCAATGTTGTTGTTATTGTTGCCATTGTTATTGTTGTTATTGGACAGGACAGAGAGAAATCAAGAAGACAGGGGAAGACAGAGATGAGGAGAGAAGTGAAGTGTCCCCCTGCAGGAGGGGAGCCAGGGGTTGGAACCGAGATTCTTGCCTCAGGTCCTTGAGCCTTGTGCGCTTAACCCGCTGCACTACCACAAGGGTCCCTATAATATGTTCTTAAAATTTTAATTTTTAATTAGAGATAGACATGAAGAAAGGCAAAGGAAGATAGAGGGAGAGGGAGAGAAACTAGAGTACTGCTCAGCTCGAGTTTATGGTGGTTCTGGGAATCAAACCTGGGACAGCAGAGCTTCAGGCATGAGAATATTTTGCATTGCCATTATGCTGTCTCCCCATACGTTTGTCTTTAATCTTTACTCCTCTGTACATAATGTGGCTAACTTTCCTGTCTTAGATTTTCCAAACCCATAATTTTGGTAGTAGTTATAGCAAATAATGCCCAAGTTATATGTTGTTTATATACATAGTCATGTACCATTGTCTGAAAAGCTTTGTGTAAAAGTCTTTTCCTGAGATAACTGCTGTGTAGATGTTCCATAATATATGAATATAGAGTCCTTCCCCATACGTCCATAACACTTAATACTAGTGCATGCTTCATTCATGAATATTTATCATCGCCTCAAAATGTCTTCTGATCATTTTCTCCATTCTGTTCCCCCTACAGTGACTGTACTCATGCCCATGACTCCGCTATGTATTTATCAATTAATCCTAGTGACTCTCTTATTCTTCCCTTAAGCCTTAGAATTTTATACAAGTTGACTTCCTCAATTTCTATATTGTATGTTTTTGTCTTCATATATAAAACTAAACCCGTTTGCAGATTCTCAAGCTATATTCTTCATGTTATCCAATCATTTTACTAGACTCTCAGTCTCTTTAACAGAGATAAATTCTTCAAGTTCTCAATTTATTTTTTTTTTGTTTCCTATATGTATTCAACTGGCAATTTGTATTGAGTCAGTAGGAGAAATGCTGTTTAATTCTGTCAACTTTTCTTCTTTATCCACTGTTCATGTATATCATCCCTATTTTCTCAACATCTATTGCTCCAATAATGTCCAAAAAAAATGCTACTTAAAGTTAGGTCTACTGTATTTTTGCTTAAAACCTTGGAGAAATACCCAAGAATAAACCAACAGACAAATAAAAAGTAGCTAAGTTCATATGTAATACACTGCAATCACTTTATGATCTGATCCTGCTTTAACTTTATATTCCCTAAGATCTAACAAGAAAACACCTAGCCTGCCTGAAAAGCTTTATTATCCACTGGCTTCAGCAAGGTTATTAGAGTGGTGTTTGTTGACAAAACAATATTTACACAAATATTTGAAGAAACTGAAGGGTGAACCAAGTGAAGCTTAAAGGAGTGCCTTTACACAGAGAAGCAAGGAGGTTTAGAAGGCTTAAGGCAGGCATAGGTGTACCATGTTTAAGGAAGGGTGTTGCTTTTTGGCTTCGCAGGCAGGAGAGACCAGAGACCCATGGCTGAGTGGAGAAGCAGTATATCTTTATTCATGAGCGAGCAGGCATATGGTTCAAAAAACTAATCTAATCTAATCACAACCCCATTTTGTCTTGCACCCTTCTCCTCCTGTGACAGCTTCAGGAACCAAGGAAGTACATGTACATTAGGGGGCGGGGAGAAGGAAGAAGCCCAAACCAGCGAGGACTAAACCAAAATCTCCCGGAGGCAGGGGTAGCGAGACCAAACCAATGTAACAGAATAACCATGTAAATAGACCACAACATCAAGCAATGTAACAGAAGGCGTCCCAGAAGCAGAACTAGAAGCATACCAACAGAAGGGAGTGGGGAAAACTGGAATAGAAAGGAAAGTGGAGAAATAGAAACTATGTGGAAAAAAATAAGTATGACTTTGTATGCTACACTAAAGATTTTGGCTTTCACTCTATGAAAGTTGTGAATTATCCGAAATTTTGAAGAATAATACAATCTAACCTATATAATCAAAGAACAAAGTTATTTTCTCCCAAAGAGCTTTATACTAATCCTTACCTCAGTGTTTCACAGAATATATTTATCATTAAAAAATCACTTATCCCTGCCCCTGTCTAGTTTGGGAAGTTCTTCAGAAAAAAAAAAAAAAAGTTGTGTATGTAATAGGTATAAGACTGTACATATCGAAGATACTACATGTGATCACTGAATTCAAATGTAGATTGAATTAAAAAATAATGCTTATTTAATGTGTCAGTACTAGATGCTCTTTTGTATTAAGTCAACACACAATAGAAGTTAGAGGTAAGTTAACACATGTACCAATGACAGCATATATTCAATGTACATTGACATTTCACTCACCATTGGATGACATTTAAGAATAAGTTTCTGCTGCAAAGTCCTAAGTTAGACATTGAGATATGGTTTTCCATATGCCATCTGAAACCCGCTTTATGACTTGAATGAGACTAGGGATAAGAAAGAAAAGAAAAGAAAAAAAAAAGAAAAGAAAAGAAAGAAAAGGTAAAGAAAAGAAAAGAAGAAAAGGAAAGAAAAACTTCTAAGCCCTAATGTGAGATTGTATATATGCTTTACTTTTTTATAAGAACCCTAAGATATGTGTGATGTGTTCAGTTTCATAATGGAAATGCTAATATTTATTATGAATTAGGGTTTGACTACAAAGATAGCAACTTCAGAATTGTGATGTCTTTTTTCCTCATCACTCCATTCAACAGAAGATCTCTACATTATAGGAAGCAGATGCCTCTTTATTACAAAGATTTGTATCTTGACATATATCCATAGACCTACTCTAAAGAGCATTTATACGAAGAAGAATAATGTTGATTTTAGAAAAACAGCCTTGTATTTAAAAAGAATGTTTTGTGTCAGGGACAAAGGATGAACTTTTGGCATATCCAAAGGATTCAAGGGAGTTTTAGTAACTTACTTTTCTCTATCTGGAAATTCTGGCTACTTTAGTAAGATCTCATATCAATTTCTCACCTTGGCTTAATGTGCCTCTTTGAATGCTTTGAAGATACATGGGGCTTTAAATTGCAACCTTGCTTCTTTTCCCTTCTCATACCAGAAATAAACCTTAACGATTTTTCTTTCTCCCTGCCTTTCCTGTTATCTGAGTGCTCTCTTTGTTCAAGGCCACTCCATCTCACCTAAAGGATAATGCCTATCGCTTCTTCAAATGGCTTTGGTGAGGAGCAATTCTGAAAGACACATAAGAGCAATTCCAACCATCAGTTTATGTGCAGACAGGTAGATAGCTAGCCCTATACAAACACTCTCATATACATATACACCTACACACACAAATGTATAGAGCAAGCTATTCATATGTGCATATATATTTGTATATAGATGTTAAAATTTTTAAACTTCAAACTAAGGTAAACTGAGTAGGATCTCAAATCTGCTATCAGCATAGCAGCATAAATATTGCAAGAGATAACCTTATAGCTCAGTCTTCTTATATGCAGAATAGTAATGATGTTTCCATCATTATAAGAATATGATGATATATGACTGCAAAGAATGAGTAGCATAATGAAATAAAAAAGAAATAGTAGTCAGTTATGGTTAATATTACTCATTTAATAGCAATTAATAACTAACTAGACTTGTACACTAAAATATAGTATTTCCAAGTATAATCTAAGTTTGCCCAGAAGTCCAATATTAGGCATTTTAATAGACCATTAAAGCAAACAAGAATTTAAAGTCCTTAGTTTGATAAAATCTTTGTTATATGCTGAAAACCTCACAAAGAGTGTCAAATTAAAAGACCTTGCTTCTCAGACCTTCCTCTTGGCAGTTTACTATTCTTTCTAATTCCTGTGATTTAACATATCTGTCCATTATGATGGAAGACATACCAATAGGTGGGCAGAGGTGGGCTACATATTGATCTCTGTGACATGCCATTAGCCATCTTCTTTCACTTAATATTATCTGACGAGTCTTAGCCAGTTCAATTTTTTGTAACAAAGGCACTATGTTTAATGGAATTAGAACTTCTCCTGTTCACATGTCATGTTCTATGCTTTGGCAGATTCAGTGCTGTTGCTTCTTAATTTTCTTTATTTTAGGTTATCCCAGCTAATTCCAAGTTTTTTTTTAATCCCTACAGAAAATGAAACAAAACATTTCCATTAACCTAGGTAGAATTTGTCAGTCAGTCATTCTTTTGGAAATTTTAGGGTACTAATTAAATAATTTTGTAGAATTATTTCAAGTTCTAGTAATTTTAAGCTTTTGACTCTATTGCTTTTTTTTTTTACAAAAAGATAATGAATTTATATTTTTAAATAGATCCTTCTGTTTTGTCCATTCAAAAATAATTTGTTTTTGTCATTTCATTATTTTTTCTAAATCAACATATGATCAGGATAAGAGTTGTTATGACCCAGGATTAATTCCTCTAAGTAGAAAAAAAAATTGCAACTTTTTGTTTACAGTGATTTTTTTTAAAAATTTGCTTACTATGATAACGTTTCAGCCATAAAATTAAACAACTATTTGTAATTGGATACTAACATTACCTTAATCAGCAAGTCTGTCATTTCTTCAGGGCTTCAGTATGGAAAGTTTATTAGGAAAATAGGAGATTAAATCTTATTTAAAAAATACCATTGAGAAATAAGCACTGTAGGATATACAGTATTAAAATGTATTTAATAAATACTAGTATTATCTCTTTTGAACCTCTTCTTTTTCTTTACTAGGTGGCAAAAATTGTCAAATGACAAAACTGAAACATCTGGGGTTGGCAAGACAGCTCACATAAAAGAGAGCCTGCCTTACCATGTTACCATGTCCTTTATTGACATCTGAATCAATGGCACACCACAGGTAAGTACCACAGTAGTGGGGGAAGTTTTAGTGCTCACCACCCCTCCCCCATTTTTCTCCCAGTGTGCGTGTGTGTGTGTGTGTGTGTGTGTGTGTGTGTGTGTGTGTATTCTAAGTAAGTCATTCTACTGCAATGAAATAAAAAATCTCCAGGGACACAAAACCAACAAATAAAAATCCTAAATTATTTAGTAGTATAGTTAACACCCTTTATCCAAAGGAAAGTAAGTCTCGATTGAGGAAGCACAGTAGTACCTCCCAAGCAATGAATGATTTTTCTTAAAGGACTGGGGGTAAGAATGGGTTTTATAGCATGTTAGAGAGGCAAATGAAGCCACAATATGGTTGATCAATAGGTGGGGTGCTTCTGTGTAAGGGTAAAAGTTCTTATTTTCTAAAATAAGGAAAGGTAAATTAATTGAAGCTGAGTTAGAAGAATGTAATTGATCTGTTGGGTTTCCTTGATGCTTATAAAAAGTATAGGCTCAGTTAGGTTGAGATTTATGATAAGGATCTTGTCTCTAGAGTGGCCTCCATTTTGTGTATGTCATTATAAGAATAAATTTCGTAAGAGTACACTGTGTATCTTTGAATTTCAACAAAGGTCCAAGGTACTTTTTTGTTAGCCTGATTCTACACATGAGTAAAATAAGCAGAGAAATATCAAATAACTTAGTGATGATAAACCCTTGAAAATATTTCAGCTTTCCCTTTTGTTGCCCTTGTTGTTTTATTGCTGTAGTTATGATTGATGTCTTTGTTGTTGGATAGGACAGAGAGAAATAGAGAGAGATGGGGAAGACAGAGGGGGGAGAGAAAGACAGATACCTACAGACCTGCTTCACCACTTGTGAAGCAACTCCCTTGCAGGTAGGGAGCTGGGGGCTCAAAAGCCATTCCTTGAGCTTTGTGCCACCTATGCTTAGCCCACGCTTTAGCATACACATATGCCATGCCAGAGATAGAACAAATTACCCCATGTTCATGAGCCCAGACTTCTACAGTTGTGCCACTTCTCAGGCCACTGAAACGTAAAAGCTTTGAAGGAGAATGTATTTAACTGTGTCAAGCAGAGCAACAGAAACAATGAATAGTTTTTGTTGTTGTTGTTGTTGTTTTTACCAGTTTAATGAATTTTTAGAGTTCCAGGTAAAATAAGATTGCAAATAATGTGACCCCATTCTGTGATCTTTTACCAAATTAAATTTAGAAGTAAGCTTTTTCAGGACTGGAATATTTTCTAAAATCAGATGTAGTTGGGAAATAATTCAAAGACAGAACATAGAACTTGCATACATGAGTTCCTAAATTTGACACCGAGCACTGCATATGCCAGAGAAAAAGCAGTGTTCTGTTCTCTCCGAAGTGTCTACTATGTCTCTCTCACTTAAATACATAAATATAGGATACAGTCAAAATTTGAAAGCTCTCTTTACCAGAGCACTGATCAGCTCTGCCTTATAGTAGTGCAGGAGACTGAATCTGGAACTTGAGAGCTTCAGGCATGAGAGTCTTTTTGCATAGCCATTAAGCTATCTATCTCCACAAGAAAAACAACTCTTATCTTTAATCTTTATTGCTTCCTAAGACCATCCTTGGGATCAGAGAAAAACTGCCTTGTTTCTGCCAGATATGGAAGGACTTAAACTCTCTTAGACTATAGTCAAATCACTGGTAATAATAGACTCATTTTGGACCCTAGTTTGGAATTAAAGAAGAGATATGTCCTTAAGCACAAGCCCATATTTGCAATATCTGGTAGAGGAAAAGTTGTATTTATTTATCAACCTCAGTTATGAATGAGAAGAATTCAGAACAAAGACAACTGTTTGAAGACACACAACAATAGGTTTCTGAATAAAAAAGTGTGATAAATAATTGTTAAGTGTCAACTTGTTTGGGCCTTGGTATTGTTGTATTTTTGTTGATCCAAACATTTTAAATAGTGGACATTGACAGCTTGAGAGTTGGCATAGTGGCAGTGTTGGATTTGGGAGTCTGAGGTCTTCAATTTAATCTCCATCATCAATTGTGCCAGAGTGATGCTCTGATTTTATCTCTTTCCTCTCTTCTTTTTCCTCCTCCACTTCCTCCTCTTTCTTTTTCTCATGTTAATAAATAAACAAATATTTCAACAAAAGCAACAGACTTTGAGTAGTGCAGCTGCCTTTCATAACACGGTGAGTCTAGTCAAATCAGTTGTAAAACTAATTGGAATATAGGTTGGTCTCTTGGGTTCCCTGCCTAAAAAGACCTTTGGATTTAATTTGCCTAAAAAGACCTTTGAGAGTAATTTGCTCCCCAGAATAAAGTAGAAGAGAAAACAATGTATCACAAATAAAGGATACTAACAATGAGAACAATTCCAACTTATGGGCTTTTATCCCCACACCATGAATTTTCAGACACAAGCATCTACAGTTCATCTCAGTGCTAACACTATCTACATGGAGATAATAGATTTCACAGCTTAAGGGTTCAGTCCTACAAAACTGCCCTCTACTTCATATGCTAATCACAAATCTAGGTTGTTACTTTTCCTTCTGAGCAACCAGCTACTAACCAGTCTCCACAACCCCCTCCTTGGGGTTCAGTTGATTTGCTAAAGTGAATCATAGAACTCATGAAATTCATTTGCTCATTAGGTTGCTGATTTATCACAAAATGTTATAAAAGATAGAAATCAGCAACCAGGTGAAGAGATATTTAGGATAAAATCCTGAACAAAGAACTGTTCTCCTAGAATTTTGGGTTTTGTAAAGGGGCACGCAGAGGCTTTCTGGTTCACCATATTGAATGCTCTCCAAATATTTCCTTTTAGGGTTTTATAGAGGCTTCATTACACAGATATGTAGAATTGATTAAATAGGGCCAGACAGTAGTGCAGCAGGTTAAGTGCACATGGTGCATAATGATTCTGGTTCGAGCCCACGGCTCCCCACCTGCAGGGGGGTCCGCATCACAAGCAGCAAAGCAGGTCTGCAAGTGTCTATCTTTCTCTCCTCCACTCTGTCTTCTCCTCCTCTCTCAATTTCTTTCTGTCCTACCCAACAACAACAACTTCAATAACAGTAATAATAACAGCAACAGTGGTGGGCAACAAAAGGGTAAAAATAGCCTCCAGAAGTAGTGGATTCCTAGTGCAAGCACTAAACCCCAGTGATAATCCAGGAGGCAAAAAAAAAGAAAAAAAGAATTGACTAAATAGTCACCAATGATTGAAACGAATCTCTAACCCCTCTCTTCTCCCAGAAGTTCTGAATGGGGCTAGGGGAAGATTAAAATTTCACGGCCCATATGGTGGTACACCTGGTTGAGTGCACATGTTACAATATGCAAAGACTCAGGTTCGAGTCCTTGGTCTCCACCTGCAGGAGGAAAGCTTTGCAACTGGTGAAGCAGTGCTGCAGGTGTCTCTTTGTCTCTCTCCCTCTCTGTCTCCCCCTTCTCAATTTCTGGATGTCTCTACTGAATAAATAAATAAAGATAATTAAAAAATTAAAAATAAAAATGTCTAGCTCTCTAATTATATGGTTTACTCAATCAGGAAATGCCAAGTATTTTGGGAACTCTTACCAGAAATTGAATCAATATTTCAGCAGTATATGCCATGCAAATAAAAAGTGATCTGTATGAATAAGGTAAGAAATTAGCATCTATTAGCTACTAAAAAAATGTGCTAATGCTTCAAAATTTGGACAATGTAGCCTCACAAAAGAAAACTGTGTCAAATTTTCAAGTACTGATATTAAGTCCTAAAAATTTATTTATGTATTATTATTATTATCATTATTTTTCTCCAGTGTTATTCCTGGGGTTTTGATGCCTGCACTATAAATCCACTGCTCCTGAAGGTCATTTTATCTTTTATTATTATTACATTTTTAATAGGACAGAGAAATTGAGAGAGGAAGGGAAGATAGAAAGACACCTTCAGACCTGCTTTACTGCCTTACTGTGAAGCTACCCCCCTGCAGGTGGGGAGCTGGGGGCTTGAACCAGGATCCCTATGTGGGTCCTTGCACTTTGTACTATGTGTGCTTAACAAAGTGCGCCACTGCCCCCGGACCCCTCCTGAAAATTTAAATAATTAAACAGTTTATAGAAGTCACAATAATTTGGGGGGAATGCATATACTGTAATTTAGTTTTTTTACATTTTTCTCAGTCCAAATTAGACACCTGAAGTCCAGTTTAATTAAACACCACTAGCCCATCAAACACCACTGCCAGTAAAGCAGATATTGAAATATCAGACTCCTATATATCATGAGCAAACTTATGTTGAACTTGAAACATATAGTATTTATGTTTCAAAATTGGATGTTCCTAATGGCTTGCACATAATTGCTAGTGTGTGTGATATAATTCATATGAAGAATCATAAATATAAGTGGTGTATGTGACATTCAGGTATAGTTTATATGTAGTTCTAAATCACTGTACACGCTGTGTAGTCAATTATTGAAAATTAACATTCCGGGAGTATTTCATGCTTAAAACCATCATGCTGGGCTAGCAGTGGAGAGAAACCTGCTTCAATGGTCTCTCTGTGACTGTGGTTTATTACCTCAATGATTTTGTTGCTTGTTGTAACACAGTATGTATGTTAGTATACCTTAAGGAATTGGTTGTCATCCTATTTATTAGTTGGAGTGTCTTACATCTTTCAATGGTAGGGAAAATTTTATATTGACATATCCAGAGTTTTTATTGAAGTTATATTAGTCCTATCTATCAGAGATATGCTAGAAAATCTATAACTTCCACCAAAATGTTGCCCATGTGAGCAATTCAGTTTATGAAGTGCAATCTTCTAAGGCAGGCTTAGGGCCTCGTGATTCATTTTTCAACCTATGTGATATTTAATGATTTTGTCAAAATAAAAACTAATACACAGTTCTATGTCCATCATCAAATTATGCCATTCAATTTATAGCATACTATATGAAAAACGACATCCGGATATAGAGGCCTGCGGTGTAGGAAACAGCTCTGGTCTGTGCAAGTCTCTTTTCTCTCTTGACAATGATATTTATAGTGGATCAGATGTTATTTGGCTTATTATCACACTGGGAATGTTTAGAACAGAGTAATGATATGGTTTCATTATGTCAAACATGTATATATCTACCTAGGGTACACTGGCCCCAAAATATGATTATTAAAAAAAATGAAACTATATAAAACAAGAAGAAAAGGGGCAGAAGGTCTTTATCACCTTGTATAAAGCAATTTTAAATACTATTTTCACAATAACTATAAATAGTCATCCTCAAACACATTCATTTTTCCTAACCAATATAGTCAGAATATCAAGGAGCAGTTTTGAAAGGTATATATGTGTCTGTGTGTTTAGTGTGAGAGCACTGACTTAAAGACATTTTAAAAGGCTGAAGTAATTCATATTCCACTTCCCACTGTTTTTCACATTTTTTTTTAAGAATAAGGTATTTTAAATAAGGTCAAGAAATGTAAAACTTTAGTAATAAAAAAAATAAGGAAAAACAATCTGGTTCTCTGGAGGATATGTTGTGCAAATGAAGTTTTGCATTTGGGTATCTAGAAAGCAATATTCATGAAACAGTCCTAATAATAAGTTCACTGTGTTTTTGCATTTCAGAGTTGATGAAAAGCAGCCTTATTTCTCACATAGAGTTACCTTTCTCAGAGGCATTTATTTCCTCTTCCCTTCGACTGAGACATTAACATTTGCCAAGAATCCTCCAGATCCTTTTCACGCTACTTCTTCTGTGTATCACTCAGACATGCAAGAATGGACACTTACTATCTACTTTCTGCAGGTTTTAAGTCAGGTTCATTGGAGGGACTTTAGCACATAAGTTGAGTTACCTCATGACCATACACAAATACATTTTATTTTCAATAGTCTGAGAAAGTAAATAAAGATTAGAATGATTTGAGGACTAGCCCAGAGCCTCCAAGTTCATTAGCAGAGAGTACTCATACTCAGGCTTGTCAGATCAAAGACCTATGTTCTTTATGTGCTATAGCACAGCTCTATAAATTGCAGAATGCCAAATCTAATGGGGGCAAAATCACTGACACATGTCAGATTTAGCATTTATCTCCAGAATGTTCAGCACAAAGAATCGATCCCTCTCTGCATGCAATACTCTACCATTAATCATTTCATCTTTTTTCTTTCACATAGCACAATGTTTAAGAAACAATCCCTCCTGGGAATGGAATTTACATACTCAATGATGGGCCTATGCCTAGATTGCATAAAACAGATTCACTTCTACTGCCATCCTACCACACTTTTTCATTACCAGTCTGTTAATTAGTCATAGTTATTTGTAAAAAGAAAAAGAAAGTAAAAAAAAAAAAAAAAAAGATGAGCATGAGGAATGTTATTTCAAGAATTTTCCATCAACAGTGTGACTTAAGTGGAATGCAATACTGTGTTCTTTGGGATATAAAAAGCTGTCACACAAATAAATGAAAGAGGTCAGAGAATTTCATAATGGATGTAATGAAGGGAAAAAAAAGGGCATCGGTTCAAGTCAAATACTACAAAAAAGGACATAGAACAAATGGATGACCAATGGAAACCAACAGGGTGATAGAGTGAAAGGAAAGAACAGAATATAGACAGAGAAAATTATTTTTGCTGCACTAGAACATTTCGAATCCAAAATTTCAGCTCAGCTGGTATCAAAAACATACTGACTTTGATATAGATCATTTCAATGAAAGTGTCAGAAATATTCAAAATTACTTTAGATAACATTACTTTTTAAAAAAATCTAAAACCAAATACTACTGAATTGCTGAAAGAGGAAGTTACTTTCTTTTTTCATCTCTCATAAGTATTTTTTATACTAAAAAGAAGTTTCAGTTTTATATGAACGGGTATTTAACATTTTATCAACATGTGTAAATTACTCGTGTATAGTAATATGTTTCCTTCTAAAATACACATGTGGGAGTCGGGCTGTAGCACAGGGGGTTAAGTGCAGGTGGCGCAAAGCACAAGGACCGGCATAAGGATCCCGGTTGGAACTCCGGCTCCCCACCTGCAAGGGAGTCGCTTCACAGGTGGTGAAGCAGGTCTGCAGGTATCTATCTTTCTCTCCTCCTCTCTGTCTTCCCCTCCTCTCTCCATTTCTCTCTGTCCTATCCAACAACGACAACAACAATAATAACTACAACAATAAAACAACAAGGGCAACAAAAGGGAATAAATAAATAAAATAAATATTTTAAAAAATTTAAAAATAAATAATAAAATACACGTGTGTATTAAAAAGGAAGAGAGTTTAAAATAAATAGGAAAATTATAAAGATATAGTGAAAATCATGACACTGCAATATAATTACTGAACTTGAGAACATGTGCACATCTAGAGAAAATGAATGTAAAATGGTAAAGTGTCTGAGTCTGCTAACAAACATTAAGAACTAGTCTCTCTCAGGAGCGGGTGGTGATGCATCTGGTAGAATGCACCTGCTACCATGTGCAAAGACCCAGGTTCAAGCTGCCAGTCCCCGCCTGCAAGAAGGAAGCTTTGTGAGTGGTGAGGTAGGGCTGCATGTCTCTCTCTCTCTCTCTCTCTTTCCCTCTCTCTTCTCTCCCCCATTCCTCTCGATTTCTGGTTGTCTCTATCTAATAAAGATTAAATTTAAAAATGAGAAAAGAACTGTCTAACCAATATTTCTCATGTACATATTATTGATCTCTCCTTAGAATTTATCTCTTCTAGGGGGCAGGGCAGTAGCACACTAGGTTAAGTTCACATAGTGAGAAGCACAAGGACCAGCACAAAAATGCTGGTTGGAGCTCCTGACTCTCCACCCACAGAGCATTCCCTTCACAAGCCATGAAGCAGGTCAGCAGGTGTCTTTCTCTTCCCATATTTCCCTTTCCTCTCCCAATTTCTCTCTGTCCTATCCAACAACAGCAACAATAATAACAGCAACAACAATATGGGGGAAAAGTGGCCGCCAGGAGCAGTGGATTCTTAGCGCAAGCACTGAGCACCAGTGATAACTCTGAAGGCAAAAACTAACTAAATAAATAAAATATCTTTTCTATCTAAAATACTAGCAGTTCCATTCATCATTCCTCGTTGTTCTCTTCACAATTCTGGTTCCTCAACATTAGAAGAATTTTAATTTGCCTGTATTTTTTGCCATATTTAAGTCAGAAATACATGCACTATTTTAGGCCCAGAAATATTATTTTAGTGACCAGAAAATAGATATTGCCAATTGAACAGTATCTATTTTCTTTTATCTAAAAATCAATCACATTAGCTTGAGTGCTGTATTGATTATTCTGAATGAATTTTTTGCTACTAGTTTTTGTAAAAATAGATACTATATTCATAGTAAATAATAATTTACTTTAAACTTATGGTTTATATAGTTAGAAAAACTAACAAAAATGTGACCCTTTCAACAAACATACATTTTTTACCAAAGATCTTAAAATTCCTTAGGCAATATAAACAGAAATATCAGAGAAACTGTATGGGCAGAAGAACATCAAACTTTTTAGCTACATGCCTATTATTCATAAGATTTTTTTTTTGAAAGGTCTCATATCGTCTCAGGTTATCATCCCACAATGATTTTGCTTTTTCAAATTAATTTAAAAAATAATTCCCTAAGCTTCTTCACACCAATTTTTTTCTCCCTTTGCTATAATCACTTACATGTATGTGGTGAAGCAGGCAGTGTTAGCAGTGGGGAAGGGCAGGAGAAATAGTTATTTATTGATGCTGTATACATCCTTTGTATGCTATGTTTCTATAATAAGATCGGTGGTGGAAGGGTGAAGAGAAGTTCTAAAAGACCACAACACAGTTCTGTCAGACAGAGAAATACAACTCTTCATCTTTTCTACCTATAGTTGTATTCATAGATTGTAACAAGGTAGGTGCTAGACCTGGAGTCTTTATCCTAGAAATGATCAATTAGCAGACTGAATTGACATCCTATGAATAAAAGGACAGCCAACTTCATTTTACTTAAATAAACTCTGGTTAAGATTAGGGTTGTCCTTCTCCAAGTTCAACTTGCAGACAAACTTCTCCGAATTGTAGCAGCTGCTGAGTCCCTATCCAGGGTAAGGTCTGAGAGTCTGCAACAAACTTTTTTTTTTTTTCTGGAAACCATGCCCCTGCTCCCCAGACTGTATTTGATATTTAAGGGCCTATCAAAAATTGGAAAATTAGAAATTTCCTAAATTTATTTCAAATCTTATTTTAACAGTAGATTACTATAGATTTTATTTATTCAACAAATAAGTATGGAGCACCTACAATGTTCAAGGCAATGGCAGTTTTAATTAATAGGCATTCAACAATGATTTTTTTTTTTACCAGTTCCCTTTATTCTTAGGTTCAGATAAGTAGGTCCCTATTTTAAGATTCCACTATAGTAGGATAAACATTTCTAATACAGCTTTGACATTAAGGTTAAGACAAAGGACCTTGAGAATTAGAAAGGCTTGGTTTTGAAAGCTGCTGTCACCTTGCTTCTTGGGTACATTAACAAAACTCTGAGTGTTATTCTCTTCATTTTGATTAATTAAAAGAGAAACCTATATATACAATATTTGTAAAGCACTAGTACAATGCCTGACATGAGCAATATATTTTAAATTCAATTGTTATTACTCTTGTCCAGGCTCTGGCATTGACTGAGTCATGGATAAAATAACTCCAGGACAGAGAAACCATGAGAGGTTGGGCTAGAGGGGAGCTAAGACACTACAGTGTTAAAGGGTAGTAGAAAACAAATCCTTAGGGAGTATTACTTTCTTTTTAAAATTAAATTAAGTTAAACAAATTATTGGCTAGAGACAAGAGAGAAACTGAGAGGGGTGGGGGAGCTAGAAAGAGAGAGACAGAGAGATACCTGTAGCTCTACTTAACCACTCATGAAGGTTACTCTATGCAGGTGGAGACCAAGAGCTTGAACCCTGGTACTTGTGCAGTTAACCAGGTGCATCAACATCTGGCCCTGGAAGTACTACTTTCCAAAGCCAAATATCTTCAGGTTCATCAAACTGATTTTTCTAGAATGATAAAAATGCCTTTACATTGGAATTGGAGTCACTTTCATTGACATGATTATTTTACATTCAGTACAAAAAATGAGATTAGACTTCCATTAGGGCTCAAGAAAAATACCAAAATGTCCAACAATACTCTCCTAAAATACACAGTTATAAGGATATCGAGCCTTCTATTCTGTGGAGGAAATTACAATATTATGGAGACTGTAAAAGTTGGAGGGGAAGGATGTCCCTGATAAGAGAGGTCAGTGTTAGGAAGAAGAAGAGAAAGGGATGGCAATTACAAGAAATGGGAGAAGAGCAATATTGAATATTTAGCAGTAAACCAGTTGCTGACCTACTTCTTCTTCTAGCGTTTGCCTTTCTTCCATAGCCAGTCAACAGCGTCAGGTTGAGCCTGATGTAAAGTTTCGAGACCTCCTTTGAATCTGGAAAGGTGGCAGTCATTGACTATGTGGGTCATAGTCTGTCTGTAGCCGCAGGGGCAGTTCGGGTCATCTCTGGCTCCCCAGCGATGGAACATAGTGGCGCACTGGCCATGGCCTGTTCGATAGCGATTGAGGAGGGCCCAATCATAACGTGCTAGGTCAAAGCCGGGTTGACGCTTGCAGGGGTCTGTGATGAGGTGTTTGTTCTTTACCTCAGCTGACTGCCAACTCTGTTTCCAAGAGACTGGAACAGAGAAGTTCAGTGTAAGCATAGGGGACCAGATTGGGTGACGAGATGTCAAGCGTTGGACAGGGTGGGCGAAGATATCCGCGTATATTGGCAGGTCCGGTCGAGCGTAGACGTGGGAAATGAACTTAGATGATGCCGCATCCTGACGAATATCTGGCGGGCCATGTTGCTAAGAACTGGCAGCCATGGAACCGGGGTGGAACGGATGGTTCCAGAAATTATCCTCATGGAGGAATATAATTTGGAATCGACCAAGTGGACATGGGGGCTACGGAACCATACTGGGGCACAGTATTCTGCAGTGGAATAGCATAATGCCAGAGATGATGATCGTAGTGTGGAAGCACTCGCGCCCCATGAGGAGCTGGCCAGTCTTGCA
This sequence comes from Erinaceus europaeus, assembly GCF_950295315.1. Lineage (NCBI taxonomy): Eukaryota > Metazoa > Chordata > Mammalia > Eulipotyphla > Erinaceidae > Erinaceus > Erinaceus europaeus. Next base: position 148,684,117 of record NC_080163.1, read on the forward strand.
ATGATGTTATTCCTCGCGCCCACCTTTGCTGCAGTTTTTATGAGATGTTTGTGAAATGACAGAGTGCGGCGATCGAGAGTAACGCCAAGATAGACTGGCTGGGCTTCATGCCGGATTCTCGTATCGCCAAGCTGCACATTAAGCTCACGCGAGGCCGAGGCATGGTGTAGATGGAAAACAGATGATACCGTACATTGACTGAATGTTTTCTTTACTTGGACCCAGGATCTGAGGAGAAAAGTTCTAAAGGACATAGGGGTAGGGGTGGGGGAATATTTGTGTGTGATGCATTCATATCCAATGGAGTGAATGATTAATGTCATCTAGCCCAAGGTGCAGAGCCTATGGGCAAATTGACAATTTAAATAAGAAAACATCTTATTGCATGTTATTCTATATACTTGTGTGAAACATGTTCATTTAAAAGGTTCTTAAAATGCCACAGTATTTAGATTTTAACAAAGAGAAAAATGTGATTAGTCCAAAGCAAAGGAAAAAAAATAAGAAAATGAATCAAAAGAAATGTACATTTGTTATTTTAGAATGTAGTTAGGAATTGAGACTGGAAATTAGAGTTAAGATGACTTCAAATAATTTAGAAATATTGTCACTTCCTCATATAATCATTTTGTCAGTTTCCTTCTACTTTCCTTTATTAATATGTATAATCTCCACAAACAGAGAAAATAAAAAAATAAATAAATAAAAACACAAATCTAGGGGCCAGGTTGTGGCTTATCTGGTAGACTACACACATCCTTTTGTACAAAGACCCCGTTTTAAGGCCTAGATGCCCACTAGTAGTGGGGAAACTTCATGAGTGGCATATTACAGTAGTTCTGCAGGTATCCCTCATTCTTTCTGTCTTTTCCTCTTTTTCCCTCTCTATACATATCCATCTTCCACCTTTATAAAAAAAAATGGCCACTGGACATGGTGGAGTCCCAGCAGTAACACTGGCAGCAATAAATAAATAGAAAAATAAATAAAGACCACAGATAGGAAATACTACAAATTTATATTTCAGCCTGACAAAAGAGAGAGGAGAAAAAGATGATGCATGTGTGGATATGTGAACATTCGGGGAAAAAAAAGTAAAGCATGTCAAATATGTAGAGACTATAACAAAAAATTTGGCACCCCTATTAAGCTCAGGCAAAATACTTAGGGAGAACCTTTGTTGTTTTTCATTTTACTTTTACAGAACTAAAAATCTTACTGAGCAGTTAGACCGACCAAAGATCAACAAAAAGGCTATGTTTTATTGGGAGTAGAAATGAGAGATCCATAGGCAACACTAATAAAAACCTGAATTTCTAAGAACAATGAACTTACTGCTCTTGAGCTTATGTGCCTTTCTGATCTCATAGTGGAATACAACATAAGAATTTGTTTAAGAGACTGCGGTGACATGGTAAAATGTCAAAGCATTTGGCAACTGTCAACCTTCTTGCAGAGTATTTCTCTCCCTTAGCTCGTTAATCTTGCCATCACAGTATCTTGTGTGCCCTGGCATTCTGGAAACTTCACCATTATTCTTTTATAATAATCAACCAAGATGAATTACTTTTCTCTAGTGTGACTTTATCCAACTTTTCTCTTGTACCCAGCCAAAATTATGCTAACATTAAATTGATGGAAAAAAGTATCTTTAAATTTTTATTTTTATTTATATATTTATTTATTTTACTCTTCTGGAAATGTCATGTGCTCTGATGGGAACATCTGAGATGTCACTTTGTCTCCTGTCCTCATAAAATAAACGGTATTCATCTTTCTATCTCTGCCTCTTTTCATGGTTTTATTTGGATTTTATCCAAAATAAAATAAAGAGGGAGATAGAGAGAAGTTGTTTTCATAGTAAATTGAAGTCCAGTGAAGACATGTAAGTTAAATAAATGAGGTCTAGTACAGACATGAACATTGATCGATATAATGCACTTGAATGTTCTGCATAAGAATTGCCTCTTTTCTTCCTCAGCATTTATAGACAGATCTAAAGAAACTCCAAAGAAAATATCGTAATTATTATAAAAAGAAAGGGATAATCTAGAGAACATGTCTGAAGCAAAGTTACATTAATGCATAAACAGCCTTTTATTTATCTAAGTGCCTACTCTTTAAAAATTTTATTTCTGAATTTCAGGGGAATTCTGTGTTTGTGAGAGTAAAATATAGTAAAAATGACCCAGTAGTTTACTGAAGCTCTACGGAAACAAACTGTCAAGATCAGGAATTTGGTTTAATTGATTGAACAAAATCAAACCTCCTTTCCCAATGTGTTCATCCTATTTAAAGATGAACAAAGCCTCAAGTGTTATTTAATTTTCAAAATTCTTATGCACATGAACATAATGTATGCCTTATTTAAATTATATTGATTTTTCTCTGAAGATAGTGAAATACAATACATTTTGCATGATTCTTTAAAACTGGCATACTTCTATTTAAACACATTGTTTTCCAATTGCACTGATTTCCACATTACTGTCTTGCCAGTGAAAGCAAATGATATAATTCCATTCTGCAAGTAAAGGAAATATGGTTGCTAATAGTCAACTACTATGTAAAAACCTTGAGGTTCAGAAATATAACTTATCCAAAGACTAAAAAGTGTCTCTACATTGTCTCATCTCAGTTACTCTTCAAATGAAGCAATAACGTACTGAAATTACTCATTTTCTATAGATGAGAAGTAAATACACACACACAAAAAAAAAATAAAATAAAATAAAATAAAATAAAATAAAAAGGTCAAACACTAACACCTTACCATGCACAAAGCCCTTTAACTCCAGTCCTAGCATCATATAAAAATACTTTAAAAATATTTTATTTATTTTATGTTACTGAGAGAGATAGAGAAGTAGAGAGACAGAGAGATTGAGATAGAGACCAGAACTCTGTTCTGGTACATGGTGGTGCTGCATATTGAATCTGGGAATTTAGAGCCTCAGGCATGAAAGTTTTTGCATAATCACTACACTGTCTCCCCTGCCCCCACATAGTAATATTATGGTACTGGGAGGAAACTCAAGTGCTATAAATTCTCTCTAATATAAATAGTGTTAAAAGACGGTCTGGACAGGTCTGGAGATGGTCTGGAGACAGTCTTCCAGGTGGTGGTGGCATACCTGGTTGAGAGCATGTTACAATGCACAAGGACTTGGGTTCAAGCCCTCGGTGCCTATCTGCAGGAGGAAAACTTCACAAGTGGTAAAGCAGTAATGCATATCTCTCTCTCTCACTCTCTCTCTCTCCCTCTCTCTTTCTCTCTTTCTCTTTCTTTCTCTTTCTCTCTCTCTTTCTTTCCTCCTCTGTGTTTTTGCTCTTGGTATTTCTCTGTCTCTATAGAATAAATTAAAAAATAAAACACTTTGTTTAAAAATGTTTGCCCAGGAGTAGGGGTATAATACATGCAAAGGGCCCCAGAGTAGCATTAAAAAAAAACCCTAAATAATAAATACAGCAATTAATTCACTGAGTCAACCAATGATTTTTACAGGAGATTTAAATTTAACTTGAAGGGGCCATTACCATGTGGAAGGACCTAGAATTAAGCCCCTACTCCTCATCTGCAGGTGAAGCTGTGAAGCAAATCTATAGGTATTTCTCTTTCTCCTTCTCTGTCCCTCTCAATTTCTCTTTGCTACATCAGGTAAAAAAAAAAAAAAAAAGGAAAGGAAAGAAAATTGGTTGCCAGGATCAGTTGATCCACATTGCCAACACCAAGCCCAGTCCCGCACTGTGGTCTAGTCATGTTTTTTTTTTGTTTTTTTTTTGTAACATTTAAAAAGTAAGAAAATATATTAACCACTCTTTCTTTCTTTCTTTCTTTCTTTCTTTCTTTCTTCCTTCCTTCCTTCCTTCCTTCCTTCCTTTTCTTTCTTTCCTCCTTCCTTCCTTCCTTCCTTCCTTTCTTCTTTCTTCTTTCCTTTCTTCCTTTCTTTCTTTCTTTCTTTCTTTCTTTCTTTCTTTCTTTCTCTTTTTAGAATTCTCCTGTCTGATTTATTCTTGGTTTAATTGGAAGTAAGGTACCCTGTAGGCATATTTGTGATTGAGTTAAATGGAATCATTGTTGGGATTGTGATAGAACAGACTAGACTTATGTAGTTTAGTAACTCTTTGTGTGATAACATTTCCCAGTTTTCCACATAACAATTCAAACCCACACTAGGTTCTCCTCAGCCATCATGTTCCAGGAATTATTATGTGTTTTTGTTGTTGTTTTGTTTTTGTTGTTTTACCAAAGAACTTATCAGCTCTGGTTTATGGTGGTACAGGTGGAGTCTAGGTTCAATCAATGGAAGGAGATGGAAGGAGATTTTAAAATTATTCTCTTAAATTAGCTCTTGGTAGGTATTTAAGATGTCACATATGCTAGGGCCCCCAACACAATCATGTGATAAAGATAAGGTTTGGAATTTAAAACATATTAGTGTAATAGTCTCCCAAACTAATACCCTTCTTATAATTAAAGAAAACATTTTGCAGGCAAGTGATAGCTTCTCTGGTCAAACATATACATTACCTTGGTACCTTGAGTTCCTTGGTCCAAGTCCCTGGTATCCACCAATAGAGGAATGCATCGCAAGTGGTGGAGCAGGGCTACAGGTGTCTCTTTTTCCCTTAGTCTCTTTTCAACCCTCTCCATATTTATTTTTTTTAAGTTTTTTAAAACTTTATTTATTTATTTATTTATTATTGGGTAGAGATAGAGAGAAATTGAGAAAGGAGGAGACAGAGAGGGAAAGAGACAGAGACACCTGCAGCCCTACTTCACCACTCATGAGGTTTTCCCTGCTGCAGGGGCTTGAACCAGGTGCGCCACTACCTGAAGATATATATATATATATATATATATATTTTTTTTTTTTTTTTTCCAGAGCACTGTTCAGCTCTGGCTTATGGTGGTGTGGGGAATTGAACCTGGGACTTAGCCTCAGGCATGAGGGTTTGCATAACCATTATGCTATCTCCCCCACGCCCTCTCCCTATTTATATCTCTCAACCTTCTATCAAGACAAGAAAAAAAGGTCACCATAAATAGTGAAGTTGTGCAGGTACCAAGCACTAATGAGCCCTGGTGGCATGGGAGGGAGGGAGGGGGAAAAAAAAAAGATCTTTTTCTCACTGAAGTCTACCCAAACTATAGTTTTTACACCTTCAAAAGTATACTTGGTAATTCAATAATAATAATTTTTAAAAAGCTTGCTAGACTGAAATTAGTTTTATAATCACTCTCTAAAGTATAACAACCTAGAACTGCCATAAGATTGTGCAAGTAACTTAAGGTATGAAAAGGATTATAGAAGTGTTTTAGGGCTGGAGCAATAGCATAATGATTATGAAAATACTTTCATGCCCTAGGCTCCAAGGTACCAGGTTCAATCTCTAGCATGACTATAACCTAGAGCTGAGAAGTACTCTGGTCTCTCTCTTTGTATTATTCTATCATTTGTGTGTTATAAGAAGTCAAATTACGGGAGTCGGGCAGTAGTGCAGGGGGTTAAGCGCATGTGGCACAAAGCACAAAGGGCTGGCGTGAGGATCCCGGTTTGAGCCCCCCGGCTCCCCACCTGCAGGGGAGTCGCTTCACAAGCGGTGAAGCAGGTGTGCAGGTGTCTGTCTTTCTCTCCCCCTCTCCCCCCTCTGTCTTCCCCTCCTCTTTCCATTTCTCTCTGCCCTATCCAACAACAATGACAGCAATAATAACTACAACAATAAAAAAGGGCAACAAAAGGGAATAAATAAATTTTTAAAAAGTCAAATTATTATTACTATTATTTTATATTTGTAGTTATTATTTGATGCCTTCGTTGTTGGGTAGGACAGAGAGAAATGGAGAGAGGAGGGGAAGACAGAGGGGGGAAAGAAAGATAGACACCTGCAGACCTGCTTCACCGCCTGTGAAGCGACCCCCTCCCCCCCCGCAGGTGGGGAGCCAGGGCTCGAACCGGGATACTTTCACCAGTCCTCGAACTGGGACCCTTTCGCCAGTCCTTGTGCTTTGTGCCACATGCACTTAACTGGCTGTGCTACCGCTGGACTCCCAAATTATTATTTTTTATGTGCTATTCTGGGATAGCTATATCACTGGGCAGGTCACCTGTCTTGTCATGTGCTTACAGCTCAAGTTCTTGTTCTGGTACTATATAAAAGATGCTATAACACAAAAGGAAGCTCTGGGGCTGTAATGTCTCCCCTTCTCTTTCCTCTCTATGAAAGAAGATGCAGCCCTACCAGCTATGTAAAAGTAAATAAATATAAAAATAAAAGCTATTATTTTGTACTGTATGTTATTCATAACTTTTTCAATTTATCATCTGTTGTGATTTTAAATGTATGGATTTATTTATTCGTTCAATGAGACAGAAAAACCTGAATACTGGGGCTGGGTGGTGGCACACCTGGTTAAGCACACATGTTACAATGTGCAAGGACCCAGGTTCAAGTTCCTGTTCCCCACCTACAGGGGGAAAGCTTCACGAGTGGTGAAGCAGTGCTGAAGGGGTCTCTCTGTCTGTCATCCTCTCTACCCCCCCTTTCCCTCTTGATTTCTGGCTGTCTCTATCCAATAAGTACATTAAAATAATTTTTTAAAAAAACCTGAATACTGTTCTGGCATCTGCCAGAGAGGATCAAACCTGGAGCCTCATTCATATAAGTCATGAGATTTATACATTAAACCACCTCCCCTGCTTCAAGGTTTCTTCACTTTTTCTAAGTAAATATCATATTCCATATACATTTAAATTTATGGTTCATGCTCTTACTTAAACAGGACACCACTCATATGTTATAAAAGCTTCAGGCAAATGTACAAAACCATGAGGAAAAAAATGAGGGAACAGATCATGTCTTATAAACTGATTTATATTTTAATAAAAGCATTGTTACAGAAAATACATACAGTAGGAAGTATCATCAACCTCCTCATCACCACTATTACTATCTATACTAATATTATATCCACAGTCACCTATTTGAAATCTATATAAATTTACTGTGATACTTTGTAAAAAAATATATCATTGAGTATTTACACAAAATTCTTCACTTACTTTGTCATTCGTTCATTCAGCCACCCACTTATCCAGTCCATATTTATGAAATATCTAACCTATATATGATAATATATATTTAATTCAATTGATATGAAAATTAATTTACAATTAAATATCATTCTATTACATGTAACATGTTATTTTATGTGCCTCTTTTGATTCCATGTTCTGAAGTTAGTCAATTCTTATTTCATGTTTTGTCTCTGGAATAAGTCTCAAGCAGAGTAGAAGCAACAAACTGACGTCAGACTGAGAAAAACTAATAAGTAGAAGAGAAAAATCTTACAAGAATGAACTGCCAGAGAAAGTGTTTACACACAGGGGTACTTAAGGATTACTGCAGACTCCCACAGGTACCGTGCCATAGATCTTGCCACATGAAATAAAGCATGAATAGTCCTGGGTCCTTCTCTAGCAGCTGATGAAGTGATATAATGTGCCCTGTCCAAAGAAGATGATACTTGGGATATGTAGTAACATCACTCCCTTTTTAGAAAGCCTCTCACTAAACTAAACAGCATAAAACTTATATGCAAAGATCCTTCAGCTTCCATGCTAGGACATACTTAGTAATTAGATTGGAAGTACACACACACACACACACACACACACACACACACACACACACACACACCTTTTCCCAAATGAAACCTAGCTTCTGTTCAATCATCTGCCAAAGATATTATTGTACTGTCAGCCTAGAGCAGAGTTACTATTACATTTCACCCTCAGATAACACAGGAAAAGTTAATCCAACTTGACCCCCTGTACGTGTCATTGCCTCTGTCAGGCAGAGAGCGGTCATAATTATGGGTGAGAGAGATAGTCAAGATGAGTGGACCCAAAATAAAAGAAGCAGGAAGGTAGGGGACCAATAGCCCATTCCAGAGGTGAAGCGCCACTACTATGACCCAAGTCCTAAACCTTGGCACATAACTCCGTTGTCCCACTGTATTTCTTTAAACAACACAAATTTGAAAATACAATTATTAAGAATTTCAAGACAGAAACTATAGGATATTGCATCTCAAATATAAAGAATTTCTAAGTGTGGAGACTTGTGCAATTGCACTGGAAACAAGTTTGTGAAGTCAGTCTTGGGTGGAAAAAGTCTAGGCATGAAGTCAGAGGAGATAATCATCACCAATATAACCCCTTCTGCTATATACTGAATGTTTGCCCTCACACACCATGATCCCCACCAATCCTGAAAAACTCCTATGTTGAAATCTAATCCTTAATATGATGGTACTTGGAGATGAAGCACTTTGAGAAGGCTATTAGCTTGTGAGGGTGATACCCTCCATGAGATTAGTGCTTTTGTAAGAGACTTCACAGGACTGCCTTGCTCCTTTATCCCTGTAATATGGAGAAAGTTAAAAAAAAAATGTTCATCTATGAGGAAATGACCTTCATTAGACACCAAATGTGCTGGCAACTTGGCCTTGAATTTCCAACTACCACCAGAATTTTGCAAAATGAAACTTTCTTGTTAGAAATCACTCACATTATAGTAGTTTGCAATAGCAGATGGATTAAAACATGTATCACCTATTTTAAGATTCAGAGAAATTAATTAACCTGCTTATGAGACAAAACCCCATATTAGTTTAACTTCATAGTTTTCATTTTTAGCCATTGTTTTATAACTGTGTCTACTTGGGAAAGTTGTTTTTGTTAGACATTATATGGAATGAAGCCAAGGAGTTTTGTTAGTAAACAACTATGTAAAGTACTGGGAAGAATTTTGTCAAAACCTGCAGTTTTAAATCCTAGCCTACTGAAAGCAAAAACAAAACACAAAACAAAATTATGAACATCAGTAGAATTATAAAAATACAATAAATAAATAAATACCTACAGCTTCTGCCATATAGTGTGTGTGTGTGTGTGTGTGTGTGTGTGTGTGTGTGTGTGTGTGTCTATACACACATATGGTAAGATTTAGCGTAATGATTTATCTTCTTAGTAAATTTCAAGAAAACAAGGTATTCTTTTTTTTATTGTTGTAGTTATGATTGTTGTTGTCATTGATGTCTTCGTTGCTGGCTAGGACAGAAAGAAATGGAGAGAGGAGAGGAAGACAGAGAGGGGGAGAGAAAGATAGACACCTGCAGACCTGCTTCACCGCCTATGAAGGGACTCCCCTGCAGGTGGGGAGCCAGGGGGCTGGAATCGGGATATTTAATGCCTGTCCTTGAGCTTTGCGCCACGTGCACTTAACCCACTGTGCTACCGCCTGACTTCCCAACAAGGTATTCTTATCTGTGGTTACTAGTTGAACACTAGATCTCTTGAATGTAAATATTGTGCACAACTAAAATGTTGCATCCTTTAAATAACATCAATGATTTCCCTCCCTCAAACCCTGTGTAGGACCAATCTGTTCACCAGTTTGGTTATTTACATTCCATGTATTACTGAGATTACACAATAGATTTATTTCTCTTCATGTAATACACAGTTTTCAGCCATATCCATGTTGCCATTAATGTTAGGGTTTTTCTCTTTTTTAGCAGTAAATAATATTCTAGGATTTATGTACAAGCACACACACTCACCACATTATTATTTTTTTTGGGGGGTGGTCACCATTGAAAATTTGCTGCTCTGGTATGACTTTCCAGATAGAAAAAATCAAAGACAGATATAGAGAAAACACACCACCAAAACTCTCCCCTTTTCATTGGGGCAAAGAGTGCAAGCCTGGCTCTTATACATAACAAAATTAGTATCTTCCTAGGTGAATTATCTCATCAGTCAATTCTGTTATTCTTTCTTCTATTTAAAGATATTAAATCATTTTTCTAGCCTATCAATTATGAATAATACTCTCATAGTAATGTGAATACAAATATCTCTATACCACCTTGATCTCAATGACTGAATAATATCCATATATGGAATTTCTGGATCTAGTGGTAGCTCTATTTTAAAATGTTCTGAATAATGCCTATACTTTGATTTTCCATAATGATCATACTAATTCTTATTCTTTTTGTAAAAGTATTTTTAAAATATTTATTTATTTATTTATTTATTGCCTTTTGTTGCCCTTGTTTTATTGTTGTAGTTATTATTGCTGTTGTTATTGATATTGTTGTTGTTGGATAGAACAGAGAGAAATAGAGAGAGGAGGGGAAGACAGAGAAGAGGAGAGAAAGATAGACACCTGCAGTCTTGCTTTACCACTTGTGAAGCGACCCCCTGCAGGTGGGGAGCTGTGGTCTTGAACAGGGATCCTTACGCCGGTCCTTGCACTTTGCACCATGTGTGCTTAATCCGCTGTGCTACCGCCTGACTCCCTACTAATTCTTATTCTTGCTAGCAATATGCGAAATCTTTTTTTTTTTTCTACATCCTCCCCAATACTAGTTAACTTTCATCCTTTTGGTAATAGTTATCTTAACATATATGAAATTTCATTATGGTTTTGACTTACATTTTCCTTATGATTAGTGATGTTAAATGTTTTTATGTGTATCTATTAACCATATTTTAATTTTTTAACATTCTGTTTAGTTATTCTGTTCCAGTGGTTTATTTACCTGTCTTATGATACTTTGGGGGGGACGGGGAAAGGCAGGGTTATTTCTGGGACTTCATGCTTGTCCAACTTCACTGTTCCCAGTTGTGATTATTATTTATTTTCTTTTTGATAAAGGGTAGGAGGCAAAGGGAGAGAGAGAGAGAAAGAACATTAAAGCCCCAGCAACAATCCTGCCTCCCCCCACCACTGGAATAGAATAAACAGAATGTTATTTTAAAAAAATGGTTAATAGATACACATAAAAGTGTTTAACATCTCCATTTTGAAGCTTCCCTCTATCAATGGGAACTGGGGGCTTGAACTAAGGTCCTTACATATGGTAATATGTATGCTCTATATAGTCAGTATTTCCCCACCCCGTATGAGACCATTCTGCTGATTGGAGATTCTCAATGCAATTTGAAATGAGTTTTGTTCCTCTTGATCAAAGATGTTTCACCTATTTGGAATATTTTGTAGCTTATTTTGAATTTTAATTTTTTAATTTATACAATGACTCAATAATATTATTTTTATTTTAAAATAAACACCAGTAAGTATATACTAATATTCTGCCCCCTTGCTTAACTGTTGTGTTTGAATTAATTTCACTATAGCATAAACAAAGATACTTATTCAAGTTTCTGATTTTTGTCTTACCCTTAATCCCTCCTATGTCTTTTTTTCCTCCAGCACAATATGATCTGACAATTAATACTGCCTATAGCTGTTAAAACCTACCATAGTATTTAATGGAGATTTCAAATCTTGGTTCATCACAGCCTCATCCAATGTCCTTCTTTAGCTTTGTAGGCCTAAAATAAACAAAGACATACTCCAAGTCATGCTCAACAGTCAACTACTCTACTAATATAGTGTGTACCTCCTCAAAAGTTATTTTCTTATTCTAAAATGCTAAACTACTTATTTTTAAATGATTGCCTCTTCTTGCTCATAACAATTCTTTTCTTCTATAATTTTTTGGAAGGCTGGGGAGACAGCATAATGGTTATGCAAAAGACACTCATGCCTGAGGCTCTCAGTTACCCAAGTTGAATCCCCAGCTCTACTGTTATCCAGCCATAAGCAGTGCTCTGGTCTTTGTCTCTGTGTCTTTCTCTCTGTATTTGTCTCTCATTAAAAATAAATACAAGTAAATAAAATTTTTAAAGTTAATTTTTTCACATGTATGAACTACATAAAAAGTGTATATGCTTACAGTTGGCATAATACTTAATTCATAATAGGATTTATTGCATGTTAGTTGAGTAATACTGTGAGAATAGGATACTGTGTATCACGCTTCCTGAAAAGCTCATTATAAAACCAACCAAACAAACAAACAACAATCTATGTTCTTCGCTGCCAATTTTATACAAAAGTAGTATCCAGGTCATATTTTTAGCAATTGAACAGAAAAATAAATAAAGAATTGTTTCTGCCTTAGACTATTTTGATGTTGGCATATCCTTGCCACCAATGTCCCCAATTAGTATATAAGGAAAGCTATTTGTTTTGAGCAACTATGTCAATGATATGTTTGTTTCATAAAAGAGTAGCATTTGATTTTACAGAGATAGAAGTAGACAGAGAAACCCAATAGAATAGAAAAGTTTTTATTCTATCATGTAGTTTCAAATATAAAATATACATCAAGTATCTATTTTGAAATATGTTTCCTCTGTAGTTATTGTGCCCCTTGGCAACCAAGAAAATAAATAAAATGAACAGCTAAAATATTTGTACACAAAACACAGAATAGGATTACTATGGAATCTTCACGAATGTATAAAGCAAGATAAGTATATGTATAATTCCATTTTGATATTTACTAGGTTAATTTGTCTGCATACAGAAACTCATTTATTTTACACAACACTCTTACAAAGTTGACACTGTATTCCAAAGCCAAGCTGTATTCCAGAGAGATTATAGTTGCTAATATTTTTATTTCAGAGTCATATGTGTATATGATATGTGATATCTATATTCTTAGATGCAAACAGGTCAAGTCATTTAAAACAATTTGTTGTTGTTTTCACCAAAGTTATTGCTAGGGGTGTATCTTCATTTCTCCACCCTGCCTGGTAGCTACCGTTTTCTCCTAATCTTTCTTTTTGATAGAGCATCAGAGACAAAGGGAAAAGATATATATATATATATATATATATATATATATATATATATATATATATATATATATATATAGAGAGAGAGAGAGAGAGAGAGAGAGTGTGTGTTAGAGAGAGATGGAGAAAGAGAAGACACACCTGTAGCACTCATCCACCACTCCTAAAGCTCCCCACCAGCAGGTAGAGACCAAACACAAGCAAGAACCAGTGCAAAGGATCCCCTTTCGAGCCCACAGCTCCCCACCTGCAGTGAACCAAGTCTGCAGGTGTCTTTATCTTCCCTTCTCTGTCTTCCTTTCCTCTCTTGATATCTCTCTGTCCTATTCAACAACAAGAACAACAACAGGGGAAAAAAGCCTCCAGGATCAATGTATTCACAGTGCAGACACCAAGCACCAGTGATAAACCTGGAGGAAAAAAAAAAAAAAAACCTCTTTTTTTATTTATTTAATAAAGGATAAATTAACAAAACCATAGGGTAGGAGGGGTAGAACTCCACACAATTCCCACCACCCAATCTCCATATCCCACCCTCTCCCCTGATAGCATTCCCACTCTCTATCCCTCTGGAAGCATGGACCCAGGGTCATTGTGGGTTGCAGAAGGTGGAAGGTCTGGCTTCTGTAATTGCTTCCCCGCTGAACATGGGCGTTGACTGGTCAGTCCATACTCCCAGTCTGCCTCTCTCTTTCCCTAGTAGGGTGGGTCTCTGGGGAAGTGGAGCTCCAGGACACATTGGTGGGGTCTTCAGTCTAGGGAAGCCTGGCCGGCATCCTGATGATATCTGGAACCTGGTGACTGAAAAGAGAGTTAACATATGAAGCCAAACAAATTGTTGAGCAATCATGGACCCAAAGCTTGGAATAGTGGAGAGTAAGTGTTGGGGGGGGGGGTACTCTAGTGTACTTCTGCTTTCAGGCATATATTTTGCAGTAGTTTATAGATACGTGTGAACATATGCTCTCTCTCACAGAAACTGGTGTATATCTAGGTTTGGGACTTTGTTAGAAAGTGAACGACCTGAGATGGAATTAAAGTATACTATGAAAGGAAAGGTCTCACCCGAGTAATGAAGCTGAAGGGTTGTCATTCCACGAAGTCTCTGGACACAGTCTGAAGTGAAGCATGTTGAGGTGACAATCATTGTGTTGATTAGGTTGTGATAGGCAGATGCAATATTATTTGATATGGATTGGGAGAGGCATACGGGAAAGTGGGCCCTATCCAAGGGTTCTAGGACTGGGGGAAGTAGGGGCTCTATAGTGGAGATGGGAGGTTCCTGCTGTCTTAGGGTTCCAAAAGACAATCGATAGTTAATGTTATCATTACATTATTTGGTAATTGGGTTAACTTTGAAAAGTCCTTTTGTTAAGGTTTGCTGTACAGTACCCAGTATCTTGTATATAGCTGTGCTATTGGTTGCTTCTGATCTACTTGGTCTAGGAAAAAAGCCTCTTTGCATAACCATTATGCCATCTACCCCTGTTCAAATTTCTCAGTTTTCCACATAACAATTCAAACCTCCTATAGGTCTTCCTCTATCATCATGTTCCAGGACCTGAAGTCTCCCTCCCTACCCCAGAGCCCTTTTAAAATAAGATCTTCTCTTGTATCATGCAATAAATCAATATATCGACATAGTTAAATGGTTATATAGAGGGAGTAAGACTATCAGTATTAAAACTGGGTTTGTGCTGATTTATTGTACTAGACAGTATGTATGTAGTAAGGCCTTTCTTTCTGAAAATTACATCTATGAGTTAGGAATTAGTGTAGCCATTTAAAGGTGTCTCAAATTTTGATGAACTAAACTTCTAAAATCAGCCAACTATTAAGTTCTACAAATTTAAAGAAAACAGTAAGTGTATGTTTCTAATGTTTTTGCTAAGAACCACTAGGACATGTTGGTAATTTTTCTTTGTTTCTGTGTTTGGCATCTTAAGGTCACTTGTATGTGTAAAGGTGCATAAAAATACTATAAGTCTAAAACACAAAATCAGGCATAGAGAGGAGATAATTTATTTATACATACCTATCTTTGCATGGTAACTGCTATTTTTAATTTAGAAAAAAGAAACTCAAGAAGAGAGAAGAGTTTCCTAGTGTTAATTATGCCATGAGAATAAGAACTACTCATTTCAGGATTATTGACATTCTATTTTTATTCCTATACCTGTGACTATATTTGAAAGTTAGGTATGATCATTGTGCTTTTGATTTACCTTTCCTGCCCCAAAGTAATAACCTATTAATCATCTATGTATGTATATATGTATTCATGTATTCTATTATCTTTATATATTGTATATATGTACATACTATATACATACAACTAGAACTATTGGTAATGTGTAATTTTTAGTAACAAACAGTATCAGAACAGGGTAACAACTAGCTGAACAAGCTAAAACGGTATCAGAACAGGGTAACAAAATGTATCAAAACAGAGTAAGAAGCTAAAACAATATCAGAACAGGGTAACAAAATTTTTGAACTCCAGAAAGCAGTAGATGGGAGAAAGAATATAATAAATGATGCTGAAGAAAGAATTAGCAAGATCAAGGACAAATTAGAGACAACTAAAAAAGAAGTAAGAGATCTCAAAAAGATTAAGAGATACTGAAAAAACAACAGAGACCTATGGGATGACTTCAACAGAAATAATATATGCATTATTGGATTACCAAAGGAAGAAAGAGAGTGAGGAGAAGAAAGCATTCTTCAGGACATAACAACTGAGAACTTCTCTAGTCTAGACAACATGAAAGACATGAAGGTTCAAGAACCCAAGAGAGTCCCAAACAGAATTAACCCAATTTAAAGATACCAAGACACACCATATTTAGAATGGAAAGGAATAAAGATGAAGAAAGGATCCTGAAGGCTGCAAGAGAAAAACAAAGAGTCACCTCCAGAGGAAAACCAATAAGATTATCAGCAGTCTTCACACAAACACTACAGGCCAGAAGAGAATGGCAAGATATCTATTGAATGCTCAATGACAAAGGCTTTCAACCAAGACTACTGTATCCTGCTAGACTTTCATTCAGACAAGATGGAGGCATAAAAACTTTCTCAGACAAGCAATAGTTGAAATAACTATCACCAAGCCTGCCCTAAAAGAAGTTCTGAAAGGTATCTTTTAAGCAGTCATACCACCATAAATAAGTCATGTATCAGAACAGTAAAAATCTACAAGAATGGCATTAAAATGTCTTTTTTTTTTTTTTTTTGCCTCCAGGGTCATTGCTGAGGCTCAGTGCCTGCACCTTGAATCCACTGCTCCTGGAGGCCATTTTTTTCTCCTTTTGTTGGCCTGGTTGTTGTAGCCTTGTTGTGGTTATTATTGTTGTTGTCAATGTTGATATCATTTGTTGTTGGATAGGACAGAGAGAAATGGAGAAAGGAGGGGAAGACAGAAAGGGGGAGAGAAAGACAGACACCTGGAGACCTGCTTCACCACCTGTGAAGCGACTCCCCTACAGGTGGGGAGCCACGGGCTCAAAACTGGATCCCTACGCCAGTCCCTGTGCTCTGTGCCATGTGAGCTTAACCCACTGCTCTACCACCCGACCACCAAGAATGACATTAAAATACCTTAAGTCTTCGATATCAATAAATGTCAGTTGCCTGAATTCACCTATTATAAGGCAAAGAGTAGGAAGATGGATCAGAAAACACAACCCAACAATATGTTGTCTATAGGAAACCCACCTACCTCAATAAGACTAACACAGACTCATAGTGAAAGTATGGAAAACTATCATACAAGCCAATGGCCCACAAAAAGGGGCAAGAACAGCTATTATCATATCTAACTTGATAGCCTTTAAAATAAATAAAATTATAAAAGTTAGGGATGAACATTACTTAATGCTCAGAGAATCAGTACATCAAAAGGATGTAACAGTGATTAACACCTATGGACCCAATGAGAAGCCATCTAAATACATCAAAGATCTAGGAGTAAACCTAACCAAAGAAGTAAAAAGACTTGTATACTGAAAATTATGAGTCACTACTCAAGGAAATTGAAAAAGACACAAAGAAATTGAAAGATATTCCATGTTCATGGGTTGGAAGAATTAACATCATCAAAATGAATATACTACCCAGAGCCATCTACAAATTTAATGCTATCTCCATCAATATCCCAACCACATTTTCAGGAAAACAGAACAAATGCTACAAATGTTTATCTGGAACCAGAAAAGACCTAGAATTGCCAAAACAATCTTGAGAAGAAAGAACAGAACTGGAGGCATCACACTCCCAGATCTCAAACTGTATTATAGAGCTATTGTCATCAAAACTGCTTGTTACTGGAATATGAATAGACATACTGACCAGTGGAATAGAACTGAGAGTCTGGAAGTAAGCCCCTACACCTATGAACATCTAATCTTTGAAAAGGTGCCCAGACTATTACATGGTGAAAGCAGAGTCTCTTCAACAAAAGGTGTTGGAAAAAATGGGTTGAAACATACAGAAGAATGAAACTGAACCACTATATTTTACCAAATACAAAAGTAAATTCCAAGTGGGTCAAGGACTTGGATGTTAGACCACAAACTATCAGATGCTTAGAGGAAAATATTGGCAGAACTCTTTTCCATATATATTTTAAAGACATCTTCAATGAAATGAATCCAGTTACAAAGAAGACTATGGGACTACTTCAAATTAAAAAGATTCTGCACAGCAAAAGAAACTACTACCCAAACCAAGAGACCACTCACAGAATGAAAGAAGATCTTTACATGCCATACATCAGACAAGAGGCTAATATTTAAAGAGCTTGCCAAACTCAACAACAATAAAACAAATAACTCCATCCAAAAATGGAGAGAGGACATGGACAGAATATTTATCACAGAAGACATCCAAAAGGCTAAGAAACATGAAAAAATGCTCCAAGTCTTTGATTGTCAAAGAAATGCAAATAAAGACATCAATGAGATACCACTTCACTCATGTGAGAATGTCATACATCAGAAAAAGGTAACAGCAACAAAAATGGAGAGGTTGTGGAGTCAAAAGATCCCTCTGGCACTGCTGGTGGGGATGTAAATTGGTCCAAACTCTGTGGAAAACAGTCTGGAGAATTCTTAGAAGACTATAAATGGACTTACCCTATGATCCTCCAGTTCCTCTCCTGGGAATCTATCTTAAGGAACCCAACACACCCATCCAAAAAGATCTGTGTACACATATGTTCTTAGCAGCACAATTTGTAATAGCCAGAACCTGGAAGCAACCCAGGTGTCCAACAACAGATGAGGGGTTGAGCAAGCTGTGGTATATATATATGTATGTGTATATATATAATGGAATACTACTACTCAGTTATTAAAATGGCGATGTCCCCATTCTCAGCAGATCTTGGACGGACCTTGACTAACTCATGTTAAGTGAAATAAGTCAGAAACAGAAGGATGAATATGGGATGATCTCAATCTCAGGCAGAAGTTAAAAAACAAGATCAGAAGAGAAAACATAAGTAGAGCCTGAACTGGAATTGGCCTATTGCACCAAAGTAAAAGACTCTGAAGTGGGTGGGGTGGGGAGAATACAGGTCCAAGAAGTATGACAGAGGACCTAGTGGGTGTTGTATTGTTATATGGAAAACCGATAAATGTTATACATGTACAATCTATTGTTGGTATGTTTCATATTGGTTTGGTCCCCTTCCCCCCACCTCTGGAAGATTGTGGTTTAGCCCTGCTAGTTTCGCGGGGCCCGCTTGTCCTTGCCCCAAAGAACCCCTAAGGATATCCAGTGTCCCAGCAGCAGCCGCTGAAGGAGAATGATGGGGAAGCACATGGTGTGGTTATTTGCCCGCTCGTGAATAAAGATTAAATTGCAGCTTCTCAGCCCAGCGGTGTGTCCCCGAGTCTCTGAGTCTCTGTCTACCGCCGTGAAGTTAGCCCGGCCAGCTGGACCCGCCACGTTAACAACAAATGGCGCCCACGTGGACCGGACCTGTGCATCTCTCAGATAAGTGAAGACAATTTGGCTACCTATGCACTATGGCCTTCTCTTCTGCTTGTGAAGAGATCTCCAAAGGCCTCTTCCATTTCTTCACGAGACCATTTTGCTGTTTCTGGAACATTTATCTCTGGACCACTCTGTGGTTTCCGCCCAACGCCAGCCCGCAAGAGCCCAATGCCAGCCCACATGAGCTGGCTTTCCACAGCGTGGCGTGGGACATTGGGCATGGGCTTCCTCCATGCTGCTTGGCCGCCAGGAGCAGGGCATCAGACATGGCCTATCCTGGCCACCACCCCAGGGCACCTCGGCCTGCGCCTTCTGCACGGCTGGCCTGCCCGCCCTCGTGCTAGGAAGTCTGGACAGATCCCGGACTGCCCGGAGACCATGGGCTCCCTACCGAAACTGGGCCCCCTGGCCGAGATCTCCAGCTTGGGTCTGAAGGCAGACGAGCTAAAATATGCAGAGATTCATCCAGAGATCGCTACCTACAATTCCTGGAGCTGAAGTTGCGCAAGAGGCCACCGCAGGACAACGCACTCCCCAAACAGCTAAGACAGTACAGATCTAAATTCATGTTTAAAACGACATGTCTTCGTAACAAAGGTTTCTCTCCTTGTGTATTAAAGACCATGTTTATATGTATGTTTAAAGTTTGGTAACATTAACTTTAAGTTAAAAATGTAACTTTAAGGCTATATTCTTACCAGACAGAGTTAAATGAAAAAGGTTTTCAACATAGTTCTCATAAAGGTAAAATTAACTTACATTTAAAGTCTGAGTTAAAAATTAGTTAAAAATCAACATATTTTAACTAAGTCTAAAAAGAAAAAAAAACCTGCGCACACCTAGGGTGTGTCTCCATCTTTTTTTTTTATTTATTCCCTTTTGTTGCCCTTGTTGTTTTTTTATTGTTGTAGTTATTGATGTCGTCATTGTTGGATGGGACAGAGAGAAATGGAGAGAGGAGGGGAAGACAGAGAGGAGGAGAGAAAGATAGACACCTGCAGACCTGCTTCACCGCCTGTGAAGCGACTCCCCTGCAGGTGGGGAGCCGGGGTTCGAACCGGGACCCTTATGCTGGTCCTTGTGCTTTGCGCCACCTGCACTTAACCCGCTGCGCTACAGCCCGACTCCCTGTCTCCATCTTGAATGGGTGTAACAAAAGGTTAAAAAGACTTTGTTGATATGTAAAAGTCTCAAATTCCTTCTCAATTAGAAACTTTAGATTGCACTATGGTTATGCTAATGATTCTCATGCCTGAGACTTTTTTCTTTCTATGGTTCTTATGTTTGCCTTTCCACATTCTATTGTTTGAACTTTAAACAGCCTTGGAATCATGCTGGAAGGGACTTCCAATTGTAATAGAGTTATCAATTGTGGTAAACTTCTAACTTGCTACAAGTTTTGTTTCATAGTAAGTAAATTGCAGCTGTCAAGCTCTCTACAGAAAAGCAGAATTCCAGCAGCTGACCTTCCTCATACAACGTTCCACCCCCTGGCATTCTTCCGTGGACATCTGCTTTGGACTGGCATTTCTATTGGACTCAACTGGTACACCTCTTGGACACTTTGCAGCTTCCCTTTATGCTGCTGGGTTTCTCAAAGACTGACTGCAGCCAGCTGCCTTGGGATTCTAGGCCATACCCCCCATGTTAGGTAATGCCCACAGAAAAAAAATGCCCATCGAGGCAAGTAAAGCCCCCCAGAGGCAAAAAAGGGTCCCTCTCAGCCTTCCCTTGGCAGCACACTGGTTCTTGACTTACATGTTCCTCCATGTATGTGCCAGTTTCTTTTTTGAAAATGCCTGTACTATATAGGTTTCTGTTCACCCCACACTCCTGATACTGTGGTCATTTAGTTAAAAAGAAAAGGAAGAATTGTTGGTATGTTTCATATTGGTTTGGTCCCCTTCCCCCCACCTCTGGAAGATTGTGGTTTAGCCCTGCTAGTTTCGTGGGGCTTGCTTGTCCCCACCCCAAAGAACCCCTATGGATGTCCAGGGTCCCAGCAGCAGCCGCTGAGGGAGAATGATGCAGAAGCACATGGTGTGGTGATTTGCGTGCTAGTGAATAAAGATTAAACTGCAGCTTCTCGGCCCAGCCGTGTGTCCCCAAGTCTCTGAGTCACTGTCTACCACCGCGAAGCTAGCCCAGCCAGCTGGAGCTGCCAAACATTAACAACAATCTATTGTATTTACTCTCAAATGTAAAACATTAATTCCCCAATAAAGAAATTAAATAAATAAGTTAAAAATAAGAATAAGACATAGGAATGGGCAGACTGACTTTTTTAAATCACAGGAGGTGAATCATATTGGTTTCTATTGTGCATATTATGGGTCTCACTAACCTCTTCTATTTCTTCATCAGGTATTCTTGTTTCTTAGCTTCATTCTCAGATTTAGCATAGGCTTCTTGATGCTAGAGTCATAATATTATAGAACCATACCCTCTAAATACCTTATATTTTTTAACAGAATTTTGTGCTCAGTCTCTCTCACTTTCTGTAGTATTCTTTGATCATACTTGTGGTAAAAAAAAAACAAAATTAGTATTCCAGCCTTTAGGTTCATGATTAGTCAACAACTTATTTGGCTTTATATACTAACTCTCTTTTCAGCCATCAGTTTCCAGATGCTATAATGATGCCAACCAGACTTCCCTGGACAGACAACCCCACCAATGTGTCCTGGAGCTCTGCTTCCCCAGAACCTTGCCCCACTAGGGAAAGAGAGAGGCAGGCTGGGAGTATGGATTGACCTGTCAATGCCCATGTTTAGTGGGGGAAGCAATTACAGAAGCCGGACATTCCACCTTTTGCATCCCACAATGACCTGGGGTCCATACTCCTAGAGGGTTGAACCCTTTTCCCATGGTTGTGTATGTGCTATACCAGGTGAGCCACTGCCTGGCCCCCATAACAGGAGCTTTTATAGTAATAAGAATTGCTGTTATGGGGCCAGGTGGTGGTGTACCTGGTTTAATGCATTCAATACAGTGTGCAAGGACCTGAATATAAACCCTGGTTCCCACCTGTAGGAGGAAAGCTTTACAAATGGTAAAGTGGTGCTGCAGGTGTCTGTCTCTACTCCGTTTTTTCGCCTCCATGGTTATCGATGGCACTTGGTGCAAGCACTATGAATCCACTGCTTCTGGTGGCCATTATAAATAACTCCCAACCCTCTGCAGGTGAGGAACTAGGGGCTTAAACCTGGATCCTTATGCTTTGTACTATGTGTGCCACCACCTGAACCCCTCTCTGTCCCTCTCTGTCTTCCCTCTTCCCTCTCAATTTTTCTCTATATCTATCCAATAAGTAAATACATAAAAGAAAGAATAGGAAAGCTATCAAGGGAGGGGATGGGATACGGAGTTCTGGTGGTGGGAATTTTGAGTGGAGTTGTACCTCTCTGATCCTATGGTTTTGTCAGTGTTTCCTTTTTATAAATTAAAAAATATGAAAAATAATAATAATTGTGAAATCCATTTACCTGGAAGATGTGAGCATGTGCTTTTATTTTGCATTTTTTTAGTTTACAACCTGCATTGTTTGTACTGACAATTATTTCTTTTTTTTTTTTTATTTAAGAAAGGATTAATTAACAAAACCATAGGGTAGGAGGGGTACAACTCCACACAATTCCCCTGACAATTATTTCTAAGAGGAACTATAAATGACTTCCAGCTGGAAGAAAAAGGAATAAACAAACAGCTTGCAGGCACATACACAAAGAAATTTTGGTTTCTTCTAAAATGACATGCACATGCTTGTGATTATTTAAGTCTTAAACATGTACACTATTCCTACTATACATAACAAATATTTTCCTATCTCTAAACTCTGAAGTTGCTTATGCAATCCATGTTCTCTATTATAAAATCTCATGGATAGAATGATCCTGCTAAGAGTATGAAGTCTAAAATATTTTTAATGACCCATGAGAGATCTCAGATGACAGAGAACAGTATTATTTGCATGCCTGAGGCTCAGAGTTAGGTCCTCTGATACGACACATTTCAGTGACTCCTCTCCCTCCTGTTCCCTTCCTTACCCCTCACATGAAACTCTATTTCATATAAAATGAAAACAATTTAAATATGGTGGTGGGTTGGTGGCACACTTGTTGAGCACACACACTTCACAGCATAAGGACTTCTAATCCCTATCTCCAGAAGGAAAGCTTCATGGATGCTGGAACAGTAGTTCAGGTGACTCCTTCTTTCTCAATTTCTCACTATTTCTCCTAAATAGTGAAAAATTGAGAGAAATTATAAATAAATAATTGCAGAGTGAGACATTGAGATGATTAATTATTAATTGAGTAGTTATAATTTAATTGATTGATTAAATATCTTAGCTACATGTGCATTTTACAAATACTATACACATAACAAAAATTTGATAGGTATATACCTTTAAAGGAATGGATTAAGGTAGAAGCAATAAGAGTAAAGAGAAGAAGCAGTGGGTTGAGAGTTGAGATACTGTGAGAGAAATAATAACACTGTAATTCTTTTATACATAGGCACACTGAAGCATATACAAATTAAGTAAGCTCCCCAAGCTGAAAAAAAGAGTAGAGTTCTGATTAAAAGCCAGATTGCCTTATTCTTATACTAAATTGCCATACTCAATTCTTACCCCAAAAAAATCTAAGTTGAATTTTGAACACTGATGTACATACAAAAATTTATAGATTCCACAGGAATAAAATTCCAGGATAAATTTATCATATTACAGGGAAGTTTTTTAAAAGAATGCCAGAAATCATAATAATATTCTACTACTTTTATTTTGTCTTAGGTAACTCAGTTGCTGGTTTCTCCAGAGAGTGGACTATACTAGCAATTGCAACCAGTATACATTATTTATCAAGGTAAGATTTATAATAAGAATTTCACGAAATTATACAAAATATCATGCCTTAACTAAAATACTACTTGTGTACAAAAGCTTCTTCAAATAAAAAAAAAATTCTTCCAAAAGGACATAAGAAATTTCCAAACACATGAGCCAATATTAGAAGTTTTAGTTCTCATCTGATCCTCACTTTCATTCAATATTGTGGTAATATTGGAGCTTAACAGGGAGCTTATTTAATATTTTGCAGACAGGTGAAGTACAGATTTACCTTTGAAAATATTAAACCTTATGAGGAATAAACAGTGAATGCTTAGATGATATTTTATAAGAAGCAGAATATGTACTTATTATTGATCTGAAAATAATTGTAAGGGCTAGAGAAATAGCTCACTGTGTAGGATCCATGTCTTACTATGCACATAACCCAGATACAAATTCTGGCACCACAAGAGAGAGCCACAAAACCAGGGAGGGAATCATCTGGTTTCCCCACCCCACCCCACCCCAATCACAAGATTTCTATCTGAATGAAAAAGTTGGCAAGAGCAGTGAAACCTTGCATATGTGATGCCTTGTAACAAAAAAAAAAAAGAGGAAAGATAGAGGAGAGGAGAGGAGAGGAGAGGAGAGGAGAGGAGAGGAGAGGAGAGGAGAGGAGAGGAGAAGAGAAGAGAAGAGAAGAGAAGAGAAGAGAAGAGAAGAGAAGAGAAGAGAAGAGAAGAGAAGAGAAGAGAAGAGACGAGGGGAGAGGAGGGGAGGGGAGGGGAGGGGAGGGGAGGGGAGGGGAGGGGAGAGCATAAAAGTTTTGCGAAAGACTTTCATGCCTTATACTCTAAGATCCCAGGTTCAACTCCTGGCATCAGTAAAAGCCAGAGCTTAGTAGTGCTCTAGTGTTTTCTCTTTGTGTCTTTTTCTCTATATTTCTCTCATTAAAATAAAATTAAAGGGAGTCAGGCAGTAGCACAGTGGGTTAAGCACACATGGCACAAAGAGCTAGAACCAGCTTAAGGATCCATGTTCCAGCTCCCGGCTCCCAACCTGCAGGGGAGTTGCTTCACAAGCTGTAAAGCAGGTCTGCAGGTGTCTATCTTTCTCTCCCCTTCTCTGTCTTCCTCTCCCCTCTCCATTTCTCTCTGTCCTATCTAACAGTGACAACAACAATAACTACAACCAGGGCAATAAAAAGGGAATAAATAAATAAATATTTAAAAATTTTAAATTAAATTAAATTTAAAAAATTGAAATGAACAGAAGAATCATAATCACCAATTTCTATCAGGTGTCAAGTTAAATGAAATAAAATATTGTTGAGGATCATCAATGTTCATTGAGAATATAGGTATACTGATAACCCTGGAGGCAAAGAAAATATATAGGTATATTGTTTTCTTTTGTTGGTGGAGTCATGTGTGATTTTGGGGGTCTGGGTAATGTTAGCCTTATAGAATGTGTGTTTGGGAGTGTTCCTTCTATATTCTCGAAGAGTTTGAGAAGGATGAGTGTTTTCTTTGAATGTTTTATATTTCTTAGAATATTAGAATCCATTACTATAGCCATTTAGACCTGGGATTCTTGTCCTTAGGGAGACTCTTGATTGCTGTTTCAATTTCTGCACTAGTGAATGGCCTATTAAATTTATCTATTTTCTGTGGTGTCAAGGTTGGCAGTTGATATGACTCTAGGAATGTGTCCATTTCTTTTAAGTTGTCAAATTTATTTTCATATAAACATCCATAATAGTCATGCATTATCACTTGTATCTCTGCCTCAAATTCCTTTAGCTCTTGGATATTTGAGAAGACATTATTTCTCGCTCATTATTTGAAGGATAATATTGCAGGATATAAGATCGATGGCTAGAATTCTCTCTCTTTTAGTACTTTGAATATGCCATTCTATCCTCTCCTTGCTTCTAGGGTTTGTGAAGAAAAGTTTAATGAAAGCCTCATAACTCTTACCTTTATATGTAACTTCTTTTTTAATATTATTTATTTACTATTGGATAGAGACAGAGAGAAATTGAGAGGGGAGAGACAGAGAGACACCTGCAGTTCCACTTTACCATGTATGAAACTTTCTCCCCTGTAGGTGGGGACCAGGAGCTTGAACCTGCATCCTTGTGCACTGCAATGTGAGTGCTTAACCAGGTATGCCATTTCTTTCCCTTACCTTTACAAAAAATTTTCCTTGTCATTTATTTTTGATAGTTTTACATTGATATACACTTGCACAACTGCTTTGGTGATGCTAGGTATTTTCCAGTTCGAGGAAAACACTCATAGCTTTTGCTCTATTCTCTTAAAAAATTATGTGGGACTTTGATGGGGATCAGTCAACATATCAAGGTAGACTTATAAGGCTTTCATCAGACTTTACTTCACAAACTCTAGAGGCAAGGAGAGAGTGGAATGGCATATTCAACTGTATTTACTATAAAATTGGGGAAACTGACGATCCTTCCTAGCCAACTGAATCCACATGGATCCCAGTCACTTTCAAAGCCAGCAACAAGCAGCTCCTGACAGCTTTCAAGCTGTTGGTCCTGCTCTTCGAGTCCTCCAACTTAATGTTGAGGGGCTGTCCTTTGCCAAACGTGTTCTTATTGGTCAATTGGCGATTCAGCATCAGGCAGATGTTATCTGCCTACAAGAAACACATATAGCAGTCGATGAAACTGCTCGATTCACCATCAGTGGATTCGATTTAATATGCTATAATCTCCATCCCTTTTTGTGGTGAAAAAGGCACTGCATATGTTCTCTCATGTCTTCTTGGATTCTTATATAGGAATATAAGCTGTACATTTAAGAAATAAACATTAAAATATTTAAACTTGTTATTCTGTATTTAAAATAGGTCTCAGGATAAATACAATGTAATTTATTGAGCTACTGTTTTTCTTTCAAAGGCTTATTAGCCATGTCAAGTATTTTTCAATTGTGTCTTGGAGACCTCTGAGTCTAACACCCTCATTTTATGCTGAGACCTATTTTAAATACAGAATAACAAGTTTAAATATTTTAATGTTTATTTCTTAAATGTACAGCTTATATTCCTATATAAGAATCCAAGAAGACATGAGAGAACATATGCAGTGCCTTTTTCACCACAAAAAGGGATAAACATGTGAATGATTTAAAATTTTCTTTCACTAATTGATTACACCATAACTTATACCTCCCATGTATAAGTTAATGGACTGAGTTCGATGAGAACAGAGATTAATTATATTTGGTAGATAACACTTGTCAATAAACTCAGTTGAAGCTGGAAAATTCTAAACACCATGAACATGAACATAAACATAAACAGGCATAATGAAAGTTCCCGGACTGGTCAGCAGGGAGGCAGCATACCTTTTGTTCTTTAGAGAACAAAAACTGCTTCTGGGAATGATTCGTATTTGAACTGAACCTTTAGTAATTTGCAGTTTTAAAATCATTGGAACACTAGAGAAATACTAAAATTGCGTGCATAAGGGTCTGCTTCAGTTCTCTGACAACCAAGACTTTGATGCCAAGGAAGGTGCCACCTTCAGATCTGTTAAGTCTAAAACTACCTATTGGACAGAAAATAACTCCATGTGAACATCTTTCAAGAAATGTATGTGTGGGTCCACAAATGTTATAAAGACACCAAGTTTAACAATCTAGAATTAAAGTTATTGTTATCAGAAAAATTTTATTTGAATTAATTATTCATGGTGTTTGCTTTAGAAAGTCCAACCAAAACACTGCATAGCTATGTCAATTTCTGACTACCCTGACTCAAGGAAAAAAAAATGACCACTGAGTGAAATACTCACATCCCACTTTTATATTCTTGCTAAAACTTCTTATAACTTCCATCTGCTGATCTAGAAATTCTGACTTTGATGTTAAGTTATGTATGTGAGAAAGAGATAGAGTGTAATTGAAGGCAAGAATATAATATTTTCTCAAATGTGGTATTTTATGGTACTGATTGTACCCTCTGGGCTCAATCCTTACAATGTCTGCTTACTCAGGATTCTTTTTTTAAATTTTTAAAAAAATATTTAATTATTTCCTTTTTTTGCCCTTGTTGTTTTATTGTTGTAGTTATTATTGTTGTTATTGATGTCGTTGTTGTTGGATAGGACAGAGAGAAATGGAGAGAAGAGGGGAAGACAGAGATGGGGAGAGAAAGATAGACACCTGTAGACCTGCTTCACTGTCTGTGAAACAACTCCCCTGCAGGTGGGGAGCTGGGGGCTCCAACCGGGATCCTTACGCCAGTCCTTGCACTTGGAGCCACGCGTGCTTAACCCATTGCGCTACCACCTGACTCCCCTTAGTCAGGATTCTACCAGCACTACACTTGCTTGAACATGAACCCCAGCTTTTATGGACATGTACTTCAAATCATGGCTTTAATCCTGAAACTTTAATTTGACCTTGACACATGCTCTTCCTTGAGGACCTTTTTGTCTTTCCAGTACTCGCATGTAAAATGACCATTAACCTGGATATTAACTCTATAATCACCAGCAGATTTGCACCTATCCCTTGTGACTATTGATTCATTAACTCTCATTTTTCTTGTCTTCCTGTGGAGATGCCATATAACTTAACACTCATTAACTAAAAGAGTACACTCTTTCTGCAACTTTTAAGTATTCAGATACATAGAATGTGTTGAAAAAGCTACAAATCTATAACATTTCTACTATTAAGAGGTGTGGATTAATTCTTTTCTCCTGAAATCTGAGACAACCTTAGTGTTTCAGGCAGTGGTTAATAGAAAGTGACAGAAGATAACATTGGGTAGCCTCTAAAGGGGGGGGGGGTGAATAGAAGCCATGCAACTATAATCTTCTGAAACACTTGTTTCTGTAGCCCTGAGTCATCACGTAAGAAGTCTGCACGGAGGAGATATAGGTAGTTCACCTAGTAGAAGACACACACTACCATGTGTGAGGACCCATATTCAAGTTCCTAGTCTTCAACTGAAGGGGGAAAGCTTCACAAGTGGTTAGAACAGTGTGTGGCATGTGTCTTTTCCTGTTTCTTTCTCCTTTTTTCCTTTGTATTTCACTCTATATCCAGTAAATAGACAAATATTTTAGAACTTTTTGATGATTTTTTTTTCAGAATAGATAACTAAAAAATCATGGGCCTCCTTGGCTGGTGACATATAGGAGGAAGTAAGTGACTTTATGCAATTAAAAAGCTAGACCTCGAGTCTTCAGGGGGAAGATGGCGGCCTGAGAAATCGCTAACAGCGAGTGCTCTGATAGCATCGTCGGCAACGGTAGGATTTTCTGCCTTTAGCAGGCCAGTCAATAAGGGGGGGGCACCAAAGAAGTGATTACAGTTTAATTTGGGTTAACAATTAGAGCAAAGGTGACACGGACTAGCGGGGCGCCAGAATTCCCAGGCGGCGCCAGGCAAGGCGAGTGCGCCGGGCATTGTCCTCCGCCCGCCCGGGAAGGTGGCTCCTCCACCGGTTGCAGAGCGTGGCGGGCAGAGGACCCGGAGAGAGCACTTTAGCTCGGGGGCTGCCTCTTGGGAGTCGCCAGGGTCCACCGCGACCCTGAGGGTGGATCCAAAGACTTCTTGAGTATAGCTCTCATTGGATCAAAGGACTTGGAGCTAGTTTTCATTTTTGAGAAATCCTTTAAAAAAGTCTGGAGGGCGGGGTTTCCCGGAAGATGGCGGATTGAGAAGCGGCTAGCCTTTGAGCTCCGGACACATCTCGTGTAAACAATAGGATTTTCTGCCTTTAGCAGGCCAGCCAATAAGGGGCCATAACGGTCATACCAAGGATGTGTCTATAACTTAATTTGGGTTAAGAATTAGAGTAGGGGAAAAAATTCTTTTTTCTTCCTTTTAATTTTCAAGCATACATCCTTCCCGCCGCACCCCCCCCGCACCCCCCCCGTAAGCAGTGCCTGGGACCAGCTACTAGCAGGATACCCCATACCACCAAACAGGGTTTTTTTTTTTTTTTTTTAATTCACTGATACACATTTGGGAAGTTCCTCGCACTGCTCTTTTATTACAACTCTTCTTCTTATCTTCTCCCTTTTCTCTCTCTTATCTCTCTCTATCTCTCTCTCTCTTTTTTTTTTTTAATCTTGTCATACACTTCTTTCTTCTTTGCCTTTCTGAATTTGTGAATTACTTTGGGGAAGAAATCTGACCCAGAGTGGACTCTCTATGTGTCTATCTCTGCTCTAGTTCCCTTTACACTCTTGTTACCCTTAGAATATACACTGGATAGTAGATTTGCAGAACTGTCTATTCTTGCTATCCTCTCTTCCTTTTCTCTTTCTTCACTGGGATTTGGTTACTATTTTTTCACGGACTGGAGAAATTGTTTGGCTAACTGGTAACGATTAAACTCCTTCAATACTTACTTCAGTTGCTACTGTTATTCCGGAGGTTGGTGAGTGCAGTTGTCATAAAGGTATTTAGTACAGTGTTACTTGTGCTCAAAACACAACAACTGAGGAACAACAGAGCATTAAAAAAAATAAATAAATAAGAAACACATAAATTAAAAAAAAATGGGTAGATTAAAAACAAATAAAACTGCTACCCCAATGAATGAAGACAAGAGCCCAGAAGAAACCACAAATCAGTCAGAAGTAACCATAGATAAGAAAAGTATGCAAGCAATAATAAACTTATTAATCACAGAAATGAAAACAACATTGGAGGAAAGAAATGGCAGTATTAGGGAAACAACAGTTGAGACCCCCAAGGAAAATACTGATTATCTTGAGGCAATTAGAGAACTGAAAGCTGAAATAGCTGTAATGAAGAAAAAAGCTGAGGCAAGGGAAAGCAGACTAACAGAAGCAGAAAACAGAATTAGTCAGACAGAGGATGAGTTAGAGAAAACTAAGAAAGAGGTGAAAGAGCTTAAAAAGAGATTGAGAGACACTGAAAACAACAACAGAGACATATGGGATGATCTCAAAAGAAGTAACATTCGTATAATTGGCCTGCCAGAGGAAGAAAGAGAGGAAGGGGAAGCAAACATTCTAGAAGAAATAATACAAGAAAATTTCCCAGACCTGAATAACAGAAAGGATATCAAGGTGCAAGAGGCCCAGAGAGTACCAAACACAATCAACCCAGACCTGAAAACACCAAGACACATCATAGTCACAATGAGAAGAAGTAAGGATAAAGAAAGGATCCTAAAGGCTGCAAGAGAGAAACAAAAAGTCACATACAGGGGAAAACCCATAAGACTTTCTGCAGATTTCTCAAGTCAAACTCTAAAAGCCAGAAGGGAGTGGCAAGATATCTATCGAGCCCTGAATGAAAAAGGGTTTCAACCAATGATTATATATCCTGCTAGACTTTCATTCAAGCTAGATGGAGGGATCAAAACCTTCTTAGACAAACAACAGTTAAAGGAGGCAACTATCACCAAGCAGGCCCTGAAAGAGGTACTAAAAGACCTCTTATAAACAAGAACATCACTATAATACTTGTAATATATCAGAGTAAACAAATTGTTTTTTAGAACAATGGCACTACAATACATTAAATCCATAATATCAATAAATGTCAATGGCTTAAACTCTCCCATCAAAAGGCACAGGGTGGGGGAATGGATCAGAAAACATAACCCAACCATATGCTGCTTGCAAGAATCACATCTGTCACAACAAGATAAACACAGACTTAAAGTGAAAGGATGGAAAACTATCATACAGGCTAACGGTCCACAAAAAAGGGCAGGAACAGCCATTCTCATCTCAGACATGATAGATTTTAAATTAAATAAAGTAATAAAAGATAGGCAAGGACATTACATAATGATTAGAGGATCAATCAGCCAAGAAGACTTAACTATTATTAACATCTATGCACCCAACGAGGGACCATCTAAATACATTAAACACCTATTGAAAGAATTTCAAAAATACATCAATAGTAATACAATAATAGTGGGAGACTTCAATACCCCACTCTCACACTTAGACAGATCAACAAAGCAGAGAACCAATAAAGATACAAGAGAATTGAATGAAGAGATTGACAGACTAGACCTCTTGGACATTTTCAGACTCCTTACCCCAAAAAACTGGAATACACCTTCTTTTCAAATCCACACAACACATACTCAAGGATAGACCACATGTTAGGCCACAAAGACAGCATCAATAAATTCAAGAGCATTGAAATCATCCCAAGTATCTTCTCAGACCACAGTGGAGTAAAACTAACTTTTAACAACAAACGGAAAATTATTAAAAGACATAGAATTTGGAAACTAAACAACATGCTCCTTAAGAACCACTGGGTCAGACACTCACTCAAACAGGAAATTCAAATGTTCCTGGAAACTAATGAAAATGAAGACACAACCTATCAAAATATTTGGGACACAGCTAAAGCAGTACTGAGAGGGAAACTTATAGCTATACAATCACATATTAAACACCAAGAAGAAGCCAAAATGAACAAACTTACTACACACCTCAAGGACTTAGAGGAAGAGGAACAAAGGAACCCTAAAGCAACCAGAAGGACAGAAATCACTAAAGTTAGAGCAGAAATAAACAACATCGAAAATAAAAGAACCATACAAAAGATCAATGAAGCCAAATGTTGGTTCTTTGAAAGATTAAACAAAATTGACAAACCCCTAGCCAGACTCACCAAACAAAAAAAGGAGAAGACTCAAATTAATAGAATTGTAAACGATACAGGAGATATCACAACTGACACCACAGAAATCCAGAGAATTCTGCGAAACTTCTATAAAGAACTATATGCCACCAAGCTAGAGAATCTGGAAGAAATGGAACAATTCCTAGAAACCTATGCACTTCCAAAACTGAACCAAGAAGAACTACAAAATCTAAATGCACCAATCACAGACAAAGAAATTGAAACCGTTATTAAGAATCTCCCCAACAACAAAAGTCCTGGACCAGATGGCTTCAGAAACGAATTCTACAAAACTTTCAGGAAACAGTTAATACCCATACTTCTTAAGCTATTCCATAAGATTGAAGAAACAGGAATACTCCCTTCCACCTTTTATGAAGCCAACATCACCCTGATACCAAAAGCTGATAGGGACAGAACAAAAAAGGAAAACTACAGACCAATATCTCTGATGAACATAGATGCCAAAATATTAAACAAGATCTTGGCCAACCGGATACAGCAACACATCAAAAAGATTGTTCATCATGACCAAGTGGGATTCATCCCAGGAATGCAAGGCTGGTTCAACATCCGTAAATCAATCAATGTCATTCATCACATCAATAAAAGCAAAGCCAAAAACCACATGATTATCTCAATAGATGCAGAGAAAGCCTTTGACAAAATCCAACACCCATTCATGCTCAAAACTCTACAAAAAATGGGAATAGATGGGAAATTCCTCAAGATAGTGGAGTCTATATATAGCAAACCTACAGCCAACATCATACTCAATGGAGAGAAGCTGAAAGCATTCCCCCTCAGATCAGGGACTAGACAGGGCTGCCCACTGTCACCGTTACTCTTCAACATAGTATTGGAAGTTCTTGCCATAGCAATCAGGGAAGAGAAAGAAATCAAAGGGATACAGATTGGAAGGGAAGAAGTCAAGCTCTCACTATTTGCAGATGATATGATAGTATACATAGAAAGACCTAAAGAATCCAGTAGAAAATTACTGGAAGTTGTTAGGCAATATAGCAAGGTATCAGGCTACAAAATCAATGTACAAAAATCAGTGGCATTTCTTTATGCAAACACTAAATCTGAAGAAGAAGACATCCAGAAATCACTCCCATTTACTGTTTCAGCAAAATCAATCAAATACCTAGGAATAAAGTTGACCAAAGAAGTGAAAGACTTGTATGCTGAAAACTATGAGTCGCTACTCAAGGAGATAGAAACTGATACCAAGAAATGGAAAGATATCCCATGCTCATGGATTGGAAGAATAAATATTATCAAAATGAACATTCTCCCCAGAGCCATATACAAATTTAATGCAATACCCATCAAAGTTCCACCAAGCTTCTTTAAGAGAATAGAACAAACACTACAATCATTTATCTGGAACCTGAAAACACCTAGAATTTCCAAAACCATCCTAAGGAAAAGAAACAGAAATGGAGGCATCACAGTCCCAGACCTTAAACTATATTATAAAGCCATCATCATCAAAACAGCATGGTACTGGAACAAAAATAGGCACACAGACCAGTGGAACAGAATTGAAAGCCCAGAAGTAAATCCCAACACCTATGGGCATCTAATCTTTGATAAGGGGGTCCAAAGGATTAAATGGAAGAAGGAGGCTCTCTTCAATAAATGGTGCTGGGAAAACTGGGTTGAAACATGCAGAAGAATGAAATTGAACCACTTTATCTCACCATAAACAAAAATCAACTCCAAATGGATCAAAGACCTAGATGTCAGACCAGAAACAATCAAATACTTAGAGGAAAACATTGGTAAAACACTTTCCCATCTACACCTCAAGGACATCTTTGATGAATTAAACCCAATTGCAAGGAAGACCAAAGCAGAAACAAACCAATGGGACTACATCAAATTGAAAAGCTTCTGCACATCCAAAGAAACTATTAAACAAACAGAGAGACCCCTCACAGAATGGGAGAAGATCTTCACATGCCAGACATCAGACAAGAAACTAATCACCAAAATATATAAAGAGCTCAGCAAACTTAGCCTCAAAAAAGCAAATGACCCCATCCAAAAATGGGCAGAGGAAATGAACAAAACATTCACCACAGAGGAGATCCAAAAGGCTAACAAACATATGAAAAACTGCTCTAGGTCACTGATTGTCAGAGAAATGCAAATTAAGACAACACTAAGATACCACCTCACTCCTGTAAGAATGGCATACATCAAAAAGGACAGCAGCAACAAATGCTGGAGAGGATGTCGGGACAGAGGAACCCTTTTACATTGCTGGTGGGAATGTAAATTGGTCCAGCCTCTGTGGAGAGCAGTCTGGAAAACTCTCAGAAGGCTAGACATGGACCTTCCATATGACCCAATAATTCCTCTCCTGGGGTTATACCCCAAGGATTCCATAACACCCAACCAAAAAGAGGTGTGTACTCCTATGTTCATAGCAGCACAATTCATAATAGCTAAAACCTGGAAGCAACCCAGGTGCCCAACAACAGATGAATGGCTGAGAAAGCTGTGGTATATATACACAATGGAATACTATGCAGCTATCAAGAACTATGAACCCACCTTCTCTGACCCATCTTGGACAGAGCTAGAAGGAATTATGTTAAGTGAACTAAGTCAGAAAGTTAAAGATGAGTATGGGATGATCCCACTCATCAACAGAAGCTGACTTAGAAGATCTGAAAGGGAAACTAAAAGCAGGACCTGATCAAATTGTAAGTAGGGCACCAAAGTAAAAACCCAGTGGTGAGGGGTAGACATGTAGCTTCCTGGGCCAGTGGGGATTGGGAGTGGGGGAGGGATGGGTCACGGTCCTTTGGTGATGGGAATGGTGTTTATGTACACTCCTAGCAAAATGTAGACATATAAATCAGTAGTTAATTAATATGAGAGGGGGAAATCAATTGTATGTCTCAAAGGTTCTCAAAAGACAAACTGAATATTTTTAATAGATAGGCTACGTATTTGATATGCGGACTCTCTCAAAAGCCTAGACCAAGTAGATTAGAAGCTTCCAATAGCACAGCTATATACAAGATACTGGGTACTGTACAGCAAACCATAACAAAGGGACTTTTCAAAGTTAACCCAATTAACAAATAATGTGATGATAATATTAACTATTGATTGTCTTTTTGAACCCTAAGACAGCAGGAACCTCACATCTTCACTATAGAGCCCCTACTTCCCCCAGTCCTGGCACGCTTGGATAGGGCTCACTTTCCCGTATGCATCTCCCAATCCATACCAAATAATATTGCATCCGCCGATCACAACCTAACTAAAGCAACGATTGCCATCTCAACATGTTTTAACCCAGAGTGTATCCAGAGACTTCACGTGTGGCATGACAACCCTTCAGCTTCATTACTTGGGTGAGACCTTTCCTTTTATAGTACACTCTAATTTCATCTCAGGTAGTTCACTTTCTAACAAAGTCCCATAACCTAGACATACACCAGTTTCTGTGAGAGAGAGCGTATGTGCACACGTATCCATAAACTACTGCAAAATATATACCTGAAAGCAGGATTACACTAGAGTTTGCAGTGAGTACCTCCCTAACACTTCCTCTCCACTATTCCAAACTTGGGATCCATGATTGCTCAACAAATTGTTTGGCTTTGTATGTTAACTCTCTTTTCAATCACCAGGTTCCAGATGCCACCAGGATGCTGGCTAGGCTTCCCTGGATTGAAGACCCCACCAATGTGTCCTGGAGCTCAGCTTCCCCAGAGACACACCTTACTAGGGAAAGAGAGAGGTAGACTGGGAGTATGGACCAACCAGTCAACGCCCATGTTCAGCGGGGAAGCAATTACAGAAGCCAGACCCTCTACCTTCTGCAACCCTCAACGACCCTGGGTCCATGCTCCCAGAGGGCTAGAGAATGGGAAGGCTATCATGGGAGAGGGTGGGTTATGGGGATTGGGTGTTGGGAATTGTGTGGAGTTGTACCCCTCCTACCTTATGCTTTTGTTCACTAATCCTTTCTTAAATAAAAAATTTAAAAAAAAAAAAAAAAGCTAGACCTCAATGTAATTTACTAATTTCATCCTTTTTCTTTCCTGTGTCTTGACTATTTCCATTGCTAGATTAAGAATATGTCTGCCTATCCAGATATTACATGAGGAATGTAAAATATGTATGTTTGTAATGCAGAGAGGAGGCAGCCCACCATTGACAAAAGTGTAAAGCACAGCTACCAACCACATAAAGCTAGATAAGCAAAGTGCCAGGTGACCTAAAATCAATAATCAAAATTGCCAGATTGTTCAATATGAAATGACAAGAAACATTTGCTAGGTCTTTTGCCAGTTTATATTTTGAAGATATGGAAATTTCTATTTAGATGTCAATTCCTATCTTACATATTATATTACTGTGGTTCTAAAAGGCATTTCTCTAGATAGTCTTTTTGTTATAGTTGACTATGGAAAACAGAATCAGTATTTGTGTAGTATATATTTGTATAACCAGAGACAGAAACACACACACACACACACACACACACACACACACACACACACATAAATTTTTCATATCTTCCACTGTAGCATATCACCTCTTCTCCTTCATACCCTTAACTTTAAGCTACTTATTTTTCAACTTCTCAATTTTCAACCACTCTTTCACATAATACGTTATAGTGTTTCACTCAGTCATGTATACATGAATACATTCATAGTTATGAGTCTCTCTCTCTTTCTCTCTCTCTTGCACTCCCTCCCTCCCATTGTGCCTCTCTCTTTCTCTCTTAGAAACAGTGGAAGAGGGACAGATTACTCTCTTAATTAATTTATTTATATTTAATAAATAATTTATTTATATTTAATTTTTTAATATTTTATAAGCAATTTATTTATATAATAATTTATTTTTTTCCATTTGTTCCTCAGAAAATGACAGTGACTCCCAAGTTCGGGGTTGCATAGATACTGAGCTGATGGCATCAGTATTTCTTGCTCATACACATCCCCTAAAGCTCAAAATCACATTTGCTACTAAATTCTGATTGCAAAAACCAGATGGAGAAATGAAATGTGATGGTGCAAGATGTTTAATTCCATTTCAAATGTCTAATGACTTGACATTGGTAGATAATAGATTAGAAAATTAAGGTAAAGTCAGGATACGTGGGAGCATTAGGATTGAATCAATAGAACAAAATTTTATAAATGACTAGAGTGTCTGAAAGATATATCATCAACTTTATAAAATGTAAGTTCTGGGAGGAATCTTTGACAATGTCCATGAATTTTATAGAAGAAAAACAGACTCAAGTTTAAAAAGCTGCATAAATCTATTCAATTCCATTAAGTAGCAGGACTAAAACTTGATCTTCTATAGACATCATCTGACTTTTAAAAATTCCATTAATAACAGGCAGAAAGGAAGGAATAGAGGAAACAAAATGGCAATGATGTGTGAGATTAAAAAAAAACAACACTGAAAATTGAAATAGAAATAGAATGTCACAAATCAAAGGAAAGAGGGAGATGGGTGACAGATAAAAGGACTATGGAAATCTAAAAACTAGAATTTCTGTCTACACATTAGTTGTCTAATTCTATTCTCCAGGATTTTTCTAAAAATATTGGAAGAATAAACAATTATAATGGGGGAATGTGGAAGATATATATATATATATATTACATTTCCAAAGGCTCGATTCTAAACTAGACCACCCTAGCCCCTAAGTTCATGTGTATTTCTTATGCTACTATATCACCTGCAGAAAAAAAAATGGGGAGGATGTGAAGGGTCTGACTGAAAAGGCTAGAGTTGAACTGCATTAAAACACAGATTTTCAAGCTAAAAATATATTTTTTCTTGACTATTTAATGCTGTTTCACCTGGAATAACTTATTTTATCACTTCATTCCTCAAATTTTCCACCTCTCAAATTTGGATTATTATCAAGACTGAATATAATTGTATTAACGTAGTCAGCAAGTCTTAAATACTTTTAGATGAATAGATGCTTAAAACTTTTAAATGTTGCACAGAAATAGAATATAAAATAAATCAGCTTTGTTTAAAACAAATAAACCAACCAAATAAATAAAAACAAACAAAAAATTGTAAAAAAAATTCAAAGATTTGCAGTAGTAGCACTAGCATTTCTTAAACTCCCACCTGTGGAACTAAAGCTAGCACTTAAGGCAGTTACATAAGCTTTGGTTGTTCTATAATTCTATAATTAATCTATAAATTCAAAAGCTTGTTATACCACAGCTACGAAACTTTGGGCACAGTAGTTAATGGAGGCCTTCTTCTTGCCTGTATGATTCCAGCCTGATGCAGGTTTAAAGAATAGCATTTAAAAAGAAATGGGCCTCATGAAATAGAGTTTATCATACAATGAAAATTATATTTATGTAAAATTCAATAGTATTTTAGAAGATCCCAGCCATTTGAGGATATGGTCAATTGGAATTTCATTACTCAGCATCTCATTATAATATTTATAAGTTGCAGAACTTCTTTAGTGTATAAAAAAAAGTGTATAACAACCATTGGCATATGAAAGTTCTTTGAATGTTTTTATTGCATTATTTCCTTATAAATTAATACCTAAACATGATACATACCGTTAAGATGAGAAGAGATAAGTAAGATTTCAAGTTTGTAATATATCATACTCTTTCCCCCTAAGTAGCTGCAAAAACAGAGAATTATATCTCTTGTGAGGCTGGTACTTCAAGATTTGTGGTATAGGAAGTGACATATTGCAGTCACTAAAGGAGGCAATACATGCACAACAATCTGTCAGCTTAACATTTGAACCAGTTTACTTAGTTTCAAGTACCAATTCTATCACTTTGCTGACTATCTTGTTTCCTTGGCATTATCATGTCAAGGTCAGGGAGGGATAACAATAAATACCTCATATTATTCTTTTAAGAATTAAAAGAGGGAACCCACCTCATCACCTCATTGATGAAATAACACAAAGAAACATCCTCAGTATGTGTTCTAAG
This sequence comes from Erinaceus europaeus, assembly GCF_950295315.1. NCBI lineage: Eukaryota > Metazoa > Chordata > Mammalia > Eulipotyphla > Erinaceidae > Erinaceus > Erinaceus europaeus. The sequence goes on from NC_080163.1 coordinate 148,723,343, forward strand.
AAAAAATGGGAATTCATTTGAGAACTTTAGACTGGAGTTAGGAAAGCATAACATAGTTTATGACTTGACTTGTTATATTAAATATTAGTGCTTGGGAGAGATTTCTAGTAATAGAACAACGATTTCTGCTAGGTATATAAGACTTGCATCATTTGGGGGGGAGGGCTTGGTTTGAGAGTGTAAGGGCAAGGAAATCAGCAAATCCCATGAAAATAAAGGGTATTATATTTGATAATTTTCTTTTTTTTAATTACCTGTATTTATTGGATAGAGAAATCCAGAAATTGAGAGGGTAAAGTGGATAGAGAGGAAGAGAGAAAGAGAGAAAGAGAGACACCTGTAGACCTGCTTTACCGCTTGAGAAGATTTCCCCCTGCAGGTGGGAACTGGGGACTCCGACCTGGGTCCTTGGGCACTGTAACATGTGCACTCAACCAGGTGAGCACCACCTGGCCCCAATATTTATTTATTTATTTATTTATTTATTCCCTTTTATTGCCCTTGTTTTATTGTTGTTATTATTTATGTTGTCATTGTTAGATAGGACAGAGAGAAATGGAGAGATGAGTGGAAGACAGAGAAGAGGAGAGAAACAGACACCTGCAGACCTGCTTCACCACCTGTGAAGTGACTCCCCTGCAGGTGGGGAGCCGGGGGCTCGAACTGGGATCCTTACGCCAGTCCTTGCGCTTTGCGCCACATGCGCGTAACCTGCTGCACTATCGCCTGACTCTGTATATGATGATTTTTCAACTGAATTACAAATTCAAAATTAGAAAGTGAGAGGGCACCAGGTTTATTCCTCTATATGAAGTAGTTTTATCTTAAATATGAACAGATATTTCCTGCAGATTGAAGGAGCTGATGCAAGGATAAAGTACAATGGATTTATGAACTGTGTGTATGAGGACACTAAACCCATGTTTATGTAAATGTTTTAGAGCTGAAACATCCAACATGGTAGTTACCAGTCATATATAACTACTGAGTAATTAAAATGTGACCTGAACATGTGAGGAACTAAAATTTAAATATAACTAAAGTCCTGTATAGATGATGACTACTACATTTGGGCAGTACAAATCTATTGTCTATAGAACAGGAATGGGTAAAGGATAAAAGTAAAACAAAAGTAAATTGGGTTGGTTAATATTTGTAGCTTTGAGACTTGGTCATATTTAAGTTTAAATATAAATGATACTAAGAAACATAAATATATAATGGCTTTTAGAATCATTCAGGCATCTCCTTTACCAGCATGTAAACTAGAATGCCAATTCAGTTTTACAAAATTTAAGAGAACAGAATAAATGTTACAAAAGTTTATTTGGAACCAGAAAATACCTAGAATTATAAAAGCACTTTTGAGAAAAAGAACAAGAATGGAAACATCACACTTCCTTATCCCAAACTATAAGGTTGTTGTAATCAAAACTGCTTGGTACTAGAAGAAAAATAAAAACACTGACTAATGTACTAGAATTCAGACCAACAACTAACACTCCATACTCACAGACATCTATTTTTTTTTTAAATTTCTTTATTGGGGAATTAATGTTTTACATTCAACACTAGATATAATAGTTTGTACATGTATGACATTTCCCAGTTTTGCATATGACAATACAACCCCCACTAGGTCCTCTGTCATCCTTCTTGGATCTGTAATTCTCCCCCCCACTCCACCCACCCTGGAGTCTTTTACTTGGTGTGATATGCCAAATCCATTTCAGGTTCTACTTGTGTTTTCTCTTCTAATCTTGTTTTTCAACTTCTTCCTGAGAGTGAGATCATCCCATATTCATCCTTCTGTTTCTGACTTATTTCACTTATCATGAATTTTTCAAGGTCCATCCAAGATTGGCTAAAAACGGTGAAGTCACCATTTTTTATAGCTGAGTAGTATTCCATTGTGTATATATACACCACAACTTGCTCAGCCACTCATCTGTTGTTTGACACCTGGGTTGCTTCCAGGTTTTGGCTATTACAAATTGTGCTGCTAAGAACATATGTGTACACAGATCTTTTTGGATGGATGTGCTGAGTTCCTTAGGATATATTCCCAGGAGAAGAATTGTAGGATCATAGAATAGGTCCACTTCTAGCCTTCTGAGAGTTCTCCAGACTGTTTTCCACAGACGTTGGACCAATTTACATTCCCACCAGCAGTGCAGGAGGGTTCCTTTGACCCCACAACTTCTCCAGCATTTGCTGCTGTTACCTTTTCTGACGTATGACATTCTCACAGGAGTGAAGTGGTATCTCATTGTACAGACATCTAATTTTTAACATAAGGGCTCAAAATATTAAACAGAGAAAGCAAAGTCTCTTTATCAAATGGTATTGGGAAAATAGGATTGAAACATGAAGAAGAATAAAACAGAAGCACAGCAAAACACACAAAAGTAAACACTCAAAAGTAAACTCTAAGTAAATCAAGGATTTGAATGGTAGACCAGAAACAATCAAATATTTAGAGGAGAACACTGACAGAACTCTTTGTTAGTCCAAGTTTTAAAAGCATCTTCCATGACTCAAGTCCAACCACAAGGAAAATGAAAGCAAAAATAAACCGAGAGGACTACATCAAACTGAAAATTTCGGCATGACAAAAGGAACCACTACCCAAACAAAAAGACCCCTTACTAAATAGTAGAAGATCTTCACATGCTATGCCTCAGACAAAAATGCTCATAACCATCATATTAATCACAAATTCCAAATAGTTAAGCTATGAGTACTGTGTATGGTATTACTTGCTATATAAGAAACACCTGAAGTACTGCTCCACTACTCACAAAGTAAACCTAGCTCCATATTCATGGCAATGTACTGGGTGTTCTACTCTCTAACTACTCTAGAATTTATTTTTTAATATATTTCATTATTATATGTATTTGTACATTCACACACTTTTTTTCTTATCTGATATATTGTTCAAATATTCACTGTCTCCTATTTGCATATTTTTGGCACTGTCACTGTCACCATCATAGCTAACATGTAATGGATGCTTTCTCTATAACAAACCCTAATACAAAACTTTATGTTACATATATTATTTAGTATTATTTCAACCTAAATTGATTGCTTCAATTATTATTACAAATGAAATTGAAGAGCAGTGTTTATGTACCTTTTTCAAGTTGCCACACTTATCATGGAACATCCAAGGAATTAAGCCAGTATGCCTATCCTATTAATTGTATTGAGCAATAGCTCTTATAACCCTTGGTATAGAGGTATAGCTTCATATATAGCTATGGATATGAATTTGCCTGTGCACATAGCTGGTCATTCTAACCAACTGTGATTTTCAACCGCAAATATGCAATTTCCTATTTGTCTTAGTAAATACGTCAGTTACTAGGAACACATAACTTTCTCTCCCGCCTCAAAATGCACTTACTACATTTTCCTCTAGGCAGGTAAGAAACCACTTAAATCTCCCTTTGACAGATGATTCATAGAATACCAATTCCTTGCCTTACTTGTGCCCATAAAGTGCTGCAGTTAGTTGGAGAGGAAAGTTACAGCAGAATATGGAGAGAGGGGAATACTCTGACACTGATGGAAAATGCACAAGTTAAATAGAGATTTAAACTTACTTTTACCTCAGAGTGAAAAAATGCACAACTTTTAACATTCTTCCTTTACATTTTAAATCTCAAGAGCTTGGTATCATTAAATGACTTGGTACAATTGTCCTTCAAGAGAAATTATACCCCATCTTAGAAATAGTGACAAATACCAGATATAGTGTTCTAAGTCTAGTCAAACCACTGCCTTGGAAAGCAATAACATTGCCTGATTTGATTCACATTGTGTTTCTCTACATCACACACTAGTAGACTGCTTATCTTATTCAATGGCAGCTCAATATAAAACTGAGAGCTATAAAGAATTTATTCTGTACTCCTTCCTCAAATTCTTTTCTGGTAAAAATGTTAGAACTTTGTTTTATTTAACTTCAAGTATCCTTTTCTGTTTTATTGCTCATTCCTTTTGTTTGATGATTGTTTTATTTCCTCCACACTCTAAGGAAGATAATAATCTCAAATGACTCTTAATAGATAGAAAGTCTTCTATACTAATTTCCAAGATGGCAAATGTCTTAATAACCACCACCCTGAATTACTATAAAACTTTATTTTTTCTGTAACATGTTCATATTGTCTTCTGACAGAAAATATTTTCCTGGGACTTGATCATAGGACACTTGGTTGAACGCATACATTATAGTGTGCAAGGACTCAGGTTCAAGTCCCCAGTCCCCACCTACAAAGAAAAAGCTTCATGAGAAGTAAAACAGTGTTACATGTGGTCTCTTTCTCTCTCCCTATATCTCCTCTCCCTCTCAATTTCTTTCTGTCTCTATCCAAAATAAACTAAAAAAAAACATAAACTATTTTCTTAATTGCCATGTCCCTTCATATTCCTTGTTTCCAATCTGAAACTTATTCCCATCGTAGAGACTGAAGTGTTGGGTTACTTCTTTACAAAAGTCTCTGCAGTTAAAGCAACTGGGAATCAAAATCCTAGCCAATTACACATACAAAATAAAATTGTTAGGATACATGTGAAAGACTTTCTTCCTGATAATAATTAGGTCCAAGAAGTATCCATGTGTTTCCTTACTGTCTTTGTAAGATACAGGAATGGGTCTGTGACAACCACCTTGCCACAGAAATGTACAAGAATAAGAATTAACTATCAACAGGCAGACATGAAAGAGAAAACCTAAAACATGAATGGTATTGTTGTACCATTAAACCAATGCTATAAATGCTTCTCACTAGACTAATCACACTGTAAATGACTAGCTATCTTTATTATATAAACCATCTTCAAGATTTGGGATGTACATTTTTTTTATTGCTGTAGTTGTTATTGATGTCATCGTTGTTGGATAGGACAGAGAGAAATGGAGAGAGGAGGGGAAGACGGAGAGAGGGAGAGAAAGATTAACACCTGCAGACCTTCTTCACCGCCTGTGAAGTGACTCCCCTGCAGGTGGGGAGCCGGGGGCTCGAACTGGGATCCTTACGCTGGTCCTTGTGCTTTGCGCCATATGCGCTTAGCCCACTGCGCTACCACCCGACTCCCCATTTTTTTTCTCATTCGTTATAAAGCATAGTAATTGATGTACATCTCTGTCTCAGATATAAAAACTACAACAGGGAAAGAAAAAAAAAAACCAAAAAATAGTATCATCATTTTTTTATGGCAAAGGGCTGGTCAGTACATTTTAATCATCATCTATCTTTGTTCATAACCATTATTCTTTTTATCCAAAGCTTAAATATGTAGAGAGAAGAAAGCAATAATGTTTTACCCTTTGGTCTTGACATTTTTGGCTATCTTTTTTATTAATTCTAAAATGAAAGCATAGCACCTTCAAAAACTTCTAAAATTCTATAATCTTCAGAAGTATTTTTGAATATATTTTTAAAAATATGAACACTGAGCACTATTGAATTTACTCTAGAAAAATGAAGCAACTAACTGGGATTCTTCAACTTATTTATCACTAAGGTTTGACTTTTCAGGTTTAAGAAAAGTGACTGCAAACGGAAGTTATGAGATGGTATATATTCAATGGAATAATACTCTGCTTCAAAAAAGATGAGAATATATCATTTGAAACAAAATGGATGGAACTGATGGTTTCATGCATATGTGGGATATAGATGACCAAACTAGTTGAACTTTAAGACGTTAGAATTAAACTGTATTTTGGATTTTGAGAGAACTATTGTGGATGGGAGGGGGCTGGTGACTCACATGTATCATGTGTGGATGTGAAACTATACCACCAGAATCTTATACTTTCATAAAACACTGTTAAAGCACTAATTAGAACAATTGAAATGCATGGCTACAATGTAAGTGTGAGTCAGCACACAATAACATCGAAGAGAATTAAAGAAACAAGTATGTCTCCTAAATGAAATTTTGTTTCCAGACTGATGTGACAGTCACTGGTATTAAGGACAGTGATACAGAACCTAGAGGTAAAGAAGAGGTGGAATAATTTACCAGTATAGACAGAAAGAGTGATAAAAATAACTCTAGTAATTGGCCTGATACAGGTTCAAAGTATGGTCTAATGCTGACATGCATCAGTAAATCAGAACAGATTACTTCAAATTCTGAGCCTTTAATCTTAGCCTAATATATATAAATTATCTTCACAGGGAATGTATGAAAATCTGCATTTTGGGGGACTTCTGAAGTGTGGCCAGTTAATAACAGGGATAAGATCCCCCCCAAAAAAATAAATAAATACAACAAGAGAACTAAGTAGAATTCATAATCTTCAGCTGAAAGCTATGCAGCCTCAAGTTGGGAAAGAAGGGTTGAAAGTTCAACACAGACAAATCAGAGCTCCAATCAAAATGATGCAGAACTAAGCTATGTTGCTTTTATGTACAATAAGTGGTAAGGACAGTTCTCAGTACTGGAAGGAAAGAGAAGGGGGCTTAAAACCTCTTGATCTTTGACTCAAGGGGCTTTAGCCTTTTTAATTTAAGAAATGCAAATTAAAACATCAGGATATCACCTCACACCTGTGAGAATGGCTTTCATCAACAAAACAGGAGAGAGTAAATGTTGAAAAGGACATGGAGAGAGAAGAACTGTATCACACTGCAGGTGGGACTGCAAACTAGGACAACCACTATAGAGAACAGTATTTAAAATGCTTAAGAAAATAAAGATTTAAAGAACTTATGATCCAGCAATCCCACTCCTAAGCATTGATCCAAAAAGAGATAATGACACTAATTTGAAGGGATATGTGTACCTCCATGTTCATAGCTGCACTATTCACAATAGCCAAATTTTAGAAGTAACCAAAGTGCCCTTTAATAGATTATTGGATAAAAGAGTTATATGACTTATACTAATGGAATATTGTGCAGCGATAAAAAAGATGGTTGTATATCCTTTGGGATAAAATGGATGGAAGTCAAGAACATTATGCTTAGAGAAATAAGCAAAGAGGTAAAAAAAGGAATCCACAGGATGGTTTCACTCATATGTGGAATGAGAGAACTGAACACACATACTTGAAACACACAAACAACCTAAATACAACCCATATTTAGAATGTGGAAAACTATAGTGGTTACCTAGGAGGTGGGGGCAAACACAGACTTTTAGTGGAGAGAAAGGTGTGAAATTATAACCCTGTTGATTTCTATTCTCATCAATCACTATTAATGTGCTATATTAGAGAGGAAATAGATTTGATACTTCAAGTTTTCTGTCTAGACCACAACTCTAAGTATAAATATTTGTGTTAGCCTAAGTATTTAGTATTACACATTTATAAGATACTCAAAATCTGACACAGGGCTTAAATTGTTCATGGAGCTCTAAAAATATGTCTGTATATATATATATATATATATATATATATATATATAGCTTTTTAAACATCTAAGTCAACTACAACTGTAGGCCAGACACTTGGCCTACAGATCATTTGGCCATGTCAGTATCTAAAATACAAAGGTGTTCAGATACCACTAAAAGAGCACAAAATACAGTGAGTTCTAGTATATTACTATAGATGTTAACCATTGGATTATCATAGAAAACCAACCCCCAACTAACCTGGTTATAATAATAATTGGGAGTCGGCAGTAGCACAGAGGGTTAAGCACATGTGGCACAAAGGCAAGGACCAGCGTAAGGATGCCTGTTTGAGCCCCCAGCTCCCCACCTGCAGGGGAGTCACTTCACAGGCAGTGAAGCAGTTCTGCACGTGTCTATCTTTCTCTCCCCCTCTTTGTCTTCCCCTCCTCTCTCCATTTCTGCCTGTCCTATCTAACAATGGCAACATCAATAACAACAACAATAACTACTACAACAATAAAAACAATCAGGGCAACAAGAAGGAAATGAATAAATACTTAAAATAATAATTATTATTACTGCTATTCTAAACTCTTTCTAAGACTACAAGAAATTCCTTAAGTTCTCTTTAAAATCCTTATTTCTCCTAGCCCTGGAACCTCTAGGACTACACCCATACCTCTCTCTTGCTATTTCTTCTGATTCCTTACCACCATACCACCTCCATTGACCTAAACTAAATTGCTAGTAGTGCTGCTATCCCACGTTATGCTGCTACTGAATTCTTACAGTGAACTGGAACCAGAGATACTGAGCCTGAGATGTCAGCCTCACAACTCTTCAAACCTAGAGAGATCTTTCCTAACACATGGGAATACCTACATCCATGTTAGATGTCACATCATACAAAGTCACAGATACTAGATACAGGCTAAGATACTGGGTACAGGTGTACATGTACCCATAACAATAATAGTAATCAATAGTCCTTGGTGATTAGACTTAGACCAAGTTAATTTGGCAATCTAGCAGAAAGGTCCAAAGAAGACAAATCCCAAAGTAACTAATTCTGGTTGGGTTCAACAAGAAACACTCAATGCTACAATAACTGGGAGAAAGTCTAAGGTCGTCAGACTACAATCATTGAATAAGGGCAAGAGACTGGCTCATTTAATAATGGCTCTTATTGTCATTTTCACATCACCTTACCACATGGGGCCCTAGCTAAAGAATCCTTAGATTCCCACACAAATATGATAGACCTAGACCTCTAATGGACCCCTCTTTGCACCACCAGTGGGCACTTCTATATAGAATGTCATCATAAGCCCTCTTGTGGGCCTTTCCAGGATCTTGCCCTCACCATGGTAGGGACTGCTCCAGTCTCCAAAGGGATGCTGGAGTTCCTTGAACTGCAATTGGAAGGAGACAGATCTTGAAAGGAGTGAAGCCTGCAATGTTTCAAGCTATGACCACGTGCTATGAGAACACAGCAGTAGGGACAAAGAGCCTACACAGGCTCTCGTGCTGTGTGTGTGTGTGTGTGTGTGTGTGTGTGTGTGTGTGTGTGTGTGTGTGTATGTGTGTGTATGCATTGGGTTGAGTGGATGAAAGATTAAACTTAATAGTTAATTCTATCTACAGATTTTTTTTTCAAGAATGGGAGCTACTCCGCATTAATCCAACTCTCTAGCCCTTTACACTGACACCATATTCTCAGACAAAATTTTTATCCAACTTCACACTAGCTATCAAACTCAAGCAAAAATTACCATAGTCATGGGCTCCTAGAAACATGCCTAAAATGGACTTCTTGGATTTCTTCCACCCTAAGATCCCTAATCTCATCTGCTCTGTTCCTATTTTTGGTTCCTATTCAATAATAATTTTGTCTCACTTTATGCACTACCTTCCAGACACCAAGTTGCAGGCGCTACTATGAGTCCATACTGACCTCTCAGTAAATGACCACATGAAGGTGTCCTGAAACCTTCCCTCTCCAGAGCTCCACCCAACTAGAGAAAGCTAGAAACAGCCTGGTGGTATGGATCGACCTGCCAACACCCAAGTCCACTTGAGAATCAATCACAGAAGTCAGAAATTCTACTTTCTGTGCCACAAAACAGCTTTGATCCATATTCCCAGTGGGGGGAGAAGTGATAGGAGGAAGAGGATTAGAGGCTCTGAACTCCACTTCTACCAGAACCAACAAAGAGAGGAGGGAAAGAGGAGGAATATTTGGATGTAGTAATAGGATCATGAATGTCTTGAAGGGGAGGAGAGGGCTGCACCTGAAAGAAAAAGGGAGCAATTATGTACAAGTGTATACAGATTGGTGTAGATATGACAGTTAACCCATGCAAGCAACCTTGGGATAACCACAGGGTTTACAATGGAGTGATGAGGAATTCAGAACTCTGGTGGTGTGAACAGTATGAAATTATACCCCAGTTCTCATGCAAATTTGTAAATGAATACTAAATCACTAACATAAAAATTAAGAAAAAAAGAAAATCTGCATTTTAATGAGCGGTCTCTAGGGATGCTTTATTAAATTGAGTTAATTTTTGGAAACCATGATTCAAGATTTGCTGAAGTGTAGTTATGTCCCTCATAGGATAATTTTAATTTCAATCTAAATTATCGAAACAAAAAAAAATAAAGTTCAACTTCTTAGATTTTGAAAAAATAAAGTCAGCCACTGGTAGGTAAAAACAGTGATTTTATTAGGTTTCTAGGAGCTTCAGCATCACCTTGACATTCAGATCTTAGGGCTGGTAAATAAAACCAAGTTACCCTGTGAATAGGTGAAAGAGCATAAATCTAACAATGGACATGAAGTGTGGGTTAGCTGCTGTTAGTAATCTGATCCTCAGACATCATCTTCCAAAATGTGTATATTCCCAAAGAAACCTAATACTTTGGTTTCTACAAAAGACCTCTTAAAAAAAATCCAGATCTCACACTATTATATCTTATGCTAATGTTAATCAAGCCCATTTAAATCCACCTTCCTTGTTGTTCTTTGGCTTTGACAAGTAACAGGCACAATGAATATTCTCTACAATTAACTGTTATTACTCTCCTTTCAAATACCCCCCAGTACTGCTCACTCACCTGTGGTTGGCAGTACATATACTGGGCATCACCCATATGCAATATTCATAACCTCACAAAATGTTCTATTGGACTCAACAGTATATGTTGTGTAAATAAGCTATAATGCCAGTTAACTAGGATTCTGTCCTCGAAAATAAAACTTCTTTCTCTCTATTCCATTCTTTCTCCATAAAATCTGTCTAACCTTTTTTTATAAAAATTATTTATAAAAAAGGAAACAATGACTAAACCATAGGATAAGAGGGGTACAACTTCACACAATTCCCACCACCAGAACTATGTATCCCATCCCCTCCCCTGATAGCTTTCCTATTCTTTTTTCATTTAATTTTTTATTTATAAAAAGGAAACATTGACAAAGCCATAGGATAAGAGGAATACAGCTCCACACAATTCCCACCACCAGCTCTCCATATCCCTTCCCCTCCCCTTATAGCTTTTCTATTCTTTATCCCTCTGGGAGTATGGACCCATGGTCATTGTGGGATGTAGAAGGTGGAAGGTCTGGCTTCTGTAATTGCTTCCCCACTGAACATGGGCATTGACAGGTCAATCCATACTCCCAGCCTGTCTCTCTCTTTCCCTAGTAAAGTGGGGGTCTGGGAAAGCAGAGCTACAGGACACATTGGTGGGGTTGTCTGTCCAGGGAAGTCTGGTAGGCATCATGGTAGCATCTGGAACCTGGTGACTGAAAAGAGAGTTAACATACAAAGCCAAACAAATTGTTGATCAATCATGGACCTAAAGGCTGGAATAGTGCAGATGAAGAGTTGGGGGAGGGGGGCTCTGTTTTGTAGAATAGCTAGTAGGCATATTTTAGTTATATTCCAAAGGGTCTGTGGCTATATTAGTTTTTTTTTCCCTGAGCCTGAAATCTGTTATGCAGGTGGATCCAAGTTATTGTCTGGGGAGATGATGTCATGGCTGGAAAAGGAATAGAAAGAAGAGAGTACCTCCCTAATATGGGAAAGGGGTATAAATATTGTTGACTATAAACCCCATAAATTTGATTTGGTGCTGGGCTCATATTCAGCTTAGGAGACTGTGTGATCTCTGCATCCCTGTATATCTGAGCTCACATTCAAAAGGCTAACAAACACATGAAAAATTGCTCCAGGTCGCTGATTGTCAGATAAATGCAAATAAAGACAACATTGAGATACCACCTCACCCCTGTAGAATGGCATACATCAAAAAGGACAGCAGCAGTAAACGCTGGAAGAGGCTGTGGGGACAGCGGAACCCTTTTGCACTGCTGGGAGGAATGTAAATACACTAACATCTTTTGCACAACCATTATGCTATCTCCCCTACCCCTTGAGGATACATTCTAATCTTCACAAGTAACTTGTGAAACGTCTTAGTATCTGCATTTGATGATGATTAAAGTGTGAATCAGAGACATTTATTCAGTCAACAAATATTCCATGCCTTTCGTTGATAAAAAACATTGTAGGCCCAAACTCCCTTCAGATAATGGGACAATCCCTATCATTCTATAACTAGAGGAATATGGGTCCTGCAATGAATGCAGCCTAGAATGTTTCTAGCTATGACCACAGAATACTAACTCAGATCTACAGGGAGGTAGAGGTTACATAGGTTCCTGCACTGAGTGTGAGCCCCAAATAAAATCAATGGGATTTTTCAGTTAACCATATTTATATACTTTTCCCATATTTGGGAGTTGCTCTCTTCCCTGATCCAGCTTTCTAGTCCTATTTCCAACTCTGACACCATCTCCCCAGATAATACCTTTGGCCTATTTACACATTAGCTGTCAGGCTCAGGCTAAAGTTAGTAAAATCATGTACCCCCTGGAATATACTTAAAATAGATACTAATTGTGTGGAGTTGTACCCCTTTTATCCTATGGTTTTGTCAGTGTTTCCTTTTTTATAAATAAAATTTTAAAAAATTAAAAAAGAAAACAGACCTACTAGTTTGTTACAAAAAGGAGACCCTAAATCTCATGTTATATTCTTGCCTTTAGGTTCCTGACTATTAAACAAATTGCTCTGTTTTATATCTTAATGCTTTTTCAGCCACTGAGTTGCAGATACCATTATGATACCAACATGATTTCCCTGGGTAGACAACCTCACCAGTGTATCCTGGAACCTCACCTAGCCAGAGCCCTGCCCCACTAGGGAAAGACAGGATCAGGCTGGGAGTATGGATTGACCTGTCAATGCCCAGGTTCAGCAGAGAAGCAATTACAGAAACCAGACTTTCCACTTTCTGCACCCCATAATGATCCTGGGTCCATGCTCCCAGAGGGATAAAGAATAGTAGAGGTTTCAAGGGAGGTATGGGATATGGAACTCTGGTAGTGGGCATTGTGTGGAATTCATTCCCTCTTATTCTATGGTCTTGTGGATATTTTTTTTATTTTATGAATAAATTTAAAAAATGTAAAAACCATTGGAGGAATGAATGAGGGAGGAACATCATTTAATATATGGGAAAACAAAAACAGCATCAAACTAGCTCTATGGATGGTGAAAGGGTTCTGTAAGTTTCTCTGTGTGTTTCTCCAATCTATCTGTAAAAGAAAAATGATAACCTAGAATTTAAAATATATGTTAGCGATTTTAATAAGACAATACAGGTAACAATAATGAATAGCCGGGGTCAGGTGGTGGCACACCTGGTTGAGTGCAAATGTTACAATGAACAAGGACCTGGGTTTGAGCCTCCGGTCTCCACCTGTAGGGGGAAAGCTTCATGAGTGGTGAAGCAGGGCTGCAGGTGTCTCTCTGTCTCTGTCCCTCTCTATCATTCCCTTTCCTATAGATATCTGGCTATCTCTTTTCAATAAATAAATAAAGATAATATTTTTTTAAATAATAAATAGCCAAGATGCCCTAAATATATCAGAAGCTAAACTTTCTATTTCTTATATGTTCAGTACAATTCCTTTATTTATTCATCCATTCACATGTACAGACATCAGATACTTATTTAAATGCTAATTTATATCAAGAACTAGTGATATTCTGATAAGTAAAACAGATAAAATCACTTTCCTATAGAAAAATTTTATTTCAAACATGCAAAATGCAAAATATCTCACCTGCTTTGTTATGGACATGACTCAGGTTTGAGTCAGACTCTGAGCACACTTAGCTCTTAAATTTTCCTTAATATTAAATAATTTTGTTACATCAGTCAACTTAATCTCAAACTCAGTAACACCATTTTGCACATTTTTTCCTTAATCTGTTGAACTTAATCTTTGTTTACAACACCATAACACTCTTATGCTATTTATAAATATAATAGACAAATAAATAGAACAATTTTAACTTGATCAATATTACTTGAATACATACATAAAATTTCCATTTTTACTGTTTATCTTCCAAATATTGTTCTTTTCTCTGCTGTAAAGCCCATGTAGTAGGTGTTTTATAAACTGACCATCAGACACAAGTCTTTACCATGATCATCCTGGCTTTGCTTCTATTTATTGGCATCCAGATCCCACAAGATTAATTAGATATTGTCCCAAGCTTGTTATTTAAAGCAAACATTTCTATAAAGAAGATTTCATAAACAACAGTTGACTTCAATCAGTTTTATTTAGGTCCTTTTTAATTTTCTTCATGCCTAGGCTTGAAAAATGTAATAACAATATTTTGTGCTATGTCATTTGAAAACTTGCAAACTGATTATGTTGTGACTACTGCCAAGTACAATATCACTATTTTCCATCAAGTTTAAGATAGCAAAGTGTGAGTGGGGGTGGGGGTGATGGTATAACAGGTGGATCACATACATTGCTCAGTTTCAAGCTCTCACTCCCCACCTGCAGGTTCCTGCAGGGGGGATGCTTCATGAATGATGAGGCAGGTGTACAGGTGTCTACCTTTCACTCTCCCTCTCCATTCTTCCCCTCAATTTCTCTCTTTCCTATCAAATAAAAAAGAAAAATAAAGGGTGTAAAGAAGGAAAGAAAAGGCCACAGGGAGCAATGGGTTCATCACAGCCCCAGAGCTAACTTAACTGAGGTGGCAATTAAAAAAAAAGAGAGAGAGACAATAGTAATTGGCAATTCATAATTATTACGATTTTAACCAAAGTATTGCTCAGTTTTGGCTTATGACAGTTTCTTTTTTATTTATAAAAAGGAAACTGACAAAACCATAGGATAAGAGGGGTACAACTCCATACAATTCCTACCACCACCAGAACTCTGTATCCCATCCCCTCCCCTGATAGTTTTCCGATTCTTTAACCCTCTGGGAGTATGGACCTAAGGTCATTGTGGGATGCAGAAGGTGGAAGGTCTGGCTTCTGTAATTGCTTCCCTGCTGAACATGGGCACTGAAAGATCAATCCATACTCCCAGCCTGCCTCTCTCTTTCCCTGGTGGGGTGGGGTTCTGGGGAATCAGATCTCCAGGACACATTTGTGGGGTTGTCTGTCCAGGGAAGTATGGCTGACATCATGCTAGCACCTTGAATCTGGTGGCTGACAAGTGAGTTAACATACAAAGCCAAACAAATTGTTGATTAATCATGAACCTAAAGGCTGGAATAGTGTAGATGAAAAGTTGTGTGTGTGTGTGGGGGGGGAATCCTCTGTTTTGTAGGTAGCTAGTAGGCATATTTTAGTTATATTCCAAAGTCCCTGTGGCAGTAGTAGTTTTTTTTCCCTGAGCCTGAAATCTGACAGTTTCAAGAATTAAACACAGGACCCCAAAACCTTAGTCATGAGAGTCTTTTGTATAGTAATTGTGCTATCTCCCGAGCTCACCATTTGCTAGTTCAAATGGGAGACAATATATTTTAAAAAGAAAGTAAAAAGAACTTAAAAGATACAGATGAATTCCAAGTCATACCATTTCTCAGTTCTGCTCAAGGACCACCAATTAAAGCGAACCCTTCACAGTGCTGCACCAAGACTGCCATGATACTTCAGAACAATTTTCCATAGCTCTCAGTAATGACAAATATACCCCATGTTGAAAGACTTTATATTCTCTCACCCTTTTTCTGTTTTATACTTTGTATTAGCTCTCTCTAGATATCTCCCGCCAGCTTTATTGCTATTCACTCCTCAAGAGGAATCTTAAACATCACTTTCTTCTCAGTAGTCTTTGCCTACCATTGAGTTTCTCAAATTTAAGACATGAAATATCACAGGGGCTGGAAGATAGCTAGTAGTTGGTAGGGATCTATCTACCTATTATTTTGTTTGTCTGTCTATATCTGAATAGGAAACAATAAGGAAGTTGTTTGAGAATGGTAATACTGCAAACATTTAAGTTCCCAGTAACACACACACACACACACACACACACACACACACACACACACACACACACACAGGAAAAGTGCCTCAGAAACCTTTCAGTTTTTGGATTTGTTTTTCTTTTTAGATAGAGACAGAGGAAGAGAGAGCAGATAGAGAGTTAAAGACACTACAAAACCAAATTTTCTTCATTGTGATAAGGGCGAGACTTGAATCTATATGAATAGTGAAATAGTGCTGCAGTCCCCCCCCTTCTCTCTCTCATCTTTTAATTTATCACTATCTCTATCCAAAATTTAAAAACAATTGCTTATTGAGTGCACACATTACCATTTGCAAGGACCTGGTTTTGAGCACCCACTCCACTGTAAGAAGGGACACTTCATGAGTGGTGAAGTAGGCCTCCAGCTGTCTATCTTTATCCCTCTATATCCACTCCCCTTTCAATTTATCTCTGTCCTATCAAATAGAAATAGAAAAAAAAATAAGAAGAAAGAAAAATGACTGCCAGGAGTAGTGGACTCAGCACCAAGTCCCAGTGATAATTCTGGTTTCAATTAAAAATCAAACAAACAAAAATCCTGCTCAGGGGTAGGCAGTGGTACTCCTGGTAGAATGCACACATTAACATGTATGAGGACCAGGGTTCAAGTCCTGGGTCCTCACCTATAGGGGGAGAAGATTCACAAGTAGTGAAGTGGTGTTGAAGGTCTCTCTTTATATATATATATGTATATATATATTCTGTCTATCAAAAAATAAAAGAAGATCATAAACAAACAAATAAACAAATGGGCTGTTGGAAATGTTTTAATCATCATGCAGGCACCAAGCCCCAGTAATAATTGTAATGAAAAAAAAATCTATTCACTTCCTAAAATGTTGAAGAAAAAATTGTAGGCATGAGTCTGCTGTCTTCTCAGGATAAACTAGAATTTTGTTAAAAGATTGGTTTTACAGGGGTATCCTGTCCTGCCACTCCAAAAAGACTGGTCCTGAAATGAGTGCAGCCTGAAGTGTTCCTCAGATGTGACCATAAAGGTTACATAGGCTCTAGTGCTAAATATAAATATGTATTTACATATGAACTCTGGAGCAGGTGGATAGAGGTAAATAGCTAATTTGAGCCACTGATTTTTTTTTAATATAATGGAAGCTACTCCTTGCCCTAATCCAACTTTCTAGCCCTTTCCTCCACTTTGACACCATTATCTCACACAATATTCTCATCCAACCACAAGCTAGCTACCAAACTCAAGCAAACTATTATAGTTGTATACCCCCAGGAACATGCCTAAAATGGCTCTCCTAACTTTCTTTTACCCTAAAATCCATAATCTCATTTGCTGTGATCCTACTTTTTGGTTCCTGTTCATTAAGCATCTTGTCTCAACTTAGATCATGCCACCCTCCAGACACCACATAACAGATGCTACCATGACTCCACCCAGTATTGGCTACCTTGTTCAGTGACAGAAATATCAATATTTTATATTAGTATAAAATGTACAACAATTTTGGATAACAGTAGATAGGTTTTTATAAAATTAAACAGAGCTATCCAATGACTTCACAATTTCATTTGTAATATTAAGTTTAAAAAAAATGAAAGCATATAACTGCAAAAAAAAAGTGTTTTAACAGCTTTATTATCAACAGCAAAAATCTGGAAATGAACCAAGTTCCCATCAAGCAGGAAAATAAATTTAAGGCTTATGAACTGTACATAAAATATAACATTGATCACCAATAAAAAGGAATGAGTTAGGGCTAGGAGATAGCTCACACAGCAGAGTGCACTCCTTGGCATGTGTGTGAAAGAAGACAGACACACACACACACACACACACACACACACACACACACACTAAAGTAATACATAGTTCCATTTATCTAAAATTCAAGTGAATGCAAATTAATTCATTTGACAAAAGAAGATTGTGATTACCTTGGGGTAGGGAGGATATATGATGCAAGAATAGAATTATAAAATAATTTATCAAGACTTTTGAATTAATGGATACATTCACTTTCATGACTGGTATAATGATCCCATAGTTATATGCACTCATTGAAACTATTATATTGAAAAGGGCCAGTTTGCTCAAATAGCATGTCACTTTTTTTTTTCCCTCCAGGGTTATTGCTGGGCTCGGTGCCTGCACCATGAATCCACCGCTCCTGGAGGCCATTTTTTTTCCCCTTTTGTTGCCCTTTTTTGTTGTAGCCTCGTTGTGGTTATTATTATTGCCATTGTTGACGCCATTCGTTGTTGGATAGGACAGAGAGAAATGGAGAGGTGAGAGGAAGACAGAGAGGGGTAAAAGACAGACACCTGCAGACCTGCTTCACTGCCTGTGAAGCGACTACCCTGCAGGTGGGGAGCCGGGGGCTGGAACTGGGATCCTTACGCAGGTCCTTGCGCTTTGCGCCACATGCGCTTAACCCACTGTGCCACCGCCGGACCCCCTTGCATGTCACTCTTGTTTCCTCCAGAGATCACAATGTCTCCAGAACAGAATTTTGGATATGTCTATAGTGAGACTGACTGGGAAGCCCAGAAAAAGGAAAAATCATTAACAGTAAGAAAAGAAGAGTAGTCACCCAGGGTAGGACAAAAGTGACATAGAATCAGCAGTGAAATTAAATCACAGCATGAAATAACAGATCTTATTAGAAGATACTGAAAAGGGAGGGAAACATTCTGAGGAATAGCAAGGGTATTACCAAGCCATGGGCATGATAATCCTGCAAGTCTGCTCCAGCAAAGCTGAATCAGGAGACTGGAGACTTTAAAGATATAAAATTAAGTTGTTGTGGATAGAAAATACCATGGAAACAATCATTATTCATTATGTTAGGAGTTGCATGGGAAGATACTACATATAATCTCAAATTCTGTGATCTCCCTAGGGACTTGAGGAAGTCTCTCCTAGAAACATTAAACCACAGATTTTTTTTTTCTTTTCTTCTTCTTTTTTTTTTTTTTTTTAACCAGAGCACTGCTTAACTCTGGTTTATGGTGGTGGTGCAGGGGACTGAACCTGGGATTTTTAGAGCCTCAGGCATGAGAGTCTCTTTGGGTAACTATTATGTTATCTGCCTCCACACTAACCCACAACTTTTGTACTCTCTAATAAGATACATTACATTTTATTGGACATAGTTTCATTGCAACTCAATTGAAGCTTTCTTTCCCAGTTCCATCCCTCTTAGACCTTCAACTTCAACTCCTAACTCAGCTAGTTTTCAGACTCATCTACTGGTGAAAGAGAAAAAGCTATTATCTCTATCTAACTGGGCCCCACAGGTTCATTTCCTCATAATAGGCATCTAGCTGAGCCCTAAAGAAAAACTTCTACATTCTAAGTGCTGTCCTTGCAGGCAGATCCACCATTCAACTCTGTGGCATGAAACCTCTACCTCTACCACATTTGATAGCTAAACAAACTCTAGCTCTACCTCCTAGGTTTAGTAGTCAAAGTCTCTGACTTGAATCACATCACAGAGGACAGGTCAAAACTAGATCCATGAGCCTTTCCAACCCGATATAATGCCATCAGGCTGTCACTCTGACCCTGCTAGGAAGTGCATCTTCTCTTGCCTTAATACTCTTTGATAGATCACATTGCTTCTTTTTAGAAAGCCAGCTCTATGATTCTGTCAAGACAGTATGTTAATAACTGCTATACTCAAAACAAACTATAAGTTTCATATCTATCTGAATTACTTATCTTCTATTCAAAGTGTATTCCTCACCTCACCTACCAATTTGACTAACTCACAGAATAAAGGAAAAACCAGCAATAAAATTAGGTGAAGTGCAAAATAAACTTCCTACATAAAAATATAACAGAGAACTCAATAACATATGCAAAAGATTTTACATATGGTTAGGGATAAAATACCTTTGGTAAAACAACAGAAAATCGTGAATGATACTGGAGGTCACTAGTTCAATTCCTGTCACCAGTATAAGCTATAACAGAGCAGTGCTCTGGTAAAACAAACAACAAATTGACCAAGAAAGTTCAACCTAGGTTGAAAGAATGGTTAATGTGTAAACAAATTAGAATCATCTGCATTATAAACAAAAAATCAAAAATCACATGACAATTAAAATAGATGCAGAGAAAGCTTGGAAAAGATTCAACATCAATTTATGATAAGTACTCTGAAAATGGAAATCGATTAAGTATTCTTCAAATTAGTGAAATTTGTGCACAACAAATTCACATTGAATAGTATACTTCATGCTGGGAACTTTGTACTTCTACTTTTCTTTTTTGTGTTTTTTTGTTTTTAGTTTTCCATCCTCAGGTCAAAAGCAAGAAAAGGACTTCACCCTCATTTATTGCTATTCATTGTAGTTCTGGAACTACTAGCCATAGCAGTTAGTCAATAAATAAATAAAAACAAGTCGATAAAGAAAAAGTAAAACTATCATTATTATGTTTTGTAAATAGCATCCTAGCAATTGTAAAGACTACATATGGATATATAGTACACATAAAAAATGAAAAAAAAACTGTAAAGTATGTTAAAAATAATAAGCCAACATAGTAATGTGGCTGCTTTAAAAATAAATATGAAAATTAAGTGGTGAACTAGAAGAAATAAATCCCATCTAAAAGAGCTTCAAAAAGAATTGTGCTTCTAGAAATAAATCTAAAAAAGTGAAAGACCTGTATATTGAAACTTTAAGTCACAAGAGAAAACAGAGATAGTTCATACTCATGAATCAGAAGAATTCACCTCATTAAAAAGACTATCCTAAACAAGTCAATATAGAGATTCAGTGCAATCCCTAAGAAAAACCCCAACTAATTTGGTAAAAAAAAAAAAAAAAAAACTGAAACCAATGCTACAGAAATTTTTATGGAACTAGAAAAGACCCAGAATCAACAACACAACCCTAAGAAAATGCAAAAATGGTGGCATCATAATTCCTGACCTCAATGTATACTACAGAAATATAGTATCAAAGTCATATGGTACTGGAAAAAATAGGCACACGTATTAATGGAGTAGAATTGACAGATTTTCAAAAGTAGAAAAATAGGGGCTAGGCAGTGTGGCATACTTGTTTAAGTACATATATTACCTGGGTTTGAACTCCCACCTGCAAAAAAGGAAGCTTCTTGAGTAGTAAAGCAAATATTGCAGGTGTCTTTCTCCTTTTCTATTGCCCTCTTCCCTCTCAATTTATTTCTGTCCAAATAAATCAGTAAATAAATAAATAGAAAAGTGGTTGCTTGTAACAGTGGATTCTTCATGCAGGCATTGGAGTCCTGGTGGCAAAAAAAAAAAAATGTAGAGAAATAAGGCTACGCATACCATCCTGAAATTAATAGTGCTAGTTGATATGGTTACCGTTCAATTCTATATGACAGATTGACTATGCCTATGTATTACCAGAATAATATGTTGGAAACTGTGTCCTTTGTTTTTATTGTCATTAATAAAATTACAGACAGCTGATTTTAATAATTTTAATCCTATAATTGATAAATTATGTCACCAAGATTTAGACTAATTGTCATATGTTGGCGAAATCCTAACTTTTTGATAGGCTCCTGAATTATAATGCCTGTTATTTCTCTGCTGAACTAGTTTTCTTAATTACTAACATTTATGAGTTATACTAAAATTATCAGAAACTCTTTGTTATCTCTGCAATTATGTCTCTAGCCTCCAAGAAGGTTTTGACCACTTTGGATAAACACACAGAGTGGCCAATAGGCCTTCAGGCTAACATGAAGCCTATGTTATCTGATATCCCTGAATTATGCCTACATCCTTGAAGTAAGGTCAGGATTTTCAGAGTGAATAAAGAATCTGATATTATCACAAGAAACAAAGATAGCAAGTCTGATATAGAGTGGTCTAGATATTAGGAGAGACATCATTCAATTACACATGCCCTTAATATAATTTATGTATACCCTTTAGATGTTTATACCTGACACGTATACATACCCAATAAATAGACAGTAAGTCCACTTGGCAAACCCTCCTGGTGCCATGTGGGAAACATTCAGCAGAAGCCCTTTTGCAAGATATACAGCATGTGTCCCCCACTCCATAAAACCTCAATTCTCTTACTACGGATGGTTTAATGAAGTTTATTTCTCAACCCTGAGATGTAAATGAAATTCTGCTCCCTGACATCAAAAGAACCACACCACACCACAGTTTGATAGACTAATTATGTTATTATTTCTTTATCTTGATCACATGATCTGATTTTTTTCTTCCACAAATTTATCTACAATAGCTCTTTTTTTTTTTTTCAAAAAGAAAGACTGCTAGGAATCAAAAAAAGGAAAATATGCTTTGATGGAAGTTAAAAAGAGTTATAGAGGGGGTTGGGCAGTAGCACCGCATGTTAAATGCATAGCGTTAAGCACAAAGACTGGAGCAAGGATCCTAGTTAGAGCCACAGAGCCACGGGCTCTCCACCTGAAGGTGGGTTGCTTCACAAGTAATGAAGCCGGTCTGCAGGTATCTGTCCTTTTCTCCTCTTCACTGGCTTCTCTTTCTCTCTCAAGTTCTCTCTGTCCTGTCCAACAAAAATGACAGCAATCACAACAATAATAATAACAACAATGATAAACAACAAAGGCAACAAAAGGGAAAAAATAGACTCCGGAAGCAGTGGATTCATAGTGCAGGTACCAAGCCCCAGCGATAACCCTGAAGGTTAAAAAAAAAAAGTCATATAAATTGGGGGTCAGATATATCACTGGGTGCTATGGTGCCTGGGAAGTTTCTGATGCTAGTCTCTTCTCTCTTTAACTGTCTGCTTTTCTCCCTCCCTCTTTCCCTTCTATCTGAATTAAAAAAAAAAGGCCTGAGTGGCAAAACTGTGCAAGTTCAAGGCCCTTTGTAGACATACACACACACACACACACACACACACACACACACACACACAGAGAGAGAGAGAGAGAGAGAGAGCGGGAGCGGGAGAGGGAGAGGGAGATTGAGTTTGATGGTAACAAAAAACAGTATAGGGGCAGATTCATCAGAATACCCAACAATTTATTTTAATAGAAAATATTAAGAAACTTCATTGTGTACAGTTCTGTAATTCTGAACTTTTAAGGCATAACAATACATGACCTGCTCCTCAACACATGCCAAGACATGGTAGTCATATGTGTGTGCTGCTTTAAAAACTTGTCCAAATGTTCTCTTTGAAAAAAAAAAATAATAAAATCCTGTCTTTCTAGGGTTCCTGTAAATTATCTCATCTTCATCCTAGCAATTGCTACATCCAGATGCCTAGCTATTGCAAACCGTTTTTCTAGCTAAAGCATCTGGACTTGTAATGATCAGGCAGTTGTGTCTGAGTCAGATATGTGGTTAAATGGATAATAGACTGTCTGAGATAACTGGGTCTTTCAAATGACTATTTTTTGGCTCAAATTTTCAAGTAATTTATTCATCTTTTGCACTGTTGACAACATTTCTGATGCAATCCCTTCACATCACTTGAATTTATTTAAGGTGATGGGGAAACTGCATCTTTTGATTTATTTTTGCAAAGTCTGAATTTAAAAGGTTTTTTTGCTTGCAATTTACTTTCTTATATGCTAATAAAATATATGCTCCTCTGTTTTTATTTGTGTTATTTTTTTCTTTTATGCATCACCAACACTTGCTATAATTATAGTACTTAAGCATGTTTTGATGAACTGGTAAGAACTTCAACTATCAGAGAAATTGTTCTAATATACCAGGAAACCACAACCCTATTCTGGAAACACTGAATATATTCAATAGGTATCTTTATTGGAAATCAAAACTCAAGCAGTTATTAGTCGACATGCTTCTCCAAGTTGGAGTTGTGTTTTGCTTCATGGCAGCCACAAATGTGGACAGAAATCACTCTGATTTATTGTGAGTAAGATAGAAATTTCTGATTACTATCCTGTCTCTGCATGAAACCAATCTCCTTAGAAAGACCATTTGAATCTGGGAAATAGAGGGCAAATGTAAATAGGAGTGGAGGTTAAAACTGTTGCTATGAGTATGAAATCATAAATTATGCAGCTGAAAATTCATTATGTTGTTTTTGTTACCAATCTCCCAAGATTTATGACTAAAAAATCTAGAAAAATAAAATAAGATATAAAACAGCAATTTTTTTCTACAAGAAAATTACATTTATTGTAGTATTTCCTAAGGAGATTATCCTTATGTTAAAATGCACTTTTTGCACAATACCTTTTAGATAGTTATAGCTGAAAAACACCTTGTATTTTTTAGCCTGTAACTATTTTTTTTGACTATCAAAGGACTTTATTTTCCCCTACTTTTAAATGATTGTATCAGTTTCAGTAAAATGGTCTGTTAAAAGAAGAACCAGGTATTATTTCCATAGATCGACAACAATTTGAATTCAACTGGATGTTATTAAGTTCTTGAACAAATATGGTTATTTAAGGTGAGTTTTTTAAATATTCTAATGCACATTTCAACACAATTATGCAATCACTAATCGTGATGTTTAATTTAAATTATTTGAGATATAAATTCTATTAGAGTCACATAGCCTGAATAAAGTTATTTTTTTAACTCTTAGACTTTCAGTTTTTACAACTAAAAACTGAACTTCCAAACTCACAGATTTCAAAGAAGACTGATCCTTAACTGTGAATTACCTTTTTAAAATTTAAGTTGTTGCCAAAGAATGGTAATAATGAGAATAAAAACAAAGATAAAACTGTCAGACTGGCACAAATTTACCAAATCTTATTTGCTTTTTATTTTCTAGAGGAGAATGTTATTTTAAATGTTTAGTTTGTAGATGGAATATTAGCAGTTTATTACATTTAAACCAAAGATTGCTGTAAATGAACAATTTTCAATGGTGTTTTAATGCTATTTTCTTTATTTTCATGTTGTATAGAGACAGCAGCATCTCCACACAGGAAAAATCCCAATCAGAGCTTCTGATATTAGTAGAAAGCACCTGAGTTTATTGATAATTCATGGTACTCATTTCAGAATGAAAGTATTAGGTTATATTTTCCCTGGGCATCACCTAGACAGAACAACTTATGATTTCTCAATCTACTATTTAACAAGATAACTTTTTATCCCTAGAACCAAATCCCTTGTTCAAATGGATACATGCTTTAAGAGGAATATTAAATGAAACGATACCTCATTCATAGGTGGGGCTAGGAAAAACAAAGAAGGGATCAAAAAAGGGGATACAACTTTAGTTAGTTATTGTATATTGCAGTAGGTCTAAGGAGCCTTAAGAGGAAAGCTAGAGTGCTGAAACGGGATTAAAGATCCAGTGTCCTCTGGTAGAGGAAGAGGACAAGTTGGCAAAGGACAGGCATTGTATGCTGACAACCACCATGAGGAGATTAAAAACTGTACACATATGACAACAACTGTCTCATTAATCAGCATTTTCCCAAATAAAGTGAATTTTAAAACTGCATATATCTTGTGTGACATATACTTGTTTGCCTTATTCTAAATGGGTGCTTCTCAAACATCATATGTAAACAAGCCTCTAGTTATCTCTTTTATATTGATCATTTCTTTTTTTAAAAAAGTTGTATTTATTTATTCATGAAAAATGATAGGAGAGAGAGAGAAAGAACCAGACATCATTCTGGTACATGTGCTGCCGGGGTTTGAACTTGGGACCTCATGCTTAAGATAGGTAGAGAAGAGGAAAGAGACACCTGCAGCACTGCCTCACTACAGGTGAGGACTAAGGGCTTTAACTTAGTCTTTATGTAAGGTGACATGTGTGTTCTACTGGGTACTCCACTGCCTGGCACTTCACTATTAATATTTTTTCCAATTTATTGCTCCAGGTAATCATACGTTGGTTGCATTCTCCAGATTCATCTGTTTCAATTTGAGCACCTGGAGTTTTCTGATTGACTGAAGAGCAAAATGATGACTTCCTGCTTTTTTCTCTTTTTGTCTGAGTGATAACTTTAAAGATTTCTATATGTCAAACTGAATCTAGAAGTAGCATTTACATAAATACCCTATATGCATCATCTCCAACTTTTTTATTTAATTATGCCTGAAGTGGAGCTAGAAATTCTACATCTTTAATAAATATGTGAATGATGTTGATTCTGCTGGTTGGTAGAATTATGGTCATTAAATTTAGCAGAAAACTTTTTTGCCACTGCATTTATTACTAGGGCTTGGCTCCTAATGGTTACTCTTTTTCTTTTAGAGAGTGAGAGACCCAGAGATAGGGATAGGAGAGACAGCTCAGCATAACCCCACTGTCTATGAAGCTTCCTCCATGCAAACGTTCTCATGTAGGGGCTGGGGCTTGAACTCGGTCCTCACTCAGGGTAAAGTGTGAGGTCTACTTGGTGAACTACCTCCTGGTCTTCCCTAGAAGATAAATTACTGGGTTTGAAACTGAGTCTCACAAAATCTGAGATCAGACTAGGAATGTTTACAGGAACTAATCAAAGACCAAACTGGGACTAACTGACAGGGCCCTGGAGCAAGGGAGGGGACTGCTTTGAGCTTTGTATGGAACAAAGAGAGGTGCTCCACCCACAGTTCCTGCTGGCTCAGACCTTTTGATTGACTTAGATCTCAGAGTTACCACAGGAGTAAAAAGTTTAGGGCCTTTCTGATTGTCTAAATTCAACTCCAGGCTCTTCAGAATTTACCCACTCCCACTCCCACTCCCACCTTACAAAAGGCTGGCATTCCTTTGCAAACCAAGAGGTTGATTTAATCAGTTCTCCATCCTCCTTTGCACATTCAAAGGACAAAAAGGAGTTTCCCTTTATATAAAAGCTGGTGTGACAGAATTTGACTTTCAGTGCCACCAGGCAGAGGGTTAAATGTTCACCCACATGATCCAAGTTTAATCTCAATTTTGAGTAAACCACAACTATTCATTTTATTTTTTATATTTATTTACCTGATAAAGACAGCCAGAAACTGAGAGGAAGGGGGAGATAAAGAGGGAGAGAGTCAGAGAGACACCTGCAGCTCTACTTCACCACTTGTGAATCTTTCCCCCTGCAGGTGGGGAACCACAAATATTTTATAGTGTAAGCATATCTCTTAAATTGCAAGAGATGAATTTATGTTAAAACATTCTTTGCTTATTATCTGGGATTCAGTTTTAATGAATCATCATCCTTATTTACATTTTACTCCATAAGGGTAATCCTTTGAGTAACAAAATTCTAGTCGATTTTTTCACGTAAACATCTATAACATTTCTGCAACATGATTATTTGAGTTCTGGTTAATAATGCAACCCTCTAAATGCTGGAACTAAACTTTTAGAAATCAAGTTATGGGAGTCGGGCAGTAGCGCAGCGGGTTATGGCGCAAAACGCAAGGACCGGTTAGGATCCTGGTTCAAGCCACCAGCTCCCCACCTGCAGGGGGATTGCTTCACAGGTGGTGAAGCAGGTCTGCAGGAGTCTCTCTGCCTTTCTTCCTCTCTATCTCCCCCTTCTCTCTCAATTTCTCTGTCTCTGTCCAATAACAAATAAATAAAAAAATTAAAAAGAAATCAAGTTATAATTTCCTTTCTTCTTCTTCTAGCGTTTGCCCTTCTTCCGTAGCCAGTCAACAGCGTCAGATTGAGCCTGATGTAAAGTTTCGAGACCTCCTTTGAATCTGGAGAGGTGGCAGTCATTGACTATGTGGGTCATAGTCTGTCTGTAGCCGCAGGGGCAATTCGGGTCGTCTCTGGCTCCCCAGCGATGGAACATAGCGGCGGACCGGCCATGGCCTGTTCGATAGCGATTGAGGAGGGCCCAATCATAACGTGCTAGGTCAAAGCCGGGTTGATGCCTGCAGGGGTCTGTGATGAGGTGTTTGTATAATTTCCTAATGTTATGTACACAGAATTCATATTTCTACTGAAGAGATAGTATTAATAATAAATATTTCCTACAGAAAAAATCAAGCAATGAAGTTTTTCGTGAGTTGTCAGGTTTAATGCACATATAAGTTTGCCATACTTTCTATTACATTATATACTACTATTAGTTACTGGTTATTGATCTTAAACTACAAGAAAAAGTAATATATATAAAATCAAAGATAATTGTATTGCAACTGGTAATTATTAAATGGCAATTGTGTATATTTACAGTGGAATATTATTTAGTCATAAAAAGAAAACCCCAGGGCTGAAAAGATACAATAATGGCTAATGCAAAAGACTTACATGCCTAAGACACTGGGGTCTCAGGTTCAAGCCTCAGTACCACCATAAGCCAGAAATGTGCAGTGCTCTGATCTCTCTCTCTCTCTCTCTCACTCTCTCTCACTCACTCACTCACTCTCCTGCCTCCAGGGTTATGGCTGGGACTCGGTGCCTGCAGTAGGAATCCACGATTCCTGGTAGCCATTTTTTCTTTTCTCTCCCTCTCCCTCTCCCTCTCCCTCTCCCTCTCCCTCTCCCTCTCCCTCTCCCTCTCCCTCTCCCTCTCCTCTCCTCTCCCTCTCCCTCTCCCTCTCCCTCTCCCTCTCCCTCTCTTCCTCCTCCTCCTCCTCCTCCAACCCTCCTCCTCCTCCTTCTTCTTTTGTATAGGACAGAGAAAAACTGAGAGTGGAAGGGAAGGTAGAGGGGTGAAGAGAAAGATATACACCTGCAGACCTGCTTCATGGCTTATGAAGTGACTCCCCTTCACCTGAAGAAGGGGAACCCAGGGCTCCAAGCAGGATTCCACTTTATACTATGTGCACTTAACCCAGTGCACCACTGCCCAGCCCCCTCTATTTCTTTTTTTCTCTCTCAAATTTTTTTTTCTTTTTGCCACCAGGGTTATTGATATGACTCTTTTTTAAAATATTTATTTTATTTATTCCCTTTTGTTGCCCTTGTTGTTTTATTGTTGTAGTTATTATTGTTGTTGTCGTTGTTGGATAGGACAGAGAGAAATGGAGAGAGGAGGGGAAGACAGAGAGGAGGAGAGAAAGATAGACACCTGCAGACCTGCTTCACCGCCTGTGAAGCGACTCCCCTGCAGGTGGGGAGCCGGGGTTCGAACCGGGATCCTTATGCCGATCCTTGTGCTTTGCGCCACCTGTGCTTAACCCGCTGCACTACAGCCCGACTCCCTTGATATGACTCTTTGCCAGCACAAGGAAGCACAGCTCCTCATGGCCACATTTTTCCTTTCTTTTTTTTCCCCTCTCTTTTTTTTTTATTAGATAGGACAGAGAAATGGAGAGAGGACAGGGAGAATGAGAGAGAGAGAGAGGGAGAGGGAGAGGGAGAGGGAGAGGGAGAGGGAGAGGGAGAGGGAGAGGGAGAGGGAGAGGGAGAGGGAGAGGGAGAGGGAGAGGGAGAGGGAGAGGGAGAGGGAGAGGGAGAGGGAGAGGGAGAGGGAGAGGGAGAGGGAGAGGGAGAGGGAGAGGGAGTCTACCTGCAGACTTGCTTTTCTGGTTATCACCCTGCAGGTGGGTCAAACTGAGGTGTTTTTTTTTTGTTTTTTTTTTTTTTTTTTGATGCCTGAGCCTCTGAGGTCCCAGGATCATTTTCTTTTCCTTCTTTTTCAATATTTATTTATTTTCCCTTTTGTTGCCCTTGATATATTTTTTTATTGTTGTCGTCATTGTTAGATAGGACAGAGAGAAATGGAGAGAGGAGGGGAAGACAGAGAGGAGGAGAGAAATACAGACACCTGCAGACCTGCTTCACCACCTGTGTAGTGACTCCCCTGCAGGTGGGGAGCCGGGGGCTCGAACCGGGATCCTTACGCTGGTCCTTGCGCTTTGTGCCGTGTGCGCTTAACCCGCTGTGCTACCGCCCAATTCCCCAAACTGAGGTTCTTGTGCTCCACTCCATAATATATGATTCTAAAACATTCGCAAAAATTCTTTGATTTAAAACAAACTCTTTACTCAGTGAATAGTGAGTCCTTTTAATATCAAATAAAGTCAATTTGGGATGCTCATTAAATAACTTAGTATTTGTGTAGCATTCATACAGGCTATTTACAAGATCATTCTAATTCTGCTTTATATAGTTGTTTCAATATTTTGAAATTTTAAGTATATTACTTTTTATCTCCACAAACCCCTAAAGATTCTCAATGATATCATTCAAGCTTCTCTGCATAAGACAATTTTCTGCCACCTGTGGTAAAAATTTCATTTATTCTGCTTCCAGTTTGAAGGGAAATAAATGCTGTGATGTCTACAGCCCTCAAGAAAAATTTTCCTATGTAAAATCATAATGGAATGAAAAGAACATTACTGCCAAAAAGGAGCTTCATTTCTGTTTGTGAGAAATAATAAATCAATCGTTAACTGGAAACTTTGCATGAATAAAATCCAGAGAGAAAACTTGTGACAGAATTTTAACTAAACTTTGTATCAATCCTCAAAAGCCCAATACTTATTGTTTATGCTATTGGTGTTTTTATGTAACCTTGTTTTAAGCCTCTCTAATTATGCAATAGTTGAATTAATATGTAAATAGAAACATAAAACCAGGTTTATCCCATATAGTGATCTGTACTAGCAGACATCTTTCACAATCCTCTAGCTGGAAAATCCCCTGGGTTGCTTCAGCATTCTATTTTTCTTTTCCTTTAGCTTTAGCAATCTGGTTGACAGAGCTAATTCAGAACAGGATATGCCATTCCTATAACTTGTTTGCAAATCTTTAACATCTGGAAAAATGTAACTCTTCTGTTAGCTTTCCTATCCCGGTTACTCAAGTCAATTATCTCAACCTCAGGAAGAATTGAACTTTGATAATGCTCAACTTATAACAATGCTGGGTGTTGGGTGGTAGCACAGTGGGTTAAGCAGAGGTGGTGCAAAGTGCAAGAACCAGCACAAGGATCCCAGTTCAAGCCCCCAGCTCCCCATCTGCAGGGGAGTGGCTTCACAAGTGGTGAAATAGGTCTACAGGTGTCTGTCTTTCTCTCCCCCTCTCTGTCTTCTCCTCCTCTCTCCATTTCTCTCTGTCTTATCCAATAATGACATCAATAACAACAACAATAATAACTACAGCAATAAAAACAAGGGCAACAAAAGGGAATACATAAATAAATATTTTTAAAATGCTATTTTTATTTTTTGACAGTATTTAAAAATCGTATTTTTTTTCTTGTGGCAGTCATGTAAACTTGACCTGCCCTGTAATTCCAAGGTTTAAAATATAATCTATTGATTGAGTCATATGGTGAGTTTAGAATCTGGAGCAATCTTTTAAATATTGTACTGCGTTAAATTTTAGGTTCCTTCTGACTCTTTTTTTTATTTGAGGAGCAGCTAAGTGTAAAAATGTGTCCCCATCACTTCTCCATCATGCCAGTGTATTAGCTTTGCAGTCACCTGGAAATTAATATTTTTTATTTTATATTACATGAAGTTAAATGAAGGAAAGGTTTAATAAAGTCAGTATTTGAAGTCAATAATCAAATGACCGACTGATTAAGTGATGCCTCTCTGTCCTTGGCTATTCAGCAAGCCGAATTCCTTCTGAAAATAGATTGTAGTCCCCTATCATAAGGTTTTAGAATCTTCTCTACACTGGTCAAATTGCTGTATCCTTTGTCCTGCTTCTAGGCTGTGGACTGGGAGTTGAAATGTGACTTAATTAGGCCAGCAAGATAACTCCCATGGATAATACACTTGTTTGATTATAGTCATAACCCAGGCTTAAGCCTGGCCCTCACTGGACTGAAGAAAGCTTCAATGCTGTGGTGTCTTTTTATCTGTCTATATTTCTGTTTATCTGGGGGGGAAAAAAAGTGGGCCTGTAGCAGTAAGGCACCAGTGATGATAAAAACAAACAAACAAAAGACAGAATGGGGAGGGGATTGGCAAAATAGCTCACTTGGATAGAATACCTAGTCTGCTGTGTGTGCCACCAAGCCTGGGTGCCACTACATTGGAAGCAGGTTCAGTGCTGTAATGTTGCCTGCTCTATTTCTATCTATCTGGAAATTTTGGCCTGGAGTAGTGAAATTCTGGTGATAAACACACACACACACACACACACACACACACACACACACACACACACATCTGATAGATGTTAGAGCTAGTAAGATAGCTCATGTGAGTGGGCACCTTCTTTGACATGTGCATGATCCATGCCCTGCATTTATAACACTGGCGGGGGGGTTGATGCTGTAGTATGTCTCTCTTTCTCTCCCTCTCTCTCTCTCTCTCTCTCTCTCTCTCTCTCTTTCCTCTTTCTATCTTGAAAAGTCTGCCCAGACTGGTAAAGTTCTGAAGGTTACTAAACAAACAAACAAACAATTTCCCAGGATTTTAGTGGTGGGCAGTTTGAGAGATGGGGGACTAAAATTCAGGAATAATCTGTATTTCCAGCTAGATTGAAGGAAGTCTCTTTGCCTTAGGAGAGAACGAACACACACTGAGAAAAAGAGCAAGATAGGAACATAAAGACAGGAATGGGCATGGCATTCTTATCCCTAGATTTTTCTGAACCATCCTTAATTCCTCCTGAAACTGAGATGAAGTATTATTAAGTAACATACTATTCTATTTTAAATTCTCTGAGTCTCAATAAAATAAACTATGACTGTAAAAATAATAATATGAAGAAGATCAGTGAATGTTTCCTTTAGATATCAATGTCGAAATTTTAAAATTCTGTTGCTTTTAGGATGCCCTTGTACTTCCATTTGATACATGTGTCTGTTTGTGTGTGGTGTGTATGTATGTCTCCAGGATCTAGCACATGTACATGCCTTAAATGCTCTAAGTTAACTTTTTTTATTCAGATAGAGAAACAGACAGTGGGAAACACTATAGTACCAGAACTTCTCATGCTACCATAGCACATCACCTGTGTGGTGCTGGGACTTGAACCTGAGAAAAGTAGGTACTATGGCACAGGAGTTACCCTAACCAGTGATTTATTTCTCTCAGTCCAGCCCTTAACTATTTTTAATTTTAAGCAAATTATTTTAAAAATACTTATTTAAACTATAAAAACTATTTTTATTGAGAAAAAAAGTATTAGTATCTGTATCTTTATGATGTAACCAAACTCACAACAAAACCATAATATATAGTGAATCTAAATGGTACACCATAGTGACAATTTTTAAAAAAATATCAAGCAGGGAATCAGGCGGTAGTGCAGTGGGTTAAGTGCAGGTGGTGCAAAGCTCAAGGACAGGAGGAAGGATCCCAGTTCGATCACCCGGCTCCCCACCTGCAGGGGAGTCGCTTCACAAGCAGTGAAGCAGGTCTGCAGGTGTCTATCTTTCTCTCCCCCTCTCTGTCTTCCCCCTCCTCAGTCCGTTTCTCTCTGTCCTATCTAACAATGACAATATCAATAATAACTATAACAATAAAAAACAAGGGCAACAAAAGGGAAAATAAATAAATATAAAAAAATAAATTATCAAGCAAATAATCAAAATACATACAATTTTGGATCGAATCATATGAGGGCATCCACTCAGAAGAATAGGTATTATGTGAAATTATATTAACATACAACATACATACAGTTTGTAATTATTTTACATGAGTTTTTCTTTAGAGAATATTCATTATTTTAAAAGATATTTAATGTATTGGGTATTCCATAATCTTATGACCAAATGCTGGGCATGAAAATAAAATGTCCTATTCATCCTTGTGAGCATCAAATATGTACATTTATTTTAGTTTCTAATTAACAAGAAGCAATCATATTAGGTCAGAATGAAATTAAATCACATAAAATAATGTACTCACCTCAATGGTATCCAAACATTAGCTGTAGTTATACAGCTTATATTATAAATCAATAGGATTCAAAATGCAAAACTCATTAATACTGAAGAGTAAACAGATGCTAACTTTTTGATCCTACTTCACATCAGTTCTGGGTATAATTGACAATAAATGACATTATGTAATTGAAATTTTCTGCATCTTTAGCTAAATGTCTCTGAAATTTAGAGAGCTTACAGTGGAACAGTTTTCCTTAAAATGTTGTAAATTAAGTCCATCAGAGAACATGTGCAGAAAATTCCAATCTGTTACATAGTGACCACCTTAAACTGAATTATTTTACAAGTGTAATGAAATTCAGTCTTTTTTTTCTAATATACTATATTATCCCTAGTGGAGGAGGTGGTACAGCCAGTTTAGCAAGCATGTTACCAAACACATGGTTTTGTTACCAAAACCCAGGTCCAGTTTGAGCTCCCACTCCCCACCTGCATGGGGGATTCTTCACAAGTGGTGAAGCAGACATGCAGGTTTCTATCTTTTTCCTCTCCATCTCCTACTCTCTCTCCATTTTTAGATTATCTCTGTCCTATCTAATAAAAAAGAAAGGTTGGGGGGAGGAATGGGTACTGGAAGCAGTGGATTCATACTGCAGGCATCAAACTCCAGCAATAACTCTAGTGATATATATACACATATATATCAAGGGAGAGTCAATTACTACCTCCAGTTGATATACAATGTCATCCACTATGGTCTGTGAGAAAGTATTAGGAGCGCTATTATATTTGCAGTGCTCCTACTCCATACTTTACAAATGATGTGTACATATGCTTCAAAATGTACGGTGTTTCATGTGTGGATCTTATGTACATGTAGTTAATTTTATTATGATAGATAGCTGATTTTCATCAAAACTTTCTATTTTTCTTCAAATATAACTCTAGTTTTACAGCCAAGGAAATAGTTGAGCAGGTATAATGCAGGATGTGTGTGGCTGAGGCTCCTGTTTTACTTCCTAGTGCTGCATGTACTGGAGTGGTGTTCTGCCTTTCCCTCATATGCATATGAAACTCTCTATCTCAGATAAAACAAATAAAATAAATAGTTCAAATATTGTATTTATTTGTTCTTTATTTGATAGTACCAAGTGAAATTGAGAGTGGATGAGGAGGTAGAGATACAGAGAAACAGAGACACCTGCAGTACTCGTTTCACTACTCATGTCTCTACAGTTTGGGCCTGAGGGCTCAAATCCAGGTCCTTGTGCATGGCAACATGTGTGATTAACCAGGTATATGCACTACCCAGCCGACTAAATTAATCTTTTAGGAATATATAACTTAGGGTCTGGGCAGTGGCACACCTGATTAAGCACACATATTACCAATCACAAGGACCTGGGTTTGAGCCTCTGGTCTCCACCTGTAGGGGGTCCACTTCACAATCAGTGAAAAAGTTCTTCAGGTGTTTCTTTTCTCTCTCCCTGTCTCTATCTCCCTGTCCTCTCTCAATTTCTCTCTGACTTATCTAATAAAAATTTGGAAAAGGGCAGTAGGGGATGGGGTAGCTGCCAGGAGCAGTGGACTGTAGTGCCAGCATCCAGCCTCAGCAAGAACACTGATTTTTTAAAAAAGGAATATAATGTAAATTTATATAGGCATTTGACCATATGACTAGGGCCTGACTGACCAGTAAGGTAACATTAGACTTTCCCTAAGAAATTCTTGAATGTAGTTTTTTACTTGTTCTTCTTTCTTATAGTCCATACTGGTGACAATTTAACGAAAACCTAAGACTTTAAGCGATCCTTAATGATGATATAAAATATATACAATATACAGACAAGGTTTCAGCCCCAGGATCATGAGGTCTCAGTGCTATTCTTATATAGCTTACCATCAAAGGAACCAACCTAAATTTTTACTTTGCATAAGTTACCATTACTTTTTCTTGGTAAATGGGGCCATGCCTACTCATAGAAGACATAGAAAAATTAAGGATATGTGTCCCCAAAATTTTACATATACATAAACTCTCTGCTTAAAAAGTTTTAGAATCTGACATAGCTTCCAGGGGTGTGGTTATGTAGTAGCTGCTATAGAAAGATCACTTCCATGATCAACTAGATAAAGCAAGAAAAAAAATCACATGGAATCCCACTGTATTACAACTGGAACATTTTAAGGAACTTATTGAGCCACAGGTGGGTGCAGATATGCATGAATAGGGTGAGGGAAAAACTCTCAATAAATAAATAAATAATCAAATAAATAAAACCAGTTTGAGCAGAATTTGGCAACATCTCAGTAGCTATGTAGTAGAGTACACACAGGGTTGGCCCCAAGGAGGCAAAGAATTTATCAGAGAAAAATCTTGTCAAAACTAAAGCTATATGGGCTGCCCAGGCCATGGTAGTATGCTTCCCAAGGCCAAAGTATAGATGAAAACAGTCAGCAAGATCCTATTTTGTCACCAGTGATATTAACCTAATCCAAGGAGACAAGGTGGAATAACTCCTATGACAGTACCATCTATTGGCTGAACAACAGAAATTACATTAATGTATGAGCTAAGAAATAATCAAAACATGGGATACACACAAAGACCTAGTTAAAATATCAGAGATAGAATTCAGAAAACTCATAATAAAGGCAATTCAAGAATCTAAACTTAATGTATAGACAAAAATTCAAGAACTCACATATCACCTCTCTGAAGAATTACAAAATGAGTAAAGAAAATTCTGAACAGAGCTGAACTTTATAAAATATCTTTTGGATGGAGTTAAGGCTTACTTAAGAGACCTACTAAGTACACTAAATCACGTTGAGGAGAAAATATCAGGTCTAGAAGATAAATCACTACTCTCTGATTTTAAAGTTATTGAAGAAGAAAAGTTTAGGGGAAATGAAGCATTTCTTTACGAAATTGCAGACTCCATAAAAAAAAAAAAATCTGAGAGTTACTGGAAAACCTGAAGATAAAGAGAGGGTGAGAAAAGCAGAGAATATTTCAATGAAATCATAGCAGAAAAAACTTTCATACTCATGCAACATTCAAAGCATAGAACTTGAAAGAACACCCACATTCCTGAATCTAAAATGGTTCACAGAGGGGTGGTGGTGTGCCAGGTTAAACACATCGTGCAAAGCACAAGGACCCACACAAAGATCCTTGTTCAAGTCCACAGCTCCCAAGGGTGGAAACTTCAGAAGCAGTGAAGCAGGTCTGCAGGATTCTCTCTATCTCTCCCTCTAACTCTTCTACCCTCTTGATTTCTCTCTGTCACATCCAATAAAAAAAAAAAAAAATGAAAGGATAGCCTCCAGGAGCAGTGGGTTCATGGTGCTAGCACCGAGCCCCAGCGATAACCCTCAAGGCACAGAAAGAAGAAGAAAGAAAAGACAAAATAATAAAATAAAATGGCCCACAGCAATATACATCATAGTAAAACTATCCAAAATCAACAATAAGGAAAGATATTTCAGGCTGCTAGGGAAATAAAGAATCTGACATACAGAGGTAGGGACATCAGGCCTTTATTAAATTTCTCATCTCAAACTATAGAAGGAGGGAGTGGAATGATATTCAAAGTATTAAAAGATAAAAATTGACAGTGACAATACTCTATCCTGCCAAATTACCCTACAAATATGAGAGAGAAACCTAAACAATTCACCACCACTAACCATGTCTTGTGAAAACTACAGAAAGGAGTCACACATGAATAGATCAATAAAATTCCCTCTTCAAATTAGGTCATTAGTGGCAGAATAGAGGTAGGAGCACAAAGAATAATAGCAGAAAATGAAAACACAGGAAATGGAAGGGCAAAATGCATAAAATGGGATATGCCAATGTTGGTGAACCAAGGCCAACTTAAAAAAAAAGATTGTTGTAAATATTGTAAGTTAGAAGCAGTGGTCATGGTAACCTAATGATATTCTTCAAAGAAATTGAACAACTTGTCCAGAACTCTGTGTAGGACCACAAAAGAACCATGAAATACCAAAGCAACTCAGAGAAGCATGGAAATAAATGGAAGTATTATGGTCCCCAACTTCAGTTTATACTACAAAGCAATAGTGATTAAAAAAAAAAACGTGGAACTGGAATAAAAATGAATACTTAGATCAATGGAATAAAATTGAGAGCCCATCTATGTGTCCAAACATATACATTCACCTGACATATGACCATAAAGAGGCCAAAACCATTCAATGGGGAAAATAATATTCCTGAACAAACGGTTCTGGGAAAATTGGACAGTCACACGCAGAAAAGTGAAACTAGGTTATTACTTAACATCATGCACCAAAATCAGATCACAATGGATCAAAGAACTGGATATTAGAACAAAAGGTCTTAAATACAAATCTTTATCTAAACTTGAAGAAATAATGTGGGGTGGGATGAGTAAGGAAGGAATGGATGAGTACTAATGACCTCATTTACAGGTGGTACTTGGGGAACGGAAAGAAAGGAAAAACAGAAAGTAAAACTTGGACTTCACAAAAGCAAAAGACTCTGGGGGAGAAGTGGCAGGAAAAAGGCCTGGGGGAGAAGCTGGAGAAGGATTCTATGAGAGGACCCCTCTGGGGTCCTAAGTTCTGTGTGAGACTATATTACAAATATTCATCATGTAGAACTGGGCTCTGTTCTGGCTCCTACTCTATTTAATATTTACATCAATGACCTTCCAGAAACTTCTTCAAGGAAGTTCATCTACGCCGATGACATCTGCTGTGCAACTCAGGCATCCAAGTTTGACATCCTAGAGGAAACACTCACGAAAGACATGTCTCTGATATCTGATTACTGTAAAAAATGGCGACTAATCCCTAGCACTGCAAAAATGGTATCATCTGTTTTCCATCTACACCTTGCCTCAGCCTCGCATGAGTTTAATGTGCAGCTTGGCGATACAAGAATCCGGCATGAAGCCCAGCCAGTCTACCTTGGTGTTACTCTCGATCGCACCCTGTCATTTCACGAACATCTCATAAAAACTGCAGCAAAGGTGGGCGCGAGGAATAATCATCGCAAGACTGGCCAGCTCTTCATGGGGCGCGAGCGCTTCCACACTACGATCATCATCTCTGGCATTATGCTATTCCACTGCAGAATACTGTGCCCCAGTATGGTTCCGTAGCCCCCATGTCCACTTGGTCGATTCCAAATTATATTCCTCCATGAGGATAATTTCTGGAACCATCCGTTCCACCCCGGTTCCATGGCTGCCAGTTCTCAGCAACATCGC
This sequence comes from Erinaceus europaeus, assembly GCF_950295315.1. NCBI lineage: Eukaryota > Metazoa > Chordata > Mammalia > Eulipotyphla > Erinaceidae > Erinaceus > Erinaceus europaeus. The sequence goes on from NC_080163.1 coordinate 148,762,047, forward strand.
CCCGACAGATATTTGTCAGGAAGCGGCATCATCTAAGTTCATTTCCCACATCTACGCTCAACCAGACCTGCCAGTATACGCAGATATCTTCGCCCACCCTGTCCAACGCTTGATGTCTCATCACCAAATCTGGTCCCCTATGCCTACACTGAACTTCTCTGTTCCAGACTCTTGGAAACAGAGTTGGCAGTCAGCTGAGGTAAAGAACAAACACCTCATCACAGACCCCTGCAAGCGTCAACCCAGCTTTGACCTAGCACGTTATTATTGGGCCCTCCTCAATCACTATGGAACAGGCCATGGCCGGTGCGCCTCTATGTTCCACCGCTGGGGAGCCAGAGACAACCCGAACTGCCCCTGCGGCTACAGACAGACTATGACCCACATAGTCAACGACTGCCACCTCTCCAGATTCAAAGGAAGTCTCAAAACTTTACATCAGGCTCAACCTGATGCTGTTGACTGGCTATGGAAGAAGGGCAAACGCTAGAAGAAGAAGAAGAAGAAGAAGAAGAAGAAGGAGAAGGAGAAGGAGAAGGAGAAGGAGAAGGAGAAGGAGAAGGAGAAGGAGAAAGAGAAGGAGAAGGAGAAGGAGAAGGAGAAGAAGAAGAAGAAGAAGAAGAAGAAGAACTGGGAAATTGTACCCATGTGTCAACAACTATACTGTAAACTATTCATCCCACAATAAAATAGAAACAAAAAAATTTGGAATTCAATAGCGTCTGGTGCTGATAAAATGAAATTTATATTATAATGGGGTTCTGTGTCTGCGCAATGAATCCACCACTCCCAATGATCTCTTCCCCTCTCCTCCTAATTATTATTATTATTTTCATAGTAATAGAAACTGAAAGAGTAGGGATAACCAGAAAGAGAGAGATAAAGAGAGATACTTGCAGCACTGTTTCACCCTCATGAAGTTTGCCCTCTGCAGGTGAGGACAATAGGGCTAGAACTTGGTTCCTTGCACACTGTAATGTGTATGCTCAAGTGTGCCACCACCAAGCTATTCAAATTTATTCAGATGCTTGAAAGATAATACTAATTTTAAATTTCAAAGTATTGTTTTTGTCTTTAAATAAATGTGCATGTTAGATATATTTAGATGAACTGAAATGTGTTAATGACTAAAATAGGTTTGTTATTACTATTTAATAGGTTTATACTATTAGCATTCTTACTGTGACAACAAAGATATCACAGGATCCTGTTCTACAACAGTGCTATTTGAGTTTTCTATACCCATAATATATTTGGACTCAAAGAAAGTAAAGAAGATCTATCAGGTAGACTATAACTTTAACTTATAACTTTATAAGTAACTTTATAAGTTATCAAGAAATATAGTAGCATTTGGAAGTGATGGGAACACAATGGGAAATTAAGATTTTATGCATTCAACTCAAAAGCTACTCTTTAGTGGGAAATTCTCAGTTACTGTGCTTAATATTTATGAATAGCTATAAATATTAAAATATCTTTGTTTAGACTCATAGTTTCTAAAATAGCCATTAAACTTGCTGGGCATTCTTTATGTACCTAATTCACAGTATAAACCGTGGGAGATGCATTAGACATACCAGTACACTAATCCATTTAAATATTCTATTTTGTTGTTTAAATGTAAATTTATCCATTCTCAGCAATAATTTGTTAGAAAATGAAATAAATTAATTGTAATGATTAAAAATCATTATTTTGTCAATAGTATCTATACACACACCTATATATATATGTATGTATATATACATATATATATGTATATTTAAAGAAAGGTTTATTGAGAAAATATTCTTTGGATTCAAAGTTTTTCACTGGAGTGACCACATTAATCAGACTAATGGAATCATTTCCAAATACCTAAATCATTTTATGATTTCAGTTATATATATATATACATACATAATTTTTATTTATAAAAAGGAAACACTACAAAATCCATAGGATAAGAGGGGTACAACTCCACACAATTCCCACCACCAGAACTCCATATCCCATCCCCTCCCCTGATAGCTTTCCTATTCATTGTCCCTCTGGCAGTATGACCAAAGGACATTATGGGGTACAGAAGGTGGAAGGTCTGGCTTATATAATTGCTTCCCCACTGATCATGAGCATTGACAGATTGATCCATATTTCCAGCCTGCCTCTCTCATTCCCTAGTGAGGCGGGGAAGTGGGGCTCTAGGAAACATTGGTGGGGTCATGTGTCCAGGGAAGTCCGGTAGGCATCAGTTGTATATCTTAAAGGATGAGAATTCCAGACAGCTAAATCTACAAAAAAATTGTATTTTCTTTTATTAAAAACTGTAGGACATCACATAAGTGAGTGGCTGAGCAAGTTGTGATATGTATGTATGCACAATGGAATACTACTCAGCTATTAGAAAAGGTGATTTCACCATTTTCAGCCAGTCTTGGATGGAGCTTAAAGAAATCATGTTAAGTGAAAAAAGTCAGAAACAAGAAGGATGAATATGGAAGAATCTCATTCACAGGCAGTGTAAATAAAATAATAATAATAATAATAAAAGATCAAAAGAGAAAATATTAAGTAGAACTTGAACTGGAGTTTGTGTATTGCACCAAAGTAAAAGACTATGGGGTGGGTGAGGGGGAAGAGTTCAAGTCCTGGAACATGATGGCAGAGAACCTAGTGGAGATTGTATTGTTATGTGGAAAACTGGGAAATATTATGCATGTACAAACTATTATATTTACTGTGAACTATAAAACATCAATCCCCTAATAAAGAAAAAACCTGTAGGATAGTCAGTAAGAAAAGAGACTTCTCCTCCTCCACCTCCTCCTCCTTCTTCTTCTTCTTCTACTACTACTACTAGTTATTATTATTATTATTATTATTATTATTATTATTCCCAGGTTATCGCTGTAACACAATGCTGGCAATATGAATCCACTGTTACTGGCAGCCATTTTTTTTCTATTTTATTGGATAGGACAGAGAAATTTAGAGAGGAAAGGAGATAGTTGAGGGAGAGGGATAAAGATAGACACCTACAGACCGGCTTCACTACTTGTGAAGTTTCCTCTGCAGGTGGGGAACAAGGGCTCAAACCTGGATCCTTGCTTGGGTCTTTTGAATTTAGTATTATGTGTACTTAACCAGGCAAACCACATCCTGGTCTCAAAAAGATATGTTTTTAAATGAAGAATTGAAAGTTAGATAATTGAAAGTTAGATAAACATTAGTTTTTAAAGAGTACAATTATATTTTACATACTTTTAATAAAATTCAAATGACTACCTTGCTAAGGAAAATCAACTTTAAATACTTAAATATAAACAAATATAAGATATTATTAAACAGTTTAGAGCTTCTAAACACATTCTTGCCATATCTCTTCATGGACCATGGTCTTCAGTAAACTATTTTGTAATTGTTTATTTAACTGGGCAATAAAAGCTTTGAATTCTTAGGAATTTGATGTGTCTTGCTATAAAAATTGAATATGTAATATATTACCCTAGGAAAATGTATCCTATATTGTATAACAAACTTATATAATGCTAGAGACATAAACTCCTCAAAATCTTCCTGAATTATTATTTTTAATATTTATGTATTAATTTTTTATGATAGAGCCACAGAGAAGAAGATATGGCAAGAAAGACCATAACACTGCTCAGCTCTGCCTTATAATGGTGCTGGGGATTGAACCTGGGAACTTGAAGCCTCAGGTATGAAAGTCTTGTGCAGAATCACTATCTTTCCCCAGCCCCTAAGTTATTCTTATATTTGTGCTTTAAGGGGCTTTATATTTATCTGCAGACTCAACAGAATTTCCTTCGGTAGCTCTTTGATAATACATATGCAAGAGATTGTGATGGGTCTACAACGCTCCTGATTTGTTCTCTAGAGCAAACAGAATAACATAATTCAATGAGAAATATATGGAAGACAAAAATGAGTTTTTAAAACAATAACTCAGGATCAGGGAAATAGCTCAATGTGTTAGTGTATAGAATTTGCAGCCTGAGCTTCAGGGGCCTTAGATTCAACCCCTAAGACCACCATAAGTCAAAGCTGAGCAATGTCTTGGTCTTTCTCATGAAAATCTATATATGAATAGATTAATGAGTGAGTCAATAAATGAATTAATGGATGGATGGATGGATGGATGAATAAATGAATGAATGAATATTCTTTAAAAGAAAATTTAGGTATCTTACTTAAGTATAGTCTAAAGTGAAGATGCTTTCCACTCTGCAGCTCTGTTTTTGACAATAGATTGGGCTGTATTTAATGAAGCACATGAATCAGGATTTTTAATGAAACTCAATCAACATCATTTAGAAGAAGAGAATTTTTTAGCTGTTTATCTGTTTCTCAACACATCATGGGACTTGAGCAAAAAAACCCATGTTTTTCCACATGCCTCTCATTCCTTACTATGCTCAAAGTATAGGAAAACAGCTAATGAGTTCTGTTACTAGGCAGTACTGAATGGTGTAATCGCTATTCTACTATTTCTTGAATTGAAAGAAATGATATATGATTGCCAGTCTTCAAGAGGTTAGCCTTTCATCATTGTAATCTAGGAATTACAAGACATAAGGAATGCATTCAATTTGTTACAGAGGACATGATGAAACACTCTCTAGTTAAAAACAAAGAAAATTTAGCTATCATATGTAATTGAACATATATATACATAACATTTATTTATTCTGCTTCTACCTTCATTCATTTATGAATTTTCCCCAGCCATTAATACTTAAAATTAAGTTATACATAAATCACCTTGTTATTATTATCCGTAATAATCTGCTATATCTAGCATCTGACTGTGTCTCTTAAGGAGGCCATGTTTTCTTCTTTTTCAAAGATATTTATATAAGTCAGATAACACCATCAAAACAACTCAATTTTCTTTATCCTTTTTTTTTTTTTTTTAACAGATCACTGGTCAGCTTTGGCTTATGGCGGTGCAGGGGATTGAACCTGGGACTTTGGAGCCTCAGTTATGAGAGTCTCTTTGCATAACCATTATGCTATCTACCCCTGCCCTATTTTGAATACATGCCTAAGTAAAATGTACCTCAGATTCTTTTTTATGCCTTGATTTTCATGCAATTATCTCTGTGATTTCACAATTTGTCTTTTTTTAGAACAGAATTCTTTTTTTTCTTTTTTTTTGTTAGTATGTATTTTCTTTTTATTTATTTATTTATTTTTAATTTAAGAATGGATTAAATAACAAAACCATAGGTTAGGAGGGGTACAACTCCACACAATTCCAACCACCCAATCTCCATAACCCACCCCTCTCCTGATAGCTTTCCCATTCTCTAGCCCTCTGGGAGCATGGACCCAGGGTCATTGAGGGTTGCAGAAGGTAGAAGGTCTGGCTTCTGTAATTGCTTCACTGCTGAATACGGGCGTTGACTGGTCGGTCCATATTCCCAGTCTGCCTTTCTCTTTCCCTAGTAGGGTGTGTCTCTGGGGAAGCTGAGCTCCAGGACACATTGGTGGGGTCTTCAATCCAGGGAAGCCTAGCCAGCATCCTGGTGGCATCTGGAACCTAGTGATTGAAAAGAGAGTTAACATACGAAGCCAAACAAATTGTTGAGCAATCATGGACCCAAAGCTTGGAATAGTGGAGAGGAAGTGTTAGGGAGGTACTCACTGCAAACTCTAGTGTACTTCTGCTTTCAGGTATATATTTTGCAGTAGTTTATGGATACGTGTGAACATATGCTCTCTCGCACAGAATCTGGTGTATATCTAGGTTATGGGACTTTGTTAGAAAGTGAACCACCTGAGATGAAATTAGAGTGTACTATAAAAGGAAAGGTATCACCCGAGAAATAAAGCTGAAGGGTTGTCATTCCACTCGTGAAGTCTCTGGACACAGTCTGAGGTGAAGCATGTTGAGGCAGCAATCAATGCGTTGGTTGGGTTGTGATCGGCGGATGCAAAATTATTTGGTATGGATAGGGAGACGCATACGGGAAAGTGGGCCCTATCCAAGGGTTCCAGGACAGGGTGAAGTAGGGGCTCTATAGTGGAGATGGGAGGTTCCTGCTGCCTTAGGGTTCAAAAAGACAATCAATATTTAATGTTATCATCATATTATTTGGTAATTGGGTTAACTTTGAAAAGTCCTTTTGTTACGGTTTGCTGTATCTTGTATATAGCTGTGTTATTGGATGCTTCTAATCTACTTGGTCTAGGCTTTTGAGAGAGTCTGCATATCAAATACACAGCCTATATATTAAAATGATTCAGTTTGTGTTTTGAAAACTTTGAGACATACAATTGATTTTCCCCCTCTCATATTAATCAACTACTGATTTATATGTCTACATTTTGCTAGGAATGTACATAAACACCATTCCCAACACCAAAAGACTGTGACCCATCCCTCACACCTACTCCCAGCCCCCACTGGCCCAGAAAGCTGCATGTCTACCCCTCACCACAGGGTTTTTACTTTGGTGCCCTACTTACAATTTGGTGAGGTCCTGCTTTTAGTTTCCCTTTCAGATCTTCTTACTCAACTTCTGTTGATGAGTGGGATCATCCCATACTCATCTTTATCTTTCTGACTTAGTTCACTTAACATAATTCCTTCTAGCTCTGTCCAAGATGGTCAGAGAAGGTAGGTTCATTGTTATTGATAGTTGTATACTATTCCATTGTGTATATATACCACAGCTTTCTCAGCCACTCATCTGTTGTTGGGCACCTGGGTTGCTTCCAGGTTTTAGCTATTATGAATTATGCTGCTATGAACATAGGAGTACATACCTCTTTTTGGTTGGGTGTTATGGAGTCCTTGGGGTATAACCCCAGGAGAGGCATTACTGGATCATATGGAAGGTCCATGTCTAGCCTTCTGAGAGTTTTCCAGACTGCTCTCCACAGAGGCTGTACCAATTTAAATTCCCACCAGCAATGTAAAAGGGTTCCTCTGTCCCCACATCCTCTCCAGCATTTGTTGCTGCTGTCCTTTTTGATGTATGCCATTCTTACAGAAGTGAAGTGGTATCTTAGTGTTGCCTTAATTTGCATTTCTCTGACAATCAGTGACCTAGAGCAGTTTTTCATATGTTTCTTAGACTTTTGGATCTCCTCTGAGGTGAATGTTTTGTTCATATCCTCTGCCCATTTTTGGATGGGGTCATTTGCTTTTTTGGTGCTAAGTTTGCTGAGCTCTTTATATATTTTGGTGATTAGTTTCTTGTCTGATGTCTGGCATGTGAAGATCTTCTCTCATTCTGTGAATGGTCTCTCTGTTTGTTTAATAGTTTCTTTGGATGTGCAGAAGCTTTTCAATTTGATGTAGTCCCATTGGTTGGTTTCTGCTTTAGTCTTCCTTGCAGTTGGGTTTGATTCATCAAAGATGTCCTTGACGTGTAGGTGGAAAAGTGTTTTACCAATGTTTTCCTCTAAGTATTTGATTGTTTCTGGTCTGACATCTAGGTTTTTGATCCATTTGGAGTTGATTTTTGTTTCTGGTGAGATAAAGTGGTTCAATTTCATTCTTTTGCATGTTACAATCCAGTATTTCCAGCACCATTTATTGAAGAGAGCCTCCTTTTTCCATTTAATCCTTTGGGCCCCATTATCAAAGATTAGATGCCCATAGGTGTTGGGATTTACTTCTGGGCTTTCAATTCTGTTCCACTGGTCTGTGTGCCTATTTTTGTTCCAGTACCATGCTGTTTTGATGATGATGGCTTTATAATATAGTTTAAGGTCTGGGAGTGGGATGCCTCCATTTCTGTTACTTTTCCTTAAGATGGTTTTGGCAATTCTAGGTGTTTTCAGGTTCCAGATAAATGATTGTAGTGTTTGTTCTATTCTCTTAAAGAAGCTTGGTGGAACTTTGATGGGTATTGCATTAAATTTGTATATGGCTCTGGGGAGAATATTCATTTTTGATGATATTTATTCTTCCAATCCATGAGCATGGGATATCTTTCCATTTCTTGGTAGCAGTTTCTATTTCCTTGAGTAGCAACTCATAGTTCTCAGCATACAAGTCTTTCACTTCTTTGGTCAACTTTATTCTTAGTTATTTGATTGATTTTGCTGAAACAGTAAATGGGAGTGATTTCTGGATGTCTTCTTCTTCAGATTTAGTGTTTGCATAAAGTAATGCCACTGAATTTTGTACATTGATTTTGTAGCCTGATATTTTGCTATATTGCCTAATAACTTACAGTAATTTTTTACTGGATTCTTTAGGTTTTTCTATGTATACTATCATACTATCTGCAAATAGCTTGACTTCCTCCCTTCCAATCTGTATTCCTTTTATTTCTTTCTCTTGCCTGATTTCTATGGCAAGAACTTCCATTACAATGTTGAAGAGTAATGGTGACAGTGGACAGCCCTGTCTAGTCCCCAATCTGAGGGGGAATGCTTTCAGCTTCTTGTCCATTGAGTATGATGTTGGCTGTAGGTTAGCTATATATAGACTCCATTATCTTGAGGAATTTCCCACCTATTCCCATTTTTTGTCGAGCTTTGAGCATGAATGGGTGTTGGATTTTGTCACAGGCTTTCTCTGCATCTATTGAGATAATCATGTGGTTTTTGGCTTTGCTTTTATTGATGTGGTGAATGACATGGATTCACTTACGGATGTTGAACCAGCCTTGCATTCCTGGGATGAATCCCACTTGGTCATGATGAACAATCTTTTTGATGTGTTGCTGTATCCGGTAGGCCAAGATCTTGTTTAATATTTTGGCATCTATGTTCATCAGAGATATTGGTCTGTAGTTTTCCTTTTTTGTTCTGTCCCTATCAGCTTTTGGTATCAGGGTGATGTTGGCTTCATAGAAGGTGGAAGGGAGTATTCCTGTTTCTTCAATCTTATGGAAAAGCTTAAGAAGTATGGGTACTAACTGTTTCCTGAAAGTTTCGTAGAATTCGTTTGTGAAGCCATCTGGTCCAGGACTTTTGTTCTTGGGGAGATTCTTAATAACTGTTTCAATTTCTTTGTCTGTGATTGGTGCATTTAGATTTTGTAGTTCTTCTTGGTTCAGTTTTGGAAGGGCATATGTTTCTAGGAATTGTTCCATTTCTTCTAGATTCTCTAGCTTGGTGGCATATAGTTCTTTATAGAAGTTTCGCAGGATTCTCTGGATTTCTGTGGTGTCAGTTGTGATATCTCCTCCATCATTTACAATTCTATTAATTTGAGTCTTCTCTCTTTTTTGTTTGGTGAGTCTGGTTAGGGGGTTGTCATATTTGTTTAATCTTTCAAAGAAACAACATTTGGTTTAATTGATCTTTTGTATGGTTCTTTTATTTTCGATGTTGTTTGTTTCTGCTCGAACTTTAGTGATTTCTGTCCTTCTGGTTGCTTTAGGGTTGCTTTGTTCCTCTTCCTCTAAGTCCTTGAGGTGTGCAGTAAGGTCGTTCATTTGAGCTTGTTCATGGTGTTTAATATGTGATTGTATGGCTATAAGTTTGCCTCTCAGTACTGCTTCAGCTGTGTCCTAAATATTTTGATAGATTGTATCTTCATTTTCATTAGTTTCCAGGAACATTTGAATTTCCTGCTTGAGTGAGTCTCTGACCCAGTGGTATTTAAGGAGCATGTTGTTTAGTTTCCAAATTCTGTGTCTTTTAATAATTTTCTGTTTGTTTTTAAATGTTAGTTTTACTCCACTGTGGTCTGAGAAGATACTTGGGATGATTTCAATGCTCTTGAATTTATTGATGCTGTCTTTGTGGCCTAACATGTGGTCTATCCTTGAGTATTTGTTATGTGGATTTGAAAAGAAGGTGTATTCCCGTTTTGGGGGGTGGAGGAGTCTGAAAATGTCCAAGAGGTCTAGTCTGTCGATCTCTTCATTCAATTCTCTTGTATCTTTATTGGTTATCTGCTTTGTTGATCTGTCTAAGTGTGAGAGTGGGGTGTTGAAATCTCCCACTATTATTGTATTACTATTGATGTATTTTTGAAATTTTTTCAGTAGGTGCTTAATGTATTTAGACTGTCCCTCATTGGGTGCATAGATGTTAATGATTGTTAAGTCTTCTTGGCTGATAGATCCTCTAATCATTATGTAATTATGCCTATCTTTTATTACTTTATTTAATTTAAAATCTATCGTGTCTGAGATGAGAATGGCTGTTCCTGCCCTTTTTTGTGGTCCGTTAGCCTGTATGATAGTTTTCCATCCTTTCACTTTAAGTCTGTGTTTATCTTGTTGTGACAGATGGGATTCTTGCAAGCAGCATATGGTTGGGTTATGTTTTCTGATCCATCCCCCCACCCTCTGCCCTTTGATGGGTGAGTTTAAGCCATTGACATTTATTGATATTATGGATTTAATGTGTTGTAGTGCCATTGTTCAAAAAAAATTTTTGTTTGCTCTGATATATTGCAAGTATTATAGTGATGTTCTTGTTTATAAGAGGTCTTTCAGAACCTCTTTCAGGGCCAGCTTGGTGATGGTTGCCTCCTTTAACTGTTGTTTATCTAAGAAGGTTTTGATCCCTTCATCTAGTTTGAATGAAAGTCTAGCAGGATATATTATCCTTGGTTGAAACCCTTTTTCATTCAGGGCTCGATAGATATGTTGCCACTCCCTTCTGGCTTTTAGAGTTTGAGTGGAGAAGTCTGCAGATAATCTTATGGGTTTTCCCTTGTATGTGACTTTTTGTTTCTCTCTTGCAGCCTTTAGGATCCGTTCTTTATCCTTACTTCTTCTCATTGTGACTATGATGTGTCTTGGTGTCTTCAGGTCTGGGTTGATTCTGTTTGGTACTCTCTGGGCCTCTTGAATCTTGATGTCCTTTCAGTTATTCAGGTCCGGTAAGTTTTCTTCTATTATTTCCTCTAGAATGTTTGCTTCCCCTTCCTCTCTTTCTTCCTCTGGCAGGCCAATTATGTGAATGTTACTTCTTTTGAGATGATCCCATATGTCTCTGTTGTTGTTTTCAGTGTCTCTCAATCTCTTTTTAAGCTCTTTCACCTCTTTCTTCTTTTTCTCTAACTCATCCTCTGTCTAACTAATTCTGTTTTCTGCTTCTGTTAGTCTTCTTTCCCTTGCCTCAGGTTCTTTCTTCATTACAGCTATTTTAGCTTTCAGTTCTCTAAATGCCTCAAGATAATCAGTATTTTCCTTGGGGGTCTCAAGTGTTGTTTCCCTAATACTCCCATTCCTTTCCTCCAATGTTGTTTCCATTTCTGTGATTAAAAAGTTTATTATTGCTTGCATACTTTTCTTATCTATGGTTACTTCTGGCTGATTTGTAGTTTCTTCTGGGCTTTTCTCTTCATTCATTGGAGTAGCAGTTTTATTTGTTTTTGATCTACCCATTTTTTTGATTTATGTGTTTCCTTTTTTAATGCTCTGTTGTTCCTCAGTTGTTGTGTCTTGAGTACAAGTAAAACTGTACTAAATTCCTTTATGAGAATTGCACTCACCAACCTCAGGAATTACAGTAGCAACTGAAGCAAGTATTGAAGCAGTTTAATCACTATCAGTTAGCCGAACAATTTCTCCAGTCTGTGAAAAAATAGTATCTAATTCCCAGTGAGGAAGAAAGAGAAAAGAAAGAAGGGATAGCAAGAATAGACAGTTATGCAAATCTACTATCCACTGTATATTCTAGGGGTAACAAGAGGGGAAAGGGAAATAGAGCAGAGATACACACATAGAGAGTCCACTCTGAGTCAGATTTCTTCCCCAAAATAATTCACAAATTCAGAAAGGCAAAGAAGAAGGAAGAAGTGTATGACAAGATTAAAAAAAAAAGAGAGAGAGAGAGACGAGAGAGAGAAAAGGGAAAAGATAAGAAAAAGAGCTGTAATTAAAGAGCAGTGAAAGGAAATTCCCAAATGTGTATCAGTGAATTCAAAAAAACACACTGTGTTGTGGTGGCTGGGGTCTGGGGGCTGTGAATTTGGATGCTGTAGGATTAAGGAAGAAGGGATGACAAGAACGAGAAAAAGAAAAAAAAAGAAAGAGAGAGAGAAAAAAGAAAATGATAAGAAAAAGAACAGTCATAAAAGGGCAGTGAAAGGAAAGGGCTTTTTTTTGTATTTATTTTTAATTATTTAATTAGCTATTCGGGGTGAGGTGGGGGGGTTGGCTACTTAGAAAGAAAAAAGGCCAGAGGTTTCAGAAGGGTATAGACTTAGAATTAATGATACTCCCTGGTGTGGCAATAATTTGGTAAAGAAAAGGAGCTCCCCTCTCCTGCTAGGAGCTGGTCCCCAGGGACAGGTTATGGGGGGGGGGGGCAGGAAGGAGGTATGCTTGAAAATTAAAAGGAAGAAAAAAAATTTTTTCCCCTTTTTTCCCTACTCTAATTCTTAACCCAAATTAAGTTATAATCACCTCTTTGGTGTTACCGCTAGGACCCTTTATTGGCTGGCCTGCTAAAGGCAGAAAATCCTACCATTTCCAGGAGATGTGGTCAGAGCTCAGCCACTTGCAGCTTCTCAGTCCGCCATCTTCTGGGAAACCCCCTAGAACAGAATTCTAAGGCCAATGTTTTTAAAATCCAAGTACACTTAAGAGAAAAGAATGCATGAAATTTACTTAAAGATTTGTGACATATTTAATTTATGAAAACATTTTACATGGAATTGAAAAGCCTTCTCCCCCCACCCAAATCAGTATTGTTTCTCACAGAGCTTAACTTTAATAATGACTAATTAAGTTAATCATACTCATTATACTACTAAACCAGGAAATTATAAATCTCTTCCTTCCCCTTAGCTTCTTTGACCAGAATGATTGAATAGTGTGATATTTTCACAAATCCTATCAGCCATATTCAGAATATACTGAAATGTTTTTGACTGAATCAATTCAATAAATAAAATATAATTCTAGTCAATTACATCAACAATGACAATTACACCAACACTTCAAACTCTTCAGTATATTTAAACAATTGATTTTTTGGGGGGTGAGGACACAGTGCAATCAGGTATTGGTGGCTGGCATTTGTGTTGGTGATCTGCAGTTCTGAAGCAACTATATGCCATTGATATTTTTCAAAATCTTGTTAATTACATAGCATCTATCCTGATGTACATTACAAAATAAACAGTTTGTACCACTTTCTTTTCTTCTGTCTAGGCTTTTACATTTAAGGACTTTATTCAGTAATATAGCTTCTCCTAATGAGATGACTCCTTTTTTTCTATCTCCAGGCTGCCATTAGATATTTCTAGATCCAACTGTCTTAGCTGTTTCTAGCTGAACAAATGATCAAAAGGACCAATTCATATATCCAATAATGTAATTATTCTTACAGATCTTGCTCTTCCTCTTAATTTTACAAGACTAATAACTCAAATTTCAGTTATTTCACTTTAATTATTTTATTTTTAAAGATCTATTTTACTAAAGAGAGGGGAGAGATAGAAGAGAAAGAGAAGAGGGGAGGGGAGTGGAGGGATGAAAAGGGAAGGAAAAGCAGAAGACAGCTCAGCTCTGACATATTTTAGTGCCAGGGATTGATCCTGGTAACTCTGGAGCCTCAGAGATGCAAATATTGTGCTACAAAACATTGAGATCATCTATTTGGCTAAATACCACAAGTTTTTGTTTGTTTATTTGTTTTGGGGGGATTATCATTGGGGCTTAAGGCCAACACAAGGAATCTATGAATCCATGGTCCCTTCCCTTCCCTTCCTCTCTCCTTCTCCTCCCTTGCCTGACCTTGTCACATCTTTCATCTCTCCCCAAACGAATATAAATTCTTTTTAAGTGCATATGGAAAACTCCCAAGAACTGACCATGTGTTGGGACACAAAGAGAGCCTTAATAAATATGTGAATATTTAAATAATAAAAATTATCTTTTCTGACTATGAGGCAGTAATGGTCACTAAACTTTTGAATAAAACCTGGGTCACTGATGAAATCGAATGTGAACTTAAAAAATGACTTAGAGAGCAATGAAAATGAAGAGACCAAATAGCAGACCTAGAAAAGTGAAAGCTATTCTAAGAGAAAAGTGTATAGCAATACAAGCCCATATTAACAAATAGAAAATATCTCAAGTAATCTGTCTAACATCACAATTGAGTCAATTAGAAAAGCAGCAATAAAGAGACCCAAAAGACAGCAGGAGGAAGGAAATAGCCAAAATCACAGCCAAAATTAATGAAATGGAATCCAGAAAGATAATCTAAAAGATTAATGAAACCAAGAGTTGGTTCTTCAAAAGGATAAATAAAATAGATAAACCACTGGCTAGACTCAAAATAAAAAAGAAAAAGGGAAAGCTTCTTCTTCTAGCATGGGAATGAGAGAGATGAAATTACAGCTTAAGATAGGGAGATAGCAAGAATCATACATGAATATTATCAACATCTCTATGAAAACACATTGAACTACCTAGAAGAGATGGATGCATTTCTAGAGTTATACCACCTGTCAAGCCTAACCCAAGAGGAAACAGATAGCTTAAACAAGCCAATCACTTATACAGAAGTTAAATTATGGTTCCTGGAAGATGGCGGACTGAGAAGCTGTTAGTGGCTTGAGCTCTGACCACATCTTCTGGAAATGGTAGGGTTTTCTGCCTTTAGTAGGCCAGTCAATAAGGGGTCCTAGCAGTGACACCAAGGAGGTGACTATAACTTAATTTGGGTTAAGAAATAGAGTAGAAAAAAAGGGAACAATTTTTTTTTCCTTTTAATTATTAAGCACACCACCTCACCTTCCCCACCCCCCATAACCAGTCCCTGGGGACCAGCTCCTAGCAGGCTCCCCTGCTGAGCTTCTGTCTTTACCAAATTCCTGTCCCACCAGGGAGTATCATTCATTCTAAGTCTATACCCTTCTAAAACCTCTGGCCTTTTTTCTTTCTAAGTAACCAACCCCCCCACCTCACCCCACATAGCTAATTAAATAATTAAAAATAAATAAAAAACTCTTTCTTTTCACCGCTCTTTTATGACTGTTCTTTTTCTTATCTTTTTCTTTTTTCTCTCTCTCTTTCTTTTTTTATTCTTTTTCTCATTCTTGTCATCCTTTCTTTCTTAATCCTACAGCTTCCAAAGCCACAGGCCCCAGCCCCCACACCACCAAATAGTGTGCTTTTTTGAATTCACTGATACACATTTGGGAATTATTTGGGGGAAGAATTCTGACTCAGTGTGAACTCTCACTGCGAGTGTCTCTGCTCAACTTCCCTTCCTCCTTTAGCCATCCCTAGAATATACAGTGGATAGTAGATTTGCATAACTGTCTATTTCAGCTATCCTTGTCTAGTCCTGAGGTTTTTTTTTTTTTGTTTGTTTGTTTTTTTATTCTTAACAATCAGCTGCCTCTGATCACAAGGTTTGAGGTAATCTGGGACAAGTTTTTTTTTTTTTTTTTACCCTGCTCTATTTTATTATTAATATTATATAATTTATTATATCTTCCCGCCCCCCTTTAGGTTGATCAGAATTAACTCTTAGGGTATCTTTCATTGCTAGGTTAGTGGGCATCTTATCTATTGTGGGAAGAACTTATCTCCTTACTCTTACCTCCTCCACAGACACTCCCCTCCCTCCTCCTCCTAGCTAATTAAAAAATTAAATTAAAAATAAAGTAATCAAAAAAAAAAAACCTTTCTCTTCACTGCTCTTTAATTACAGTTCTTCTTATTATCTATTCCCTTTTCTCTCATGTGTCTCTTTTTTCTTTTTTTTTCTTTTCTTTTTTTATATCTTGTCATACACTTCTTCCTTCCTTCTTCTTTGCCTTTCTGAATTTGTGAATTATTTTGGGTAAGAAATCTGACTCAGAGTGGACTCTCTATGTGTGTATCTCTGTTCTAGTTCCCTTTCCCCTCTTGTTACCCCTAGAATATACAGTGGATAGTAGATTTGCATAACTGTCTATTCTTGCTATCCCTTCTTTCTTTTTTCTTTCTTATTCACTGGGATTTGGTTACTATTCTTTCATGGACTGGAGAAATTGTTTGGCTAACTGGTAGTGATTAAACTGCTTCAATACTTGCTTCAGTTGCTACTGTAATTCCTGAGATTGATGAGTGCAATTGTCATAAACGTATTTAAAACAGTGTTGCTTGTGCTCAAGACACAACAGCTGAGGAACAACATAGCATAAAAAAATACATAAATCAAAAAATAGGTAGATCAAAAACAAATAAGACTGCTACTCCAATGAATGAAGAAGACAAGAGCCCAGAAGAAACTACAAATCAGCCAGAAGTAACCATAGATAAGAAAAGTATGCAAGCAATAATAAACTTTTTAATCACAGAAATGGAAACAACATTGGAGGAAAGGAATGGCAGTATTAGGGAAATAACAGTTGAGACCCCCAAGGAAAATACTGATTATCTTGAGGCAATTAGAGAACTGAAAGCTAAAATAGCTGTAATGAAGAAAGAATCTGAGGCAAGGGAAAGCAGACTAACAGAAGCAGAAAACAGAATTAGTCAGACAGAGGATGAGTTAGAGAAAAAGAAGAAAGAGGTGAAAGAGCTTAAAAAGAAATTGAGAGACACTGAAAACAACAACAGAGACATATGGGATCATCTCAAAAGAAGTAACATTCACATAATTGGCCTGCCAGAGGAAGAAAGAGAGGAAGGGGAAGCAAACATTCTAGAGGAAATAATAGAAGAAAACTTACCGGACCTGAATAACTGAAAGGACATCAAGATTCAAGAGGCCCAGAGAGTACCAAACAGAATCAACCCAGACCTGAAGACACCAAGACACATCATAGTCACAATGAGAAGAAGTAAGGATAAAGAACGGATCCTAAAGGCTGCAAGAGAGAAACAAAAAGTCACATACAAGGGAAAACCCATAAGATTATCTGCAGACTTCTCCACTCAAACTCTAAAAGCCAGAAGAGAATGGCAAGATATATATAGAGCCCTGAATGAAAAATGGTTTCAAACAAGGATAATATATCATGCTATATATTCAAACTAGATGGAAATAGCTCAATATGTTAGTGTATAGAATTTGCTGCCTGAGCTTCAGGGAGCTTAGATTCAACCCCTAGGACCACCATAAGTCAAAGCTGAGCAATGTCTTGGTCTTTCTCATGAAAATCTATATATGAATAGATTAATGAGTGAGTGAATAAATGAATGAATGAATGGATGGATGAATTGATGGATAAATGAATGAATGAATATTCTTTAAAGAAAATTTAGGTATCTTACTTAAGTATAGTCTAAAGTGAAGATTCTTTCCACTCTGCAGCTCTGTTTTTGACAATAGATTGGACTGTATTTAATGAAGCACATGAATCAGGATTTTTTAATGAAACTCAACATCATTTAGAAGAAGAGAATTTTTTAGCTGTTTATCTGTTTCTCAACAACATCATGGGACTTGAGCAAAAAAGCCCATGTTTTTCCACATGCATCTCATTCCTTACTAAGCTCAAAGTATAGGAAAACAGCTAATGAGTTCTGTTACTAGGCAGTACTGAATGGTGTAATCGCTATTCTACTATTTCTTGAATTGAAAGAAATGATATATGATTGCCAGTCTTCAAGAGGTTAGCCTTTCATCATTGTAATCTGGGAATTACAATACATAAGGAATGTGTTCAATTTTTTACAGAGGACATGATGAAACACTCTCTAGTTAAAAACAAAGAAAATTTAGCTATCATATGTAATTGAACATATATATACATAACATTTATTTATTCTGCTTCTACCTTCATTCATTTATGAATTTTCCCCAGCCATTAATACTTAAAATTAAGTTATACATAAATCACCTTGTTATTATTATCCGTAATAATCTGCTATATCTAGCATCTGACTGTGTCACTTAAGGAGGCCATATTTTCTTCTTTTTCAAAGATATTTATACTTAACTTCTGTTGATGAGTGGGATCATCCCATACTCAACTTTATCTTTCTGACTTAGCTCACTTAACATAATTCCTTCTAGCTCTGTCCAAGATGGGTCAGAGAAGGTGGGTTCATTGTTCTTGATAGCTGCATAGTATTCCATTTTGTATATATACCACAGCTTTCTCAGACACTCATCTGTTGTTGGGCACCTGGGTTGCTTCCAGGTTTTAGCTATTATGAATCAACTGATTAAGAAACAAAAAAAATGATTTTTTTTTTTGCTATCACAAATGACAAGCCATTTAAATACTGCACATCTGTCTACCTGATAAACTACCTTTTTGAGGTCCCTTACTATGTGCCATAAAAATGTATTTCTAGATTTGCAAGGGGAAGTTTCAAAAGTGGTGAAACAGTGCTCAAAGAATTTTAAATGGTGAAGTCAAGAAGCATGCATGAAGACAACACCTAAGCTAACTCCTTCAAGAAATCTCTTCAGATTCTGGCATTCTGGTTGAAAGTGGAATTTCCAGGCTACCAGGAGAGGGATTAGAGAGTAGGGAATAAAAAAATAATGATGGTGGAATATCATATCCTATTTATAAATTGGCTAATAGGTGCTGGAAAGGACAAAAACAAGCTGAACAGTGAGTCTCCCATTATACACCCAACCCCACCCCCCAATTCAGAGGCATCTTATTTGGGAAGCAGGAGCAACAAATGAAACAGAGACCATCTATTGAGAGAAATAAGCCCTCCACACCTATGGACATCTAATTTTTGTTCCAACTTCTGTCTGTGAGTGAGATCATCCCATATACATCCTTTTGTTTCTTACTTCTCTCAGCTAACATGATTCTTTCAAGCTCCATCCAAGATGGTCATCTATTTTTTGACAAGGGGCCCAAACTATTAAATGGAGAAAGCAGAGTCTCTTCAAATAGCTTTGGGAAAAGTAGTTTGAAATGTGCAGAAAAATGAAACTGATCCAGTATATTTCATCACACACAAAACTCCAAATGGATGAAAGACTTGGATGTTAGACCAGAATATATCATTTAGAAGAAAATATTGGCAGAACACTTTTCCATCTAAATTTTATAGGCATCTCTAATGATACAAATCCAATTGCAAAGAATATGAAAACAAAAATAAACCAATGTGACTACATCAAATTGAAAAGCTTCTGCACAGCAAAAGAAACCACCACCCATACAAAGAGACCCCTTACAGAATGGTAGAAGATATTTATATTCCATTCATCAGACAAAAGTCTAATAATCAAATTATATAAAGAGCTTACCAAATTCAGCAACAAAAAAAGAAAATGATCCCACCCCAAACTGGGGAGAGGGTATGAACAGAATATTCACTAACAGAGAGATCCAAAAGACCAACAGACTTGAGAAGAAAAAAAAAAATGCTCCAAGTCATTGATTGTCAGAGGAATGCAAATAAAGACAACAGTGAGATACCACTTTTCTCTTGTGAGAATGTCATACAGTAGAAAGGATAGTAACAGCAATGCTGGAGAGTTTGGGATGGGGGGCAAAGGAACCCTCCTGCACTGCTGGTGGGAATATAAATTTAAATTTGTCTAGCCCCTGTGGAGAACAGTCTGGAGAACTCTCAGAAAGCTAAAAATGGACCCTACCTATAACCTGTCAATTTTTCTCCTGTGGATATGTCTTAAGGAAAGAAAAACAAAAAATAGCCATCCAAATGATCTGTGTATAACTATGTACATAGCAGCACAATTTGTAATAGCCAAAACCTGGAAGCAACGCAGCTGTCCAACAACAGATGAATGGCTGAGAAAGCTGTGATATATATATATATATATATATATATATATATATATATATATATATATATATGATGTATATATATATATATATACACACACACAATGGAATACTACTCAACTATAGAAATGATGACTTTATCTTCTTCAGCCCATATTGGATGCATCTAGAATGAATCACATTAAGTAAAATAAACCAGGAAGAGAAGGAAGAATATGTGATGATCTTGCTCATAGACATAAGTTGAGAAATAAGAACAAAAGGGGAAACACAAAGAAGAACATGGACTGGGTTTGGTATATTGCATCAAAGTAAAAGACTCAGTGTGTGTGGCAGGGAGGACTTCCAGGTCCTACTGCATGATGGGGGAGGAAGACCGAAGTGTGTAGTTAAGAGTGTTTGGCAGAAAACAGAAAATTTACACACTTATCAACAACTGTATTTACTCTTTACTGTAAACCATTAATCCCTCCAGTAAAGAAAAAAATAAGCAGAGACCCAGGCAAAAGTAGTGGATAAACTGGTGAGCATAAAAGAACTTAATTTGACCTTTAGTCTCAACAGCAGTTACCAAGAATCGACTATTTCTTAAATATGTCAACACACATATTTAATCTACAGGTGGAATGAAACTAAAACTCTTCCAGGCATCCACTCAAATATGAATAATCTTTTCATTCAATATTCCCTCAATAATAATTAAAAGCATGCATCCTACCACCAACAATTTACTTCACAATAGGCATTGAAAAAGCAATCAGGTCCACATTAATTAACAAGAGATTACTGACAGATTCAGCCTTACTTCCTAAACAGTCAAATACAGAATTCTTTTGAGAAACATAATAATAAAGTCAGTAAACAAACCAGGGAAATAGTATATTTCAAAACCAGAATTGTCTTTTACTGTATAACTTCAGGTTTGCTCTCAGATTGAATATCACAACAACAACATTGTGGAGTTTTATAATACAAATTCTCAGCAATGCTACACCATCCTTCCCATGTAAATGTCTTCAGATGCATAATAAAGTATAGATAATCAAAAATATGTGTGTTTGTTACACAAAGCAGGGAAGAAATGTTTGCTCAGATAGACTCTGAGCACCATCTGGGAGACGAATGCTTGGTTTTGCAACAGATTGCATTATTTTTCCTGTAGAATCTGGAAAAAAGCCCTAACTGCTTTAATAGAGAGTTGATTTCACATGCCTTTAATCTTCATTTCAGTTTGTCTTAAAGGCAATCCATATGGTTGAATGGCAGAAGTAGTCATTAGCCTAACACAGTGTTCAGGCTTCCATCTTTCTGTGGGAGACATACAATATTTCACCTTACAGAGAGTTAGTTTTCATTGCACATGGCAATTAATCTTTTTACTAGCCAAGCATCTATTGCATATGTATGCCACTTGATTGATTAGATTAGAAATTTAATGTTACAGTTCATACATTAGTAATACTTCAATATAGCACATACCAAGGACTCCACTATCAATAATATGAGTGCATCAGGAGCAGTACAAATTAGTACCTGGAGCAAGAAGGATGACCTTGGTGGGAAAGAAATACCTCATCCACAACAGAGAAATGCTAGAGCAAAGTTCATCTTATTAGAAGCTCTATGTGGAACTTGAAACCGGAGGGTACATGGATTCCTAACAGACAACAGAATAGACATAAAAGCAGATGGCAAGGCACAATTTCCAAATAGAAAAGACTGTCAGACTATCCTTTTATAGATCTGTCTTTATACACCTTTCTCGGCAGGTGCCAGAAAGGAAAGCACTTTGACATAAAGTAGTAAAAGATAATTAAAAATCAAAACAGATTAACAGAATTGTATATTTAAATGGTAAGTATTATTCATAATAATCTAGTGATAGTGATAGTTTCTGAAGTCGAAGAAGAGTAGAACACTTTTTTAAATTCTTTATCAATGAGCTTTTTAGGTCTGAGGTTAGCAGGTTGGCTGGGAACAAAATAACCTATATGTTTCTACTTACACAGAGAGAGATTTGAGAAAATAATTCCCATTATTTGTCACATATTATGTCATATATTGACCTTGAAATCTAAAACATGTTATTAAATATGATCTCTATATAGACTTCAAATTAAAAAGATTAGGTTTTCACTGGAATTGGATCCAAGTATTTAAACACATTCCTATGCCCAGAATAGGTTAAATGGAAGCTACAAGATTTAAAAAATATAATTCCACAACTCAAACTTATTTTCTTGGAGACCTCTTTTCTAGTTTTCCTTGAATTTCCTGTAGATGTATTCCAAGCAAGGTAAGTATCATTCTCTCCTGAAAATGTACTCAAGTAACCCCCAGTTGAAGCAAAATGTACTCATGGGGTAGTGTAATTAAATAGAACAGGATAGTAACTATGACAAAGAGTAGGGCAAAAGTTTAAAAACAAGAACAGAAAGAGGAAACACAAAATAGAGCGTGGGTTTGGTTTGGTGTATTGGTGTACTCTGGGGTGTGTGTGTATAGGGAGGGGCTTTTAGGTCCTCCTGGTGCATGATGGTAGAGGAGGAATTAAGCTGGAAAGCTGGAAGTGAGAGTGTTTTGCAGAAAATTGAGAAATTTTACCCAGGTATCAACAACTGTATTTACTGTGAGCCATTAATCTCCCAATAAAAAATAAAAATAAAATAGAAAGTTATATAAAAGAGGGACTTTAAAATCAAGACAATCTTTAAGTCATTTGAGTGGCCAGAATTATTTTTTTTTAAGTCTCAATTCACTTTATTAAGGAAATGTTGGTTTACAGGATTGTCATTGTCCCAAGAAGACATTTCCACATTTCCCCAAAATAAATATCAGGACATTTTATTGTCAGCTGAACCAACATCTTGTTCCATCTTAGGAACTTAGGTCTCTAGGCAACTTCAGGATTTTTAATAGAAAATTTATTTTAAAAAATAAAGAAATAAAGAAAAAAAAAAGAAGAGAAAAAAGAAAGAAAATCAGATTATAATGGCCACATTTCTTATACATATTTAGCACCTCTACTCTTTGTGTCTGTTATGTCCTTTCTCTGATTTAAATTTCAGATACATGGTTTGCTTTTGGGCCATTTGAATCTCATTAAGGATTCCACAAAGTGGATTGAAAGAACTACTAAACTCAGTCACCCTATCTATTACCATGAGAAAGAAATGCCCTCATTGACTACAGGCAGAAGTGGATTACCATTCAACCAAGGGTATAAAAAGAAGTGGGTAATCATTCAACCAAGGGTATAAAAAAAATAGCAAACTAAACACCAGATTATCTGAACAAATCAAGGAATGAACAGGAGGAATGCCTACCTGAATAGTCTCAACATCTGAGCAATAAATATCCACTATATGACTGAGAGTTGGGGGCTGATGTAGAAATGAGATATAAAATAAAATAATCAGGTAGACTTACTAATATTGTTACTATGATAATCACTTTTTGTTTTCGTTCCTTGTTTATCTCCAGGAACTTCTGCTTTTTAAAGATATGTACTATGACATAAGGTACAGAAATATTAATAGCTGTTACATAATCATTATGAATTATGACCTTCAACAAGTTCAGTCAGAACTTTTCACTAGGAATAGCATGATTGTTATTTTAATTAACTTAAGCTTGCCAGGACCCACATCTAGAAATAAGGATGCACAAAACTGATTGATTAGAAGCAACTATTGCTAAGAAAAGAAGTGGATACAGAAGAGATCATTGACAAATGACTAGCAAAGATTAAAAGAATGTTAAACAAATGACTAAATGGATAGATATTTAACTGTATGTATATTTGTTGTTCTTGTTATTGCTACTAGGGTTATGGTTAAGACTTAATGCTTGCACAATGAATCTGCTGCTCTCAGCAGCCATTTTTTCCCTGTTTTCCCCACTTTTATTTGATATGACAGAGAGAAATTGGGAGAGGAAGGAGTGGGGACCAGGTGCTTGAATTTGGGTCCTTGCATACTGGAATATGTGTGCTTCATCAAGTATACCACACTTGGCCCCTGATATTTTTAATCATACACAATAGTATTTTGACTTTTAAAACAATATGAACATGATCTACCAGATACTGACCATAATAATAACAAGATAAACAAGTTTTAATTTTGATGTGTTAAGTAGACATGACATGAATTTAAGTTAATATATTTATGTGAACTTTATGCTCTTTTAAGAGAAGACATTATATAGTCTAGAAAATGGTGACTCTCCTGCCTGAACGGTGATGTGCATTAATTTGGTTATTTAATGTAGAAGTCAGTCTGCTGAGGAAAGCTTTTGTGGCCTATTTAAACTTGCTTTAATTTGAATACCAAGTCATTCTTTGTATCCATTATGTGGAACTGCTTAATAATCTGTAGCAATAAAGCAAAGATTTGGGGAAGACTGGTTTGGGAAGTACCTCTTGAATGCACACTATAGACTACCCAGTGGTTACAAACATAGTTCATATGAGCAAATGAAAAGAAATGATGGATGCAAATCAGTTAGCATATATCATTCAAATTGTCCAACAGCAGATAAACTTTCAATAAGTGTCAGGCTAAAGTAGTAAAACATTGTTAACAATCAAACCCTATTAATCAACTCTGTGCCTAATTATTTAATAATTTTCCAAGATTTTTAATAGTCAAACAAAAAATATGTATCAAAATAAAACATTAGACTTATATAATTCAATGTAATTATGCTCAAGGATAAATCACCAACAGGAATTACACATAATTGAGATTATCTAAATTTGGGATTGATCTGAAAGTAGCATTCAGATGCCCTAATAAATAAATATGGGAGATCTTCACCACAGTGTGAGAGCATGGGGAAAAACGAATAATACCTTCCTCTTATATCACAGAATACTTTGTTCCAAGGTGTTTGGAATGTGTGAATCAAGGAATCCCTTGAGATTAAGCTATAAGCAATGACTACATGATCTGAATATAGATATAGAAGTTAAACTAATGGAAGTTGTTAGCACGCCCTGTAGTGCCAGGAGTTAAATCAGTATCAAAGACATATCTAAAAAAAGTGACGTAAAATGGGGAGCTTCCATCACACAGGATAGCGAATAGCAGAAGGAAAAACAAGTAAATTTTATGACAGCAACAAAATGCAAAGGAGATTTTCTTTTTTTAAAAATATGTTTTATTTTTTAACTTTTATTTTTTCCCTTTATTGGGGGATTAATGCTTTACAGTCACCAGTAAATACAATACTTTGTACATGCATAACATTTCTCAGTTTTCCACATAAAAATAAAACCCCTACTAGGTCCTCTTAAGTTATCCTTTTCCAGGATCTGTACTCTCCCCCACCCACCCCACAGTCTTTATTTATTTATTTATTTTCCGTTTTGTTGCCTTGTTTTTTTTTTTATTGTTGTTGTAGTTATTGTTACTGGTGTTGTCATTGTTAGATAGGACAGAGAGAAATGGACAGAGGAGGGGAAGACAGATACCTGCAGACCTGCTTTACAGCCTGTGAAGTGATTCCCCTGAAGGTGGGGAGCTGGGGGCTCGAACAGTGATACTTATGCAGGTCCTTGTGCTTTGCGCCACATGCGCTTAACCCACTGCGCTACCGCCCAACTCCCCCCCCACACACACACAGTCTTTTACTTTGGTTCAATACACCAAGAAAAAGAGATTTTTCTTCTGTGCTTTTTAGATAGAAGTCATGTGGAACTTTTAATGGCTTGACATTTCTTGCAATTTTAAAAATAATCAAACAACAAATGTTGTAGTTTATGATTATTATGCAACACACACAAATATCACATGCTAGGCTTTTCAAATTCCTTTTCTATCTTTAAATTTTTTAATCATGTTATTTGCAGGTTAATGGTTTGCAGTACAGTTGATGAGATATGGGTATGACTTACCATCACCCCATGGTAGGTATCTGGAAAACATTCTTAACTTACCCAGAACATAAGATACTTTCCATCATCATGTACCAGGATCCCAAAGCCCCTCCCCTTCTTCTGCTTCCCCAGAGCCCTTTGCTTTGGTGCAACATGTCACAATCAGTTGAAAGTTCATTTTATATCCTCCTTTTCTGTCCTTGTTTTTCAATTTCCACCTATGAGTAAGGTCATCCTGTATTCATCCTTCTGTGTTTGGCTTATCTCACTGAACATGATTCCTTTAAGTTCTATCCAAGATGAGATGAAGATGATTTCATCACTTTGTAACACCAGAGTCATGGAATATATATATTTAGTTTCACAACCTTATTGGCAACTCATCTGTTGCTGGGCATCTGGGTTTCTTCAAGGTGTGGGCTATTACATTGTCATACTATGAGGATACAAGTTCATAGATCTATTTGTATACGTGTCTTTGCTTCCTTTGGATTTATCTCCAGGAGAGAAATTTAAGGGTTGTAGTTTAGGTCTATTTCTAGAATTCTGATAAGTCTCCAGTCTGCTTCACACAGGAACAGGTCAGTTTGCATAACTTTTTAGCAGTGGATAAGAGTTCCTTTTTACTACAACTTCACCAAAATTTCTTTCTGCCCGTTCTAATGTATGATATTCTTACATGTGTAAAGAGCTACCTCATTGTTACCTTTGTTTATACTTCTGTGATTATCAGTGACTTTGAGCACTTTTTCATATGTCTGTTGGCCATTTATGTATCTTCTTTGGTGAAGATTTTTTCCATGTCCTCTCCCTAGATGATTTTCAAATGAATTCTAAAAAAAAAAATGTTTTGTTTCTTTATAGGGGTGATTAAGTTTACAGTCAACTGTAAAAAAAAAAAAAAGAAAGAAGAAAAGAAAAGAACCGTAGATTGTACATGTGTAACATTTCTCAATTTTCCACATAATAATTTAACCCCCCCGTTATGCATGTACAAACTATTGTATTTACTGTCCTATGTAAAACATTAATAAAATATAAAAATACAAAAGTAATAATTCAACCCCCTCTAGGTCCTCCTCTGCCATCATGCTCCAGAACCAGCACCATCCTCTCCCTTCTTTCTGAAACTGCCAGCCCCTCCGAGGCACCACCATCCACCCCAGCATCCAGTCACATTGCGAGCTTGGGCCAAGAAGGTCGGACTTCATCCACTTGCTATTTACTTCCTTCCTTTAGGCTGATGCTAGCTCCAGCTGATTACATTCCAATGTCATGCTATGAAACAATAGTTCGTCATATAAAAAAAAAAGGCTCAATTTGCTCAGCTCTTGCAAAACATCCAGGAAAGATGGAAAATATCAGTCCCCCTCTGCCTAAGACTAGCTGTAAACTGTAAGTCAGTGAATATCTATATGCCTATGTCTAGTCTCCTTATAGACTTTAGATTTCATTTGTATAAACTAAAAGTGAGTTCAAGGAAAATATTTTCCATATACCTTTAGATTCTAACATTTTAGGTGTTTGTAAATGCAGCTCTTAATCTACAAGTAGAAATTCAGTGCTAAATATTCAGGAAGTACTGAAGAGGTAAAAAAAAAAAAAAAGTAAAGATACCCTTCTAATATGATATTCTCATTTGTTTTTCAATACTAATTTATTTAAATAAGAAAACATGTGTTCATATTACCAATGTAATACTATGTAAATTCTAATTATTGATATTTTTCATGATAGACATCATCTGTCACAATCTTTTGCTTATTCTCCTTAATTATATCTTTCTCAAACAATATATATTACATAAAATATGATTCTGATCTTTTGACTAGAAGAGTGACAAACTAAAATAAAATATCTTTAGAAGACACTGGAAATGAAAGTTAAGAATAAAATCAGTAAAAGCAAAAGTTTATATATCTAAATCCAATCATTTGGAAGTGTATTTTTTTCTAAAGAGTAAGCAATTTGTTTATGGAAATGTAATTGGGACTAGACTACTCTATGGTTTATCAGTATGATGCCAAAATCAGTGGTTCCAACAGACAATTTCATACAAGCAATTTTAACTGAAAATTTTATTTCATCATGCAAATCCAGCCATAAATTCAGATGTTTTCTCTTTTGCTTTCCTTTCTTGCTATCACCAGTGCCAATGGAGTTTCACTACAACTCTAGGACAGCTTTTTCAGACACAAGTGGGTGGAGGTGAAGCACAAATATACCACTGGAAATGTCTTCCTGCACATTGGGGGCTGGGCTTATCCCTGTGTTGTTCACATGGCAAAACAGGCCCCCACCCAGGTGAACTATCTGGCCAATTTTTGGATCCAAATGCACAAGTTAGCACACAGAAAGAAAAGGAAACAGGATTAAGTTGTAATTTCATCCTAAATGTCTGGAAAGAGCAGTAAATCTTCTGTGGAATGGCACTAATCACCAAGGACCCTAAAGATTGCTAGTTTTGATAGTTTTAATATGTAAGAGCGCCTGATTAAAATTTAAGGAATATCTTGATTATTCCTGAATATAAATTACACTTTACTGTGTATTTCTTGGTGTAAGACTCAGTGCTGGTTGCTTTGCACACGTTATATGTTTTAATCCTCCTAATAGTTTTGGGAGCAAAGGTTTCATTAACTCGGAAAATACTTAGCCTTTAATGAAGATAACATACAGTTTGAAATGAAATGGACATGGATTCAAGATTATTATTTTTTTTACTACTTTTGTTTTTCTGAGTGAGTTTCTTAGGTGGAAAAGCTATGCATATTGGACATATATATTTTTTCCTTTTAAACTTTGACATACTTTGTATGTATAGTTTTCAAAATATTCTTTTAATCTGCATACTTTAATGATAGAGTTTTGAAAAAGATATAGATTAAATTTTTGAAGGAAAGAGATACTAACTTAATCTTTTTTTAAAAAAATAACTTTTTACAGATCAACAAAGCAGAGAACCAATAAAGATACAAGAGAATTGAATGAAGAGATCGACAGACTAGACCTCTTGGACATTTTCAGACTCCTCCACCCCAAAAAACTGGAATACACCTTCTTTACAAATCCACATAACACATACTCAAGGATAGACCACATGTTAGGCCACAAAGACAGCATCAATAAATTCAAGAGCATCGAAATCATCCCAAGTATCTTCTCAGACCACAGTGGAGTAAAACTAACATTTAAAAACAAACAGAAAATTATTAAAAGACACGGAATTTGGAAACTAAACAACATGCTCCTTAAATACCACTGGGTCAGAGACTCACTCAAACAGGAAATTCAAATGTTCCTGGAAACTAATGAAAATGAAGACACAACCTATCAAAATATTTGGGACACAGCTAAAGAAGTACTGAGAGGGAAACTTATAGCCATACAATCACATATTAAACACCAAGAAGAAGCTCAAATGAACGACCTTACTGCACACCTCAAGGACTTAGAGGAAGAGGAACGAAGGAACCCTAAAGCAACCAGAAGGACAGAAATCACTAAAGTTCGAGCAGAAATAAACAACATCGAAAATAAAAGAACCATACAAAAGATCAATGAAGCCAAATGTTGGTTCTTTGAAAGATTAAACAAAATTGACAAACCCCTAGCCAGACTCACCAAACAAAAAAGAGAGAAGACTCAAATTAATAGAATTGTAAACGATGCAGGAGATATCACAACTGACACCACAGAAATCCAAAGAATCCTGCGAAACTTCTATAAAGAACTATATGCCACCAAGCTAGAGAATCTGGAAGAAATGGAACAATTCCTAAAAACCTATGCACTTCCAAAACTGAACCAAGAAGAACTACAAAATCTAAATGCACCAATCACAGACAAAGAAATTGAAACTGTTATTAAGAATCTCCCCAACAACGAAAGTCCTGGACCAGATGGCTTCACAAACAAATTCTACAAAACTTTCAGGAAACAGTTAATACCCATACTTCTTAAGCTATTCCATAAGATTGAAGAAACAGGAATACTCCCTTCCACCTTTTATGAAGCCAACATCACTCTGATACCAAAAGCTGATAGGGACAGAACAAAAAAGGAAAACTACAGACCAATATCTCTGATGAACATAGATGCCAAAATATTAAACAAGATCCTGGCCTACCGGATTCAGCAACACATCAAAAAGATTGTTCATCATGACCAAGTGGGATTCATCCCAGGAATGCAAGGCTGGTTCAGCATCCATAAGTGAATCAATGTCATTCACCACATCAATAAAAGTAAAGCCAAAAACCACATGATTATATCAATAGATGCAGAGAAAGCCTTTGACAAAATCCAACACCCATTCATGCTCAAAAATCGACAAAAAATTGGAATAGATAGGAAATTCCTCAAGATAGTGGAGTCTATATATAGCAAACCTACAGCCAACATCATACTCAATGGACAGAAGCTGAAAGCATTCCCCCTCAGATCGGGGACTAGACAGGGCTGTCCACTGTCACCGTTACTCTTCAACATAGTATTGGAAGTTCTTGCCGTAGCAATCAGGCAAGAGAAAGAAATCAAAGGAATACAGATTGGAAGGGAAGAAGTCAAGCTCTCACTATTTGCAGATGAATGATAGTATACATAGAAAGACCTAAAGAATCCAGTAAAAAATTACTGGAAGTTATTAGGCAATATAGCAAGGCATCAGGCTACAAAATCAATGTACAAAAATCAGTGGCATTTCTTTATGCAAACACTAAATCTGAAGAAGAAGACATCCAGAAATCACTCCCCTTTACTGTTTCAGCAAAATCAATCAAATACCTAGGAATAAAGTTGACCAAAGAAGTGAAAGACCTGTATGCTGAAAACTATGAGTCGCTACTCAAGGAAGTAGAAACTGATACCAAGAAATGGAAAGATATCCCATGCTCATGGATTGGAAGAATAAATATCATCAAAATGAATATTCTCCCCAGAGCCATATACAAATTTAATGCAATACCCATCAAAGTTCCAAAAAGCTTCTTTGAGAGAATAGAACAAACACTACAATCATTTATCTGGAACCTGAAAACACCTAGAATTGCCAAAACCATCTTAAGGAAAAGAAACAGAAATGGAGGCATCACACTCCCAGACCTTAAACTATATTATAAAGCCATCATCAGCAAAACAGCATGGTACTGGAACAAAAATAGGCACACAGACCAGTGGAACAGAATTGAAAGCCCAGAAGTAAATCCCAACACCTATGGGCATCTAATATTTGAAAAGGAGGCCCAAAGGATTAAATGGAAAAAAGAGGCTCTCTTCAATAAATGGTGCTGGAAATACTGGGTTGAAACAAGCAGAAGAATGAAATTGAACCACTTTATCTCACCAGAAACAAAAATCAACTCCAAATGGATCAAAGACCTAGATGTCAGACCAGAAACAATCAAATACTTAGAGGAAAACATTGGTAAAACACTTTACCACCTACACCTCAAGGACATCTTTGATGAATCAAACCCAATTGCAAGGAAGACTAAAGCAGAAACCAACCAATGGGACTACATCAAATTGAAAAGCTTCTGCACATCCAAAGAAACTATTAAACAAACAGAGAGACCCCTCACAGAATGGGAGAAGATCTTCACATGCCAGACATCAGAAAAGAAACTAATCACCAAAATATATAAAGAGCTCAGCAAATGTAGCACCAAAAAAGCAAATAACCCCATCCAAAAATGGGCAGAGGATATGAACAAAACATTCACCTCAGAGGAGATCCAGAAGGCTAACAAACATATGAAAAACTGCTCTAGGTCACTGATTGTCAGAGAAATGCAAATTAAGACAACACTAAGATACCACCTCACTCCTGTAAGAATGGCATACATCAAAAAGGACAGCAGCAACAAATGCTGGAGAGGATGTGGGGACAGAGGAACTCTTTTACATTGCTGGTGGGAATGTAAATTGACACAGCCTCTGTGGAGAGCAGTCTGGAAAACTCTCAGAAGGCTAGACATGGACCTTCCATATGATCCAGTAATTCCTCTCCTGGGGTTATACCCCAAGGACTCCATAACACCCAACCAAAAAGAGGTGTGTACTCCTATGTTCATAGCAGCACAATTCATATTAGCTAAAGCCTGGAAGCAACCCAGGTGCCCAACAACAGATGAGTGGATGAGAAAACTGTGGTATATATACACAATGGAATACTATACAGCTATCAAGAACAATGAACCCACCTTCTTCTGACCATCTTGGACAGAGCTAGAAGGAATTATGTTAAGTGAACTAAGTCAGAAAGATAAAGATGAGTATGGGATGATCCCACTCATCAACAGAAGTTGAGTAAGAAGATCTGAAAGGGAAACTAAAAGCAGGACCTGATCAAATTGTAAGTAGGGCACCAAAGTAAAAACCCAGTGGTGAGGGGTAGACATGTAGCTTCCTGGGGCAGTGGGGGGTGGGAGTGGGCGGGGGGGATGGGTCACAGTCTTTTGGTGGTGGGAATGGTGTTTATGTACACTCCTAGCAAAATGTAGACATATAAATCAGTAGTTAATTAATATGAGAGGGGGAAAATCAATTGTATGTCTCAAAGTTTCTCAAATCAGAAACTGAATCCTTTTAATATATAGGCTGTGTATTTGATACGCGGACTCTCTCAAAAGCCTAGACCAAGTAGATTAGAAGCATCCAATATCACAGCTATATACAAGATACTGGATACTGTACAGCAAACCATAACAAAAGAACTTTTCAAAGTTAACCCAATTACCAAATAATGTGATGATAACATTAACTATCGATTGTCTTTTTGAACCCTAAGACAGCAGGAACCTCACATCTCCACTATAGAGCCCCTACTTCCCCCAGTCCTGGAACCCTTGGATAGGGCCCACTTTCCTGTATGCATCTCCTAATCCAAACCAAATAATATTGCATCCACCGATCACAACCTAACCAACGCAACGATTGCCACCTCAACATGCTTCACCTCAGACTGTGTCCAGAGACTTCACGTGTGGAATGACAACCCTTCAGCTTCATTACTCAGGTGATACCTTTACTTTTATAGTACACACTAATTTCATCTCAGGTAGTTCACTTTCTAACAAAGTCCCATAACCTAGATATACACTAGTTTCTGTGAGAGAGAGCTTATGTGCACACGTATCCATAAACTACTGCAAAATATATACCTGAAAGCAGTAGTACACTAGAGTTTGCTGTGAGTACCTCCCTAACACTTGCTCTCCACTGTTCCAAGCTTGGGATCCACGATTGCTCAACAAATTGTTTGGCTTCGTATGCTAACTCTCTTTTCAATCACCAGGTTCCAGATGCCACCAGGATGCTGGCCAGGCTTCCCTGGATTGAAGACCCCACCAATGTGTCCTGGAGCTCAGCTTCCCTAGAGACACACCTTACTAGGAAAAGAGAGAGGCAGACTGGGAGTATGGATTGACCAGTCAACGTCCATGTTCAGCGGGGAAGCAATTACAGAAGCCAGACCTTCTACCTTCTGCAACCCTCAACGACCCTGGGTCCATGCTCCCAGAGGGATAGAGAATGGGAAAGCTATCATGGGAGGGGGTGGGTTATGGAGATTGGGTGGTGGGAATTGTGTGGAGTTGTACCCCTCCTACCTTATGTTTTTGTTCATTAATCCTTTCTTAAATAAAAAATTTAAAAAAAATAACTTTTTTTTCAAATCAAATGTAGCTATTATTGGTGTGATGATACATCATACATTATTATGGTTTTTTGTTGTTGTTAAATTAAAATTTGTTGTTGTTGTTGTTGTCAAATTGAAAAGCTTCTGCACATCCAAAGAAACTATTAAACAAACAGAGAGACCCCACACATAATGGGAGAAGATCTTCACATGCCAGACATCAGACAAGAAACTAATCACCAAAATATATAAAGAGCTCAGCAAACTTAGCACCAAAAAAGCAAATGACCCATCCAAAAATGGGCAGAGGATATGAACAAAACATTCACCTCAGAGGAGATCCAAAAGTCTAAGAAACATATGAAAAACTGCTCTAGGTCACTGATTGTCAGAGAAATGCAAATTAAGACAACACTAAGATACCACCTCACTCCTGTAAGAATGGCATACATCAAAAAGGACAGCAGCAACAAATGCTGGAGAGGATGTGGGGACAGAGGAACCCTTTTACATTGCTGGTGGGAATGTAAATTGGTACAGCCTCTGTGGAGAGCAGTCTGGAAAACTCTCAGAAGGCTAGACATGGACCTTCCATATGATCCAGTAATTCCTCTCCTGGGGTTATACCCCAAGGACTCCATAACACCCAA
Organism: Erinaceus europaeus; assembly: GCF_950295315.1. Taxonomy (NCBI): domain Eukaryota; kingdom Metazoa; phylum Chordata; class Mammalia; order Eulipotyphla; family Erinaceidae; genus Erinaceus; species Erinaceus europaeus. The sequence goes on from NC_080163.1 coordinate 148,795,820, forward strand.
CCAAAAAGAGGTGTGTACTCCTATGTTCATAGCAGCACAATTCATATTAGCTAAAGCCTGGAAGCAACTCAGGTGCCCAACAACAGATGAGTGGCTGAGAAAACTGTGGTATATATACACAATGGAATACTATACAGCTATCAAGAACAATGAACCCACCTTCTCTGACCATCTTGGACAGAGCTAGAAGGAATTATGCTAAGTGAGCTAAGTCAGAAAGATAAAGATGAGTATGGGATGATCCCACTCATCAACAGAAGTTGAGTAAGAAGATCTGAAAGGGAAACTAAAAGCAGGACCTGACCAAATTGAAAGTAGGGCACCAAAGTAATAGCCCTGTGGTGAGGGGTAGACATGCAGCTTCCTGGGCCCGTGGGGGGTGGGAGTGGGTGGGAGGGATGGGTCAGTCTTTTGGTGGTGGGAATGGTGTTTATGTACACTCCTAGCAAAATGTAGTCATATAAATCAGTAGTTCATTAATATGAGAGGGGGAAAATTAATTGTATGTCTCGAAGTTTTTCAAAACACAATCTGAATCTTTTCAATATATAGGCTGTGTAATTGATATGCAGACTCTCTCAAAAGCCTAAACCAAGTAGATCAGAAGCAACCAATAGCACAGCTATATACAAGATACTGGGTATTGTACAGCAAACCCTAACAAAAGGACTTTTCAAAGTTAACCCAATTACCAAATAATGTGATGATAACATTAATTATCGATTGTCTTTTTGAACCTTAAGACAGCAGGAACCTCACATCTCCACTATAGAGCCTCTACTTCCCCCAGTCCTGGAACCATTGGATAGGGCCCACTTTCCCATATGCATCTCCTAATCCAAACCAAATAATATTGCATCTGCCGATCGCAACCTAACCAAAACAACGATTGCCACCTCAATATGCTTCACTTCAAACTGTGTCCAGAGACTTCACGTGTGGAATGACAACCCTTCAGCTTCATTACTCGGGTGAGACCTTTCCTTTCATAGTATACTCTAATTCCATCTCAGGTGGTTCACATTCTAACAAAGTTCCAAAACCTAGATATACACCAGTTTCTGTGAGAAAGAGCATATGTTCACATGTATCCATAAACTACTGCAAAATATATACCTGAAAGGAGAAGTATACTAGAGTTTGCAGTGAGTACCCCCTCCCAACACTTCCTCTCCACTATTCCAAGCTTTGGGTCCATGATTGCTCAACAATTTGTTTGGCTTCGTATGTTAACTCTCTTTTCAGTCACCAGGTTCTAATTGTCATCAGGATGCTGGCCAGGCTTCCCTAGACTGAAGACCCCACCAATGTGTCCTGGAGCTCAGCTTCCCCAGAGACACACCTTACTAGGGAAAGAGAGAGGCAGACTGGGAGTATGGACTGACCAGTCAACGCCCATGTTCAGCGGGGAAGCAATTACAGAAGCCAGACCTTCTACCTTCTGCAACCCTCAATGACCCTGGGTCCATGCTCCCAGAGGGATAGAGAATGAGAAAGCTATCAGGGGAGGGGGTGGGATATGGAGATTGGGTGGTGGGAATTATGTGGAGTTGTACCCCTCCTACCCTATGGTTTTGTTAATTAATCCTTTCTTAAATTAAAAAGAAAAAATAAATAAATAAATAAAAAATAACTGTTTTTTTTTCCAAACCAAATGTAAGTATTATTGGTGTGATGATACATCATACATTATTATGGGTTTTTTTTGTTGTTGTTAGGTATAAGTATTACTCCGAACAGGCTAGATTGAGGTGATATGACCCCATAATTTTAGTGACATTTTATGAAAAATCTTTTAACACCTCCATCCCTTCCTTCCTTCCTTCTCTCTTTTTTCTCATTGCTAGGTTTTCACTACCTAGCTAACTATCCCTTTTTATCTGTTTATTTGAAGATTAATAGTTTACAGCACAGTTTTTGACATATAAGTACATTTTCTCATCTCCCCATGATATGTGCCTGTAAAATACTCAACATACAATTTAGGTCCTTTTCAGCCATCATGAACTAGGATAAAGAGAGAGAGAGAGAGACAATAAAAGAGTGATAAGGAGAAAGACATTATAGCACCAAAGTTCCTCCAGCATAATGGGGTCTAAGTTAGAACCTGAACCACGTGCATGACAACATGTACACTACGTAGGTGAGTTGTCTTGAAAGTCCTCTATTTCTTTCTCCTAAAGAGTCAGTTATGGTTTATGTGACCATTTAGGTCAACTGTTTTCAAATAATGGTTCATCAGTGCATTTCAGATCTACTCAGGCTTTTTCATACAGTAAGAACAGTGGAAAGATACACTTGGGACATCATAAATATCACTACACTCAAATGTCAAAGGAAATTCAGATGACCTTACCTAACCAGAGTAGCAGAGGGGATATGCTTTTTTTGGGCTAGTAGATGTCTGGGAGGAGTGGAAAACCAGACAATGTAGAGGAAGCTATATGCTAGCCAGTCCAACTCTTAAGAATTTGTAAGTTTCCTGAGGAAAAAAAAAAATGTCAAATGCACACTAGCTTTCTATGGAAGTGTTCTTTCTTTCACTAATGTGTTTGTTAAGTTACCTAGTGCTAAAACTGTACAGAGGTTGCCTTCTTGTTCAATAAACACATCATAAAGTCTGTCTGGTTTTGCCTAAATTTGCAAGCCTTGGCTTCTCTATGCTGTAAAAGTCTTCCTGAAAGTTATCAGGTGAACTAACAGAGTACTTATAACTGACAAGAAAACCTCACTGAGATTACACTTGCCTGAATGTAGAACTTCCTGCAAGATATAAATGTGACATTTAAATTGCAATTCTCTGTCCCTTATGCATTTCTGTCAGGAAACTTTCAGCAAGAAAATGGGATGATTTAAAAATATTTAAAAATATACAACATTTGGTGTAACATTATTATGTGCAAGATTATTCAATAAAATGTTAGGTGGAGCAGGTTGTGTGATTATCATCATGAATGTCAAAAGTATGGAGTATGGTATTTCATACAGTTCAGTGACTGATGAATTGTTAATGTTATCATCCCTCAGAGGAAGGAAGCAAGAGAACAGTAAATTCAAAGAAAGGCTCATAATTTGCAATAATATCATATCCAACACTAAAATTGGATTATAGAGTTGTGAAGCCTAGGACGTGATATTGTGGATAAAAATATTGAACTTACAAACATGAGAATCCAAATTCAGTCCCCAGCATAGCACACGTCAGAATGATACTCTGGGCTCTCTTTCTCTCTCTTATTAGTAAATAAATGTAAATCTTGAGAAAAACTATTTTAAAAAGCAAGATAGCATTCTGGGTTGTAGCACAGTGAATAAAATGTGGGATTCACAGGCAGGAGGTCCCTAATTCAATCCCCAGTTATGTAGGTACCATAGTAATGCTCTGGTTCTCTATTTCATTAATGTATTTTGTGAATGATTAAATGTTTCTTTACAAATAAACAGTCAAGAAGCTACTACTAGTTGAAAAAATACAAAATTCAAATATAAATTACAAAGTATTTTCCTTATATAAGATAGAAACATCTTAAATATTTGAATATGGATAAAATTAATTAATAATTAACACATATTTCAATTAAATGTCTCAGTGTGTCTTAAAGAGAGTAATAACAATACAATGTCACAGAGAATAACATTTCACTATTTATATGCACAGCACAAGGCTGGCTAGATAGTATAATGACTATGCAAAAACACTTTCATATCTGAGGCACCAAAGGTCCCAGATTAAATTTCTAGCACTACCTTAAGCCAGAACTGAGTAGTGCTCTGTTAAAAACAAAACAAAGCAAAACAAAAAACAGAAACAAATGAAAAAACATGTATATGCCCAGATCAATTTCTGTTGTATAATTTGTGTCTGTTTATATCTTAGTTTTGAATGCCAGAAAAGTCTAAATATATAAATCCTAGAAAATCCAATTTAAAAATCGGTTATGGGGGGAATCAAGTGGTGGCGCAACTCATTAAGCACATACATTACAGTGCACAAGAACCCAGGTTCAAGCCCCTGGTCCCCATCTGCAGGGAGGAAGCCTCACATGGTGAAGTAGGGTTGCAGGTATCTCTGCCTCTTTCCCTGTCTATCTCCCCCTATCTTTTCAATGTCTTTCTGTATCTAATAAATATAAATAAATAAATATTTAAAATTTTAAAAAGAAAAGAAATTTGTTCTCAGGGTCAAGTGACAGTGCACCTATTAGAAAGCATGTTAATATGTGAAGGAATCTGGGTTCAAGCCCCCAGTTAAGACATATGGGGGAGGAGTTTCATATCTAATAAAGCAGTGCTGCAGCTCTCTCTCTCTTTCTCTTCATTTCCTCTTCCCCTCTCAATTTATCTCTGTGTCTATCAAAAATAAAAAAAAAGAAAGAAATTTTGTTTTATTTGACATTTTTAAGAACTTAAAAAGTCATTTAATACAGGTGTTGAAAGTTTATTAGTCACTGAAACAATTTAAAAATCATGTATCTATATGGTAAATTCACCCAAATCCACACGTGTGTATGGGTACTCATAATTTCAAAAAATTTTCCCAAATCCTATCAAAGGATTTTTTTTTCTTTAGATATATAAACATCCCACAGCACTGAAGTTCCCTTCAGTGTGGTGGGAGCGAGACTCTAACCTGAGTAGCACATATGGTAAAGCAGCACATTATGCAAATGAGCTATTTTGCTGGTCCTCTTTAAAGGACCTTTTAGTAGTAGTCCATGGGCTCATGATCTTCAGGTAAAACATTAATATGATAGCAAATAGTATCACTTCTTTTTCTCTGATATATACTGAAAGAAATTATACAAGTATCTTTACATGTTCTCCATCATTATCTAAAAAACAAATACAGAATATTGATATAGACTATATTAGTATTCTATTTAGTGGACTAAATATGTACATATGCCAACAAGTAACACTTTTACTTATAATTGGAAATGCATTGAATATAATACAAGTATTATCAACTAAAGTGCCTGAAAATTAATTACAATAAAGAAGATAATCATTCAACTAATCACAGTCAGCTCTAAATAAATTAGTTGTTAATCATAGTCTTGAAAGGAGATTGAAGAAGAAGAAGAGGAGGAAGAGGAGGAAAAAGAAAGGAATACCAAAAAAGTCAAATTGCCTTCCTTTGGGCAAAGGCATAATAAAACATACAATAAGTCAAGAGTTTATCTCCAATTTTCTTGGTAAGATCATCATAAAGTTTTAATATTAATATTACACATTTCTTCAAATCTAGTATTTCATTATAATTGCTCATATTTGCCAAAGTCAGTATGAAAGCTTCAGCCAATTGACAATAGAAAGAGATAGTGGAGAAATATTTGCATTCAGAATTCCCAAACACATTTTATCCCAAGAATGGGTTGGAAATGGCAGGTCCCTTCTCCCAAGCTTTATGTATAGTTCTCTTCTGCAGCCTTTCTGTTTATGTATTTATTAATTTATATTTGTATTGCTGCTGAGGTTATCACTGGAGCTCATTGCCTACACAATTACTAATCTACCACTTCTAGTGGCCGCTCACCCCCCTCCCCTTTTCTATTTTATAGGACAGAGAAATTAAGAGGGAGGGGCGATATGAGAGGTAGAGAGGGGGGGCAAGTGAGCACTGAATGCATGCTTACCAGTAAGTGGGGAGCATGGGCTTGAACTCCACTTTTGTACAGATAATGTATACACTCAGTGAGGTGTGACACTCTCTGCACCCCCCCCCCATTGCATTCTTTTTCTTAAAGAGAAGGGTATAAAACACATATCCCATATCTTTTTCCTTTTAAGAAATACAAGTTCACAGTGGAGGATGTGGCTTCTATAGAAAGAGTGCACTCTTAAGCTCAGTACCCAGGTTAGATTCCTGAAACTCCATAAAACCAGAATAGTGTTCTAGTTTCTCATTCATGAAATAAACATTAAAAAAAGGAGAAAGATAAAAATTTATGGCAAACATTTAGGAAATGTCAGAAGTTTATTTTCTAGTTTCTAAAAAAGCAAATTTAGTGCTGCTTTTTAACAGGAAATTTAAACATTCAAAGTTAACTAGTATAGATTTGAATCCTATATTTTCTACCCATCTGACACATGTCTGGTCCAATTATTTGATCTTTCTGAGTTTCAGTTTGCTCAATAAATAAATTTTAAAAATTATATCTCATAAGGTTGTTGAGAGGATAAAATGAGTTAATTCTCATAACACTGCACAAATATTCTATGTCCCATAGTATTGCTAGCTTTGTACTTATTGGTATTTGAAGATTTATTAATAACTTCAGGGAGACCGGGCCATGGAGTAACAGCAACCAAATCATACTCTTACCCATAACAGCAAAGACCTAAAATTATCAAACTTAATAAAATTCACCAACTATAGCTTGACACCCACAGAAACACAACAGTCTCAGGTGGCTGGTATAAGAAAGGGCATGAAACTGAAACTGAAACAAAACAGAATTTAGAGCTCCAATAGAGCACAGTGCCATTTTCACTCTTTGCACACACAGTGTGAGGAGAAGGAATTTCTGACCTTTAAATACCTCAAAGGTATTAACCTATTAAATTATAGGCAAAGACACATTTAAAAAAAAAAAGCAGGAAGAATTTGTGACCAAACAAAATCCTGTCTGTTGCCAAACCATAAAGGTAATTTGCAGTAACTGGTGACAGCTAACTGAAAAGTGAGCCCTGCTTCTGTGAGCATAGCTGTAGACCAGCAGAAACCCTCTGAGGCTCAGTTTCAGATTGAAATCATAGAGAAAAACCATATACCTGCACCACAAAGGAAGCAACAAAACACCTAACCCAAGCACTCACCCTTAACCCATGTAACATATCAACAAAGTGAGGCCCAGAGAGCATAGTAATACCTCCACCTGCTGGCCAGCAATAACCATCACAATAAATATGTAGACAGAAATATTGCAGACACAAACTACCAAAGATGTAAAATCAGAAAGATAGAAATGAAAAAGGACTCCAAGAAAAATGCAGACATAGAGGAACTATCAAAGAAAGACAACAGAAATCTCATTATGAGAACTCTCAAAGAATCTAAGCATAGTATATAGAAGGATATTCAAAATTGAAAACATATTTTATTAATAAGTTAGTAAATACAAAAGAAGAGCTTCAAACAGAGTTCTACATGAAACTAGAAGACATAAAAGAGTAACTTTAATCAGACTTCTCTAAGAAATTAGAAAACATGAAAGAACTTCAAAGAGAGTTCACTGAACAGTTTGGAAGCATGAAAAAAAAACTATGAACAGAATTTCAGGGAGTGAAAGACATTTTGAGTGCAGTACAAGTTCCAGTAGAAGGCTTAGGAAATAGACTAACTCACACAGAAGAAATAATATATAATCTAGAAGATAATGACCCACTCTTTCAATTTAAAGATGAGGGAGAGGAAAGGTTAAAAGAGAATGAAGTGACTCTCTGTGAAACTGCAGACTGAGTCAAGCAGTCAAATGTACAAGTGATAAAATTCCTGAGGAAGAGGACAGGGTAAAAGAAACAGAGACAATATTCAGGGAAATTTTATCTGAGAATTTCCCTCACTTAGGCAATACTCAGAACATACCTATTCTAGAGACAGAATGTACACCCAGTTACATGAATGCAAAATAACCAACACCAAGGCACATCACTGTAAAACTATCAAAACTCAATGGCAAAGAAAACATTAAACGGGCTGAAAGGGAAAGGAAATAACTTATATACAAAGGTAAAGTTATCAAACTTCCCTTCACAAACCCTAATAGAGAGAGTGGAATGACATATTCAAAGTACTGAAAGAAAGGGAATTCCAACCATAGATCTTGTATCCTGTAAAATTATATTCCAAATACAAGGGACAAGTGAAGGTCTTCTCAAATATCCAAATGCTAAAGGAATTTGCTATCATCAATCCCAGTTTACAAGAATTACTAAAAGGAGTCTCACAAGAAAAGACAAAACAAAGGAATACATGTTCTAAGTGAGATTGACAGTAGTAGACTAGAAATAAGAACAGAATAAAAATAGGAAAGAACATTAAAAAAACAGAAAGGGGAGTTAATTAATGGACAAAGTGGTTCTATCAAATATTAATCAAGTCCAATTTTAAAAAGACTTTTTTATATACACTATGTAACCACAATACAAAACCATAAACTTTACTGATATTTACTGAAAGTACAAGAGAAATCAGTGAGGAACTCATCACAGAAATCTATCACAAAGCCCTTACAAAATGACAGAAAGAAATGGGCAAAGAATCAACAATTTAAAACAAACCTAAAACAAAAATAAGAATGAACATAATTAAACCACATATATAAATAATCTCCCCAGACATGAATGGCCTAAATTCATCTGTCAAAAGACTTAGAGTAGTTAAATGTATTAAGAACAGGATCAATCCACTATGTGTTTTCAGGAAACACACATCCAAAGAAATGACAAATGGAAGCCTAAGGTAAGAGATTGGAGCAAGATGTCCTAAGCTAATAATTTAGAAAAAGGGGGGGGGGGCAGCTATTCTGTTCTTTGATAAAATAGAATTTCAGATAAAGAAAGTAAGTAGAGATACAGAGGGACACATGAACATTGATGCAAAGATCCTCAACAAAATCTTGACTAATCCAATCCAACAACATATTAAGAGAATAATCCACAAAGACCAAATGGGATTCATCCCTGGGAAACAGGGATGGTTCAACATTCACAAGTCAATAAATATAATCAAATATATTAACAAAAATAAGGATAAAAATCACATGAGAAAAAACATTTGACAAGGCCCACACCCATTTATGATAAAGACCCTCAAAAAATTAGGAATGGAAGAAAAATTTCTCAACATAATAAAGGCTACATATGGCAAATGTACAGCTATCATCATAGTCAATGGGGAAAAGTTTAAAGCTTTTCCACTAATAGAAATGTGAAATATGTCCACTCTCCACACTTATATTCATCATATCTTTATTCAATAATTGATGAGAAATTAGTTATTTATAAACTATCAAAATATTTATTGATAAAATGCAAAAGGGAAGAATACATTTTTTCATTTTTAATTGATGTATCATTACATTACACCATTATATAGATTTTAATTTTGCATCTTTGAAAATCAACATTCAGGGTGACCAAATCATCTCTCCTCTCCAAAAAAACAAATAAATACAAGAGATCCAACTGAAGTCATAATATACAGCTGAAAGTTCTGCAGCCTCAGGTGAGCAGAAAGGGCATGGGTTGCAGAAGAGCAAAGTCAAATCAGAGGTTTGGGTGCTGTGAGAGATGAGCCCTGCCATTTTGGTGATTTCATAAAGCACAGCAAGTAACATTGTTCCTAGTGCCAGAAGAAAAGAGACAGAGGCATAAAACCTCTCAGCCTTTGACTCATGGGAGGCTTTAGCCTTCTAAATTCAAGGCAAGGACACAGCATAAAATAGGGCATTTGTGACCACAAGACAGCCCAAAACAACCCCCCCACCACCACACCATTTCACAGCCGCAGATCATAAAAGCAAGGAAAAACCTAGAGATCACAAGCACCACCTGCTGGCCATCAATAACCAGCACAAAAAATGCACAAGCAGAGAAACAGAACAAAACAGCCAACTATGCCTTATCAGCTAGACAGAAATGAAATAGAGGAAATCCAAGGAATTACAGATTTTAAGAGACTCTCAGAGACAAACTACACAGAGCTCATTATAAGGACTCTCCAAGAATTTAAGCAAGAATTAAAAGAGCATGTTACTATGGAATTAAAACTCATGAGAGGTGAACTTGTAACGGACATCACTAAGCCTCTGAAAGAAGAACTTCAGTCAGAACTCCAGGGAATAAAAGACACACTAACTGCAACCCATGTCCAGGTATAAGGTTTAGCAAATAGATCCACACATTCAGAAAACATAATCTCCAGTCCAGAAGATTCAGTTAGGCCACTCTTTCAATTCAAAGATGAGGGAGAGGAGTGGTTTAGAAAGACTGAAGCAACTCTCTGTGAAACTGCAGACTCCGTCAAAAGATTGAATATAAGAGTGACAGGTATATCTGAAGAGAAGGACAAGGCCAAAGACCTAGAGTCCATTTTCAGAGCAATTTTAGCTGAGAACTTCCCTCACCTAGGAAACCATCAGAACATTCTCATCCAGAGGCATAACAATTACCCAAATTTATAAATAAAAAAAGACCAATGCCAAGGCACATTATTGTAAAACTATCAAAAGTCAACGACAGGGAAAAAAAAATTTCTGGCTGCTAGGGAAAGGAAAGAAGTTACATACAAAGGCAGAGCTATAAGGCTTTCATCAGATTTCTTTTTACAAACTCTAGAAGCCAGGAGAGAGTGGAATGACATTCAAAGAACTAAAGGAGAAGGAATTCCAGCCACAAATATTGTATCCTGCAAAATTATCCTTCAAATATGAGGGAGAAATAAAGGTTTTCTCAAATATTCAAGAACTAAAGGAATTTGCCACAATCAACCCCACCTTACAAGAACTACTGAACCAACTCCCACAAGAAAGGAGGAAGCAAATGAATGTGTTGCAGATACTAAGATGATGTTAACCTGACTCACCCAGACAAACCACTTCACCAATGTACCCTGGAACCTCACCTCTCCACAGCCCTGCCCCAGTAGAGAACGACAGGATGGGAGTATGGATCAACCTGTCAATGCCCATGTCCATAGAGAAGCAATTACAGAAGCCAGACCTCCCACTTTCTGCACCCCATAATGATCCTGGGTCCATGCTCCCAGAGAGATAAAGAATAGGACAACTTCCAATGGAGTGAGTGGGATATGGAACTTTGGTGGTGGGAAATATGTGGAATTTCACCCCTCTTATTGTATTGTTTTGTTGATACTTTCTATTTTACAAATAAAAGAAAAGAGAGAGAGAGAGAGGAAATAAAATCAGCATTTAGCAGGTGGAGGCTAGGGTTTTGGTGCATGATGGTGAAGGGGGACCTAAGTTGAGGATAAGAATATTCTGCTAACACCTATCACAGGGAGATGAGAAGTTGTAATGTAATCAACTAACCTTCCAATAAATTCATTAAAAAATAAAATTAAAAAACTTATCAAAAAATCCAAACTGGAGAGAATGATGTTAACTTCTCATTATTTGCATATCATACATTAATATACCTAAAGGATCCTAGAAACTCTGCCAAGAAACTACCGGAAATCATCAATAAATTCTATACACTAGCAGGTTAAAAATCAATACCCACAAATCAGTGGTATTTCTCTACACCAAAGATGGACCAGCGGAAAATGAAACTGAAGGAAGCAATCCTGGTTAAATTCAAACTCAAAAGATAAAATTTCTAGGAATAAATCTAACAAAGGAGATGAAGGACCTTTTCAAGGAAAACTATAAGGTACTATTAAAAGAAAGAGAATATTACACAAAGAAAAGGAAGAACATCCCTGTTCATGGATAGGAAGACTAAGATCATTAACATGGTAATTCTGTCAAAAGCAATCTATAGATTAAAGCAAACTGTATTAAAATTCCAGTGACATATTTTAAGAAAGTTAGAAAGATTATTCAAAAATTTGTGTGGAACTGTTAAGAAAGCAGAAATAGCAAACACATTCCTATGAATAATAAGAAAAACAGAGGCACCACTCTTCCAGACTTCAGTCTACACTACAAAGCAATAGTAGTTAAAATAGTATGGTACTGCAACAAAAAAATGGACATATGGACTAATAGAACAGGATAGAAAGCCCAGAACTAAACTCATACAAGGATAGGCACCTTATATATGACAAAGGGGCCAAAACTAACTAATGGAGAAAGAAGCTCATTTTAACAAATGATGGTGTGAGATCTGGAGTGTCACCTTTAGAAAAAATGAAACTAGACTACTAACTAACACCATTCCCCAAAATTAGCTCGAAATGAAACAAAGATCTGGATATTAGAATTGAAAGCATAAAATACAAAAAAGAATGTATCAGTGAAACATTTCATGGCATTAACACTAAAGATGATATAGTTGGAGATTTTACCCCATGGACAAGGGGAACACAGACAAGATAGAGCACATGGAACTGTATCAAATTAAAATGCTTCTAGATATCAAAAGAAAATCCCATAAGGATAAACAGGAAACCTAGCAACTGGGAGAACATATTGGCACAGCAAGGTTGTATGCAAAGTGGTTGATATCAAACATCTATAAAGAACTCATACAGCTCAGTAAAAAGAAAAATAACAACCCAATTTAAAAAAGTGGGGGAAAGATATGAACAGACAGTTCTCTGTATTTACTATGTTTTAACCTTTTTATGAATAATAACAGTTTCAAAAATTAGTGGGAAATACTTGCACTGAACACTGATTACTGTGGTAAATTCCTTGAGGGAAAGAGTCTTGTCTGCTTTTGTGTTTGTTTTTACATCACTCATCACACATCACAGAACCTGTTACATAGTAAATACTTGACCATCACATTTTGGATAGCAAATAAATTAAAGTACCTTAGACAATTAGGATTTTATTAACATAGTAAGCACTTGCTCAAGGCTAGAATCAATGAATAATGATAAGTAATCCAATGCTTTTCATTTAATTTACTCCATTTAGAGTTATATGAATAAATATCTCAGGATTATGTTGAACTATTTTTCTACCTTTTAAAAGAAATAGTTAATAAAAAAAAGGATATTTACTAAACACAGGGAAATAAAGTGAGATATGTGATCAGCATATGGATATACTACTATTCCACTCTGATAGCCAAACTAATTTCAAAATACCACAATTAATTTCTTGGCATATTCTAAGAAACTATACTCAAAGTAATTTTTAAAATGATTCATGTTTTGTAATCTTCATAAATGAACAGTAATGATGTTCTGTTATATTTGTATAACGCATTAATCTTCATCATTGCTAGATAATTGTATACATTTTTGGCTCCTAAAAAAAAACATTTTAGGAAGACAAATGACTTCTCTTTCTGGAAAAAATACATATGGATCTTTTGTTTAAAAAAATCTTGCTAGTTTTCACTGACTGCATGTCATTATATAACATTATTAGTCTAACACAAAATTGAATACAGTGGATGAATAAGAAAAGGAGGTGAAGGAGATGTTAGATTTCTGCTAGAAATTTATGGAGGACAAGAAATAGACAAATAAGCAAACTGCTTAACAATAGCCAGTAGTACAACAATGTTGGAGTACTTAGGGGGTTCAAAATATAGGTAAAGGGGGCCGGGCGGTAGCACACCAGGTTAAGCATACATAGTACAAAACAAGGACTGGCATAAGGATCCCAGTTTGAGGCCCTGGCTCCTCACCTGCAGGGAGATCACTTCACGAGCAGTGAAGTAAATCTCAGGTGTCTATTGTCCTCTTCCCCTCTTTATCTCCCTCTCCACTTTCAATTTCTCTCAGTCCTATCCAATAAAAAGGGGGGTAGCCACCAGGAGCAGTAGATTTGTAGTACAGGCATCATTAAGGCCTACCTATAATCCTGGAGGCAATAAATAAACAAATAAATAAATGAATATGGGTAAATGTAAGGATAAGTTTATCTCGGTCATATATGAATCACAAGGTATAATTATGCTTTAAAGATTCTTGACTGACTATAGCACCCTCTGTGCCCTAGCTTATTATCACAGGAAGTCTTTCTTCATCATGTTAGGTCACTCTAACAATTTACAGCTTTGAATCCACAAGATGTATGGCCATCTCTTTCCTAATGTATAAGTGCAAAATCTCAATGGAGATGTTGTGGCTTCACTTTCATTCTGACAGGTAGGAGGTAGGATACAACATAATAGACCAGTCTATATCACTAAGAAGGGAAGGAAGAGGCAACATGATTCATATCCTCAACAAGATTACATGAAATGACCTATAGATGATTTGTAAAGGAAACTCCAATGGCTATATAACGACAAGGAATTTGTATAACATCAACAAAATAACAGATTATTTAATCCATTAAAAAGTGTATGAGTGGGGAGTCGGGCAGTAGCGCAGTGGGTTAAGTGCACGTAGCACCAAGTGCAAGAACCAGCGTGAGGATTCTGGTTTGAGAACCCAGCTCCCCACCTGCAGGGGAATCACTTCACAGGTGATGAAGCAGGTCTGCAGGTGTTAATCTTTCTCTCCCTCTCTCCGTCTTCCCCTCCTCTCTCCATTTCTTTCTGTCTTAACAACGATGACATCAATAATAACAATAATAAATACTACAACAATAAAATCAACAAGGGCAACATCCCACCTGAATGTTAGCTGTTGGGTTCTGGCAAAAATTAGTAAAGTCATGGGCCACTTGAAATATACCTAAAATAGACTTCCTAGCTCCTTCCAACATGAAGACCCAAAATTTCATCTGCTATACTTTTATCTTTAGGTTCCTGATTATTAAACAAATTGTTTTGCTTTATACTTTAATATTTCTCAGCCATAAAATTGCAGATGCTACCATGACACTAACCTGACTTCCTTGGGCACATGACCCCACCAATGTGTCCCGGAACCTCACCTCTCCAGAGCCCTACCCCACTAGGGAAATATAGAGACAGACTGGGGGTATGGATCTACCTGTCAACATCTATGTCCAGGAGAGAAGCAATTACGAAGCCAGATCTCCCACCTTCTGCACCCTGTATAGATCTTTGGTCCATACTCCCAAAAAGATAAATAATAGGGTCACTTCCATTGGAGGGGAGGGGATATGGAACTCTGATGTTGGGAATTGTATGGAATTGTACCCATGTTATCCCACAATGTAATAAATCATTATTAAATCAGTAAAAGAAAATAAATGTTGGGATTTATTAATTCAATAAACCTTATGTTCTTGAATAGTTTTGATTGTTGTTGAGTTATAGTATTGTTTGATGGTTGCATATCAGACGATGAGGAGATTATCAGAACTGTCTTTAACTCTCATCATTCCTATAGTTTTCACCATCAAGCTATGTTTTTTTGGTACAAATGGAGTAAATATTCTAACTCATTATACTCATTATCATGATACTAGTGATAATAAAGATTATCGGGGGGCAGGTGGTGGCTCATCTAGTTGAGTGCACGTTACAGTGTGCAAGGTCCGGGGTTCCAGTCCCCGCTCCCACCTGCAGGGAGAAAGTTTTCTTAGTGGTGAACCAGAGCTGCAGGTGTTTTTCTTTCTCCTCTCTACCTCACCCTTCCATCTTGATTTCTGGCTGTCTCTTTCCAATAAATAAAGATTAAAAAATTAAAAATAAAGATTATTAGGCAGTATATTAAGTAATTAGAAATAAAAATGTGCCAAATACATGTTTAGTTTTTCCAGATTAGAAAGCTTAAGGCAGAAAGGTTAAGAAGCTTCACTGTATTAAGGACTAAAGGAATTAAAAATGTAGTTCATTTTATCCCAAAGTTGTTTTTTTGCATAAAACACAATTTTACCTTCAATTTCTGTTTACATCTGGAGTTGATTTTCTCATGTAACGAGAAAATAGACCAAGTTTTCACTTTTTTTCTCTGAATTTTTTCTCCCTTTTATTTGTCTTAACTGAGTTCTTTATTCTGTCTAACAGGATTTTTAGAATTTGGGCTAGAGCAATGTTAAAAGAATTTTTTTTCAACTTCTTAAGTCATTGTTTGCTAAAAATAGTCCAAACATGTTCCTGAGTTGTTGTTTTTTTATTAGAATGTTACCTTCCTTTCAGAAGGAACTGTGCAGTGATCCATGTCAAGACAGATGACCCCTCCTTTACCATAAGTAATATGAAGAAAATCTTTATTTGAGATAGCAAGGGCAATGTTTTTGTGACAAATCTTTGACTAATGACAAGGTAGAGTTCGAAAATGTGACCAGAATTATCTTCTAGGCTAATCACATCCACCAGTTTTCCTCAGGAAAGTACTGCATTTGACTTTGTCATTGTTAAGGACTTTTGAAATTACAAATCAGTGATTTCAAAGGTGTTTAATAGATCTAAAACTCAAAGCCGCTTCCTGTACTTTAGACATAAATTTAGAGTGAGTACTTTTCAAATGCATTTTTTCTGAATGTGGAGATAAAACTTCTGAGTAAGAGTTGCAATGAGAATCTGGGCATGAATATATGAATTCCTTTTGTCTTAAGCTAGAATAGCCTGACAGTGACATCAGAACTGAAACACTGTCCATATTAAGACTAACAAAGGGTTTTATGGAAAGACCATTTGTTATTACATTCTAAATTGATGCTGAATGGCAGTATCTTTGCCGGTTACAGACAACTATCACGAGCTCAATTTGCTTAATAGGAACATGGCATGTGCCATCCCACGAAAAAGACAGGTGTCTTCAAATGAGAAATGACTAATATTGCTTTTGAGAAATAAGAAAGTTTGCCTGGCTTCACTGAACCAATTATTCAGCCAACTATACATTGGGGAAATTAATTCTTGAAGCAAAAGATTTCATTACATTCATAACTACAAATATTGTTCTTGGATAGGAACTGCCTGACTCATTTGACTTAGTGACCTTTTATTTTGATATATCTAATAGATTTATAATATGTTAAGGGAAGAAGACTTTCCCCCTTTAAATTGCTCTCTGAACTTCTTGAATATCAAATGAATATTTAGTTCTTTCAGAGATATCTGATAAGTTATATTTTTTAAATTTGATTCTCAACTTGCTTCATAGATATAGAACGTCACAGAATCATAATGATGGAAGGGTCATGGATGTAATTCATTCTAACCTGACAAGTTTTCCTTCCCTAATGGACACTGAGTGACACAATAATAGCAATAATGTCCAATTACCCCTTTGTCACTTTCTGACATAATAAGTGTTAATTATATAATAAATAATATGATAATATAAATAAAAAGGAAATGAGGAAATAATATGACTTAGAGTTTTCCCAAAAGTGTTGCAATTCACTGCCAATGCGGAGTACTACTATGTTAGGTGCTGTTTTGGACAAATGTTGGTATGTTCTGCCTTACATATTATTATAAATTGATATTTGTTTCTTTGTCTTTAATCTAGGTGGCAATAATCATAAAGTTGTAAATTTGAAGTAAATAGTAAATTTAAAGAGCATATAAATAAAAATACAGGTGATGTCATTGTTCACAAATGTGAAGGGTAGAATGAATTATAAAAGTCTGTGCTGCCAAACATCTAGTACCCTCCATTTAATCTTTCTTATATAATGTTATCAAATGCCTAGTTCTTTATTGGTATTATTGACAGTATCTTACAAAGTATAACATGGACAATGATGCCAGTGAAATGTATAAAGTTTATCCCTTTATACAGTTCAACCATTTGGCATATATGTCTTTATTTTCCTGGGGTTGAGTGCTCTCCTCTGTTATAATTTCTTATTAATTTCATATCTCTACGTGTTTTTATGTCTCTACCTTTTTACCTACTGAAGTCTTTATCCTTTCTTATTATCTAAAATTAAAATCTAAAAGAAAGATTTTAAAGAGAACTTTTTGAATTATATAAGTGGATTGATTGTTCACAAAAAGCTTTTGCAAGTACACTGGGAGCTATTAAAAAGTAGAATTCTAGAATTTTTTCACTTTCTTGAAAACATTATTTCACATTAGAATAAGAAGTAAATTTACTTGGTCACTTAATTAATTATTTACCTAACTAATATCTTCTAAGAAATATCTAAAGAGACCCTCATATCTGTGCATATACAAAGGGTCATTCTGTAGTCCTATGAAATAAATAATATGAGGAGTTATTAGAAACAGTTTTCATCCTGTTAAAATTGGACTTACATTCTTTGAAACCCTTTCCTATCATTATTTCTGACATTCATTTTAATTTTGGAATATTATTATAAAAGTGCTCATTCCACTGTCATCTTTTTAACAGAAAAGTAGCATGAATGCATTAAACTCTTCACTGAGCAGGAATTATACACTTGGTGCCTGTCTGAAATCAGCACAGATGAAGCACTTGTCAATGTGTTTTCCCAGAGCAAATAATTTAACAGGGCATGTTTTAATTTCTTCTTCTTTTTTTTTTTTTTTTGGTGAATGGGGAATAATGAACAGATATATTCATATACTTGTTACTATAAAATATCTAAACCTTCTTGGTCCTTTGTTCCTTTGGTCTATAACTACTCTGGGGGAGATGTGAGAATTGAAAAGAGAAGTTTGTTTATGGGTATGAAAGTCTAAACTTCTAATTCTTGTAATGTTTACATGTTTAAAACAATCTACATTGTTTCTCATACTACAGCTTATCAAATACTGTTTACATGAAACAATTATTAAATGTTTTCTTTTAAACTTTAACTGTACAAAAATGGCTAAACAATGTGACTATTTCCTTTGGTGTCACCATAATTTTACATATTCCAAGTTCACATCCATGAATCACTAAGAAATGATCAAACAAATATTACTTTATATGATTAATATACACATAAAATGTCTCTGGTGATGTGTTTTTAAAGTATTGACATGTTTTAATTAGGTATGATGAATTTTATTCTTAGTTATGGATCTGTTAGTTTCCATAATTCTGTTAATAAATTTTACATA
Source organism: Erinaceus europaeus (assembly GCF_950295315.1). Taxonomy (NCBI): domain Eukaryota; kingdom Metazoa; phylum Chordata; class Mammalia; order Eulipotyphla; family Erinaceidae; genus Erinaceus; species Erinaceus europaeus. The sequence goes on from NC_080163.1 coordinate 148,814,372, forward strand.
TATTTAAACTATATTGAATACAAACACATTTAAAATTTATTATTATTATATTTTCTTGATGAATCAACATATTGTCAATCTCTCTATCATTATATTGTAGATTTTTGCCTTAAAATGTTTTAAGTTAAATTATGTAATCATACAGGATTTTTCCCTGAATATTTTGCATAATATATCTTTTGTTATTTTTATTTTGAACATTTGAAAGACCCTACAGTCTGGAAATGTCTTTTGTGAAACAGTATACATCTCAAGCTCTAAAAGCAAAATGTGACTTCAATTTTCCATTCAAGCATAAAATAAACTTACAAGTAAGCTTAGAAATCACCAACAAGTAAAAGCCTAACAAACTGAAAGGAGATTAACAAATATCTTAGACCCTTCAGAGGCATGAGAGATGCTGAAATGTTAGACTGGAAAAATACTTTGAAGATAGTATTTATAGGATAGGTCTATTGGTTATATGTAAATAATGAAGGAAAAGGAGAATCAAAGATGTGGATGAAGCCAATGGATGAGATAAATAAAGGATGATTACATAGATAGATGATAGATAAGGATGGATCTTCACATAATAGAATGAGTTTACCTGTGTATTTACCTGTTTGACTATTAGGTTGTTAGAACAGTGATGACGTACTTTTTTTTTCTGTTTTTGTATGCAAAAATGCATTCTGGCTTTTTCAACAACCCAATAATATCTAAATCAACAAATATAGATGTTTGTGATGGAATTTCAAAACTAAAGTGGTAATTTTATCTTTCTACAAGTTAGTAATATGACTATATGCTACTGTCTAAAAAACAGGAAAGTCAAAATATTTGTTAATTTTGTACATAAAAACAGCTAATACCAAATTAGAAAAATCAATAATAAAAAAGGAACCACATATTTGTTTCAGTTATGAATATACATTATAAAGGGACAGGAAAGATAACCCACCTGGGTGGGCACTAGTTTTGCTTAGATTTGACCTAGGGTCAAGCCTCTGATAAGCCAAGTAGGTAAGTTATGGTGTCTTTCCCTTTCATTCTCTATTTCTGTTTCTCTCTTTCTATTTGAAAATTTTGTGTTGGAGTGGCAAAGCCCACATGACCATAACCAACAAAATAAGTAAAATAATATCAAAATCAATCAATATTGGGCATGTGAAATAGCTCACTTAGATAGTGTGCTGCTTTGCCATGGACACACCCTATGTTGAGCTATGGTAAATTCATCACCACTTAAGACCAGTGGTGTCAGGACACAAACCACTCTGATGCTATGGTAATTCCATGTGGTGCTAGGGTTCAAATTATTTTATAGTCATATAAATCACTATTTAACTAATATGAGAGGAGATAATTTATTTAATGTCTCAAACTTTTTAATACATAGACCATAGGCTGAGTCTTTGAAATGTTGACTCTCTTAAAAGCTTATATCAGGGAAACAATCAGTGGCACAGCTATATACAAATAATGTCAAAGGACATACATTATGTTGATGTTGTGTAAGATGCAGCAAATCCTAACAAAGGGATTTTTCAAAGTTAACCCAATTGCCAAATAATATGATTATAGCAATAATTATCTATTGCCTTTTTAAAACCTAAGACAGCAGTAACCTCCCGCTTCCTCTATAGAGCCTATATTTCCCCCAGTCCTGGAACCTATAGGACAGGGCTCACTTTCCTGCATGCTTCTCTCAATTCATACCAAATTATACTGCATCTGCCAATCGCAACATAATCAATGCAAGGAGTACCACCTCAGCATGCTTCACTTCAGACTGTGTCCAGAGATTAGGCACGAAATGCCAACCCTTCACCCTCATTAGTTGGGTGAGACCTTTCCTTTCATAGGATTTTCTAATTCCATTCCAGGAGGTTCACTTCCTAACAAAGTCCCAAAACCTAAATATAGACCAGATCCCATGAGATAGGGCATATGTTCACATGTATCCATAAGCTAGGGCAAAATATATACCTGAAAGCAAAAGTATACAATAGTCTGCAGTGAGTCAGTATAAAGTTCATAATGAAATAGTGTCCACTTAGACCTAGATATCCTCTTCACCTACTTCCTATTATACTTCCCTCACTCACTCCAAAGCTAACCTTATTAAAGCAAAGACTGTAAAAGCTAAATAAGGGCAAGAGACTGGCATACTTTAATGATAACTCTTCAGTCACTATCCAGCCACCCCATCATCTGGGGCCCTAGTCAGGGAGTCCTGAGATTCCCAGACAGACATGATGGGCCTAAACCTTAAGTAAATCCCTCTCCCCCAAAGAGGCAGGCTGGGAGTATGGATCTACCAGTCAATGCCCATGTTCAGCAGGGAAGCAATTACAGAAGGCAGACCTTCCACCTTCTGCATCCTATAATGACCTTGGGTCCATACTCCCAGAGGGATAAAGAATAGGAAATCTATAAGGGGAGGGGAGGGGATACAGAGATCTGGTGGTGGGAATTGTGTGAAGTTGTACCTCTCTTATCCTATGGTTTTGTCGATGTTTCCTTTTTATAAATAAATAAATAAACCCCTCTCCCGAATATTACCAGTCATCTCTGTCAGGAGCAACACAATAGACCCCTTTGTAGGCCCCCATAGCATCTTGCCTTCAACTTGTATCAACAACTGTAGAGAATGTTCCACCCTCTGAAAGGAGGATGGACAACATACTCTATGCTCTACTGGAGGAAGATGGGTCTTGGAATTGGGGCAGCGTGGAATGTTCCTACTCATGACCACAGAATGTGAGCTCAGATCTACAGGGATGCAGAGGTCACATAGGCTCCTAAGCTGAATATGGGCCCCAGATCAGGTCAAATCAATGGGGATACAGTCAACAATATTTATACAGCTCTCCCATATTTGGGAGCTACTCTCTTCCTTGATCCAGCTTTCTGGTCCTTTTTCCAACCATGACATCACCTCCCCAGACAATAACTTGGATCCACCTGCATATCAGATTTCAGGCTCAAAGAAAAAAAGAAAAAACTAGTTTAATCACGGGCCCTTTGGAATATAGGCCTACTAGCTATCTACAAAACAGAGACCCCCAAATTCTTCATCTGAACTATTCCAGCCTTTAGATTCATGATTAGTCAACAACTTGTTTGGCTTTATATGTTAACTCTCTTTTCAGACACCAGGTTCCAGATGCTACTATGATGCCAACCAGACTTTCCTGGACAGACAACCCCCCCCAATGTGTCCTGGAGCCCCACTACCCCAGAGCCCCACACCACTACGGAAAGAATGAGACTGGCTGGGATTATGGATTGACCTGCCAATGCCCATGTTCAGCGGGGAAGCAATTACAGAATCCAGACCTTCCACCTTCTACACCCCATAATGACACTCGGCCCATACTCCCACAGAGATAAAGAATAGGAAAGATATCAGGGGAGGAGATGGGATACGGAGTTCAATGTTTCCTTTTTGTAAATAAAAAAATATATAAATGTAAAAACTAAAAAAAAAGAAACAAACAAACAAAAACAAATATGGTTGATGTGCCTGGCAAGGCACATACAATACCAGCTGAGCTGTTTCCTTGTCTGAAGCCTTTAAAATCAGAAACAATAACAAGGTATCCTACTGTCACCATTTCTCTTGTCAAAAGTCATCAAAATTAGTCATCTTAGATGACTTATGTCCCATCCCCAAGCAAGCTGTCAGATGACTATAGCCCTACCTAATGCCTTCAGTTCCATTTCATGGAGACTAGAAGTAAAAAATATTCATCCAAACACTCCTGAAGTACAAAACCAAAGAATATATAAAATAGTAAATGTGTATTACTTACAACTATCAAATGATGAGGTACTTTGTTCCAGAATAATATATATTTAATATATTTAATAATATAGTAAGTAGTTTATCCATTGTGGCTTTTGGAGTTAGAACCCAAGCAGTAGGAAACTGACATAAATTATGTCCCTCAATATATATTTTTCCTGGTTTTCTTTGGGTCTATTTGTTTTCAGCTTGACACCACTTGGTCTTAAGTGATGATTAATTTACTAAATTAGATTCTGATTTCTTTTAGACTAATCAGCTTTCAGAGCTTACCAAAACTGTTCTGTCTTGGAACAAATTACAGTCCTTTAACTTTTCATGGATTTACATTTTGTTTTCCTAATTCTGATTGATATCTAAAAAAAAAATCTATCAGAAGAGTGCATATTTCTATGGTAAATAAAAGCTTCCATTTCATAAATGATACTGCTTCTGTTCTGAATATATATATCTTTCTTTCCCTGCTTCCTATAGTAAAGGGTCAATTTTGTTTGCTTCTACTTCATTTTAGGTAGCTTCTATAAGCCATTTTCCCTTATTTATTAATTATTTGTAAGATTTGTTTTTACAAGATTACTCCATATTCCATTATTTACCTTTGAATACTAGTTACTTGCCACTAGAAACTCATTTTTTTTCATTTTCAATAAGTTTAATATCTGTGTGAATATTTGCTCCACTGAAAATGCAACTCAGTTGTTTTCTGCTGAGTACTGTTTATTTCTCCTTCCCCCTGCCTAGATACTCCAAAAAGAAATACATTATGATTGTGGCTCAAGTGGGAGACTGGGAGTGAGATGATATGTGTCCTAATGTTTAGGAGTCCCTGATTACAACTTAAAAACATCCCTTTCCTCTCCTTGAAGCAGTTTACCAGTTTAAACTGCCTCAAAAGATTTCTTTGCCTTAATAATTCTTCATTAATAAGATGACAGCATAATGAAAAAAAACACAAACTACAGGAATACTTAGAAGGAAACAGAACGGCAAATGTGACTTCTCATACTTGCTGTGCAGAATTAAAGGTGAAGCACATGGGTGAAAAACGCTTGCATCAACTTTCCTCCCCAAAATATATGTAGCTGTTAATTAACTGTAGGATGTTTCCTCCTGTGATATTTTATTCTTAATTCACAGATTTATTGGCTTGATAGAAAGTGTACTGCCCTATCAAGCAGGAGAGCAGGCATAACCCTGACTCAGTAATATTCACCTATTTGGTTGCTGATAATCAGTTTAGATAGTATCTCAATTCTAGCAACCAACTTGAACTTTACATGCAACTTTTACTCCTCTTTCTATAGAAATCTTTCATTCAAAATTTTTTTTCTATACATACAGAGAGAAATTTATAGGGCAGGAGTGCAAAGAGGGAGAGAGATATTTGCAGCACTGTTTCACCACTTGTGAAGCTTCCCCCTGTAGATAGGGGCTAAAGACTTGAACCCAGGTTCTCAGGGATGGTATTAAGCACTCTCTAGTGGGCAAGCCTCTACTGGGATCCAGTTTTCACTATTTATGGTCTTGATTTTCAATTTCCAGATCATTATTCTATTGTCTGAAGAAAATCATTTTATTTTATGTAAATTTAAACCCTACATGGTTCAAATACAGAAAATATTAATAAATATAAGTGATGCTATAATTAAAATGTGTTTAAGGTTCTAATGTGTAGCAAAATGTCCAATTAACATATATTGCAGTACAAATATTCAATTTCCACCACAACTAGCTAGAGTAAGCATTTGGCCATTTTATAGCAGAGATAAACTGATTTCCCCAGGTTGACAGTTTAAGTAACTCATTCAAAGCAGTTCCTAACTAACTGCAGAATTTATATGCTTTTAATTATGCTGGAATTAACAAAATTCTTAAATCTCATCTAAATCCCTAATCTCTATGCTCCATCAGTGTGGTGGATTAGAAGATTTCTAATTCTGCTTAGTCCTAATTTCCCAATTATAAAGGGCAATGCCCTTGTTCCCCCTGACTTTCCCCTTGATTGACACAGTTCTCTGATGCAATATTTCAACAATGGTGGCAAAAATTAATGATTATATTCTCTTTTCAAGACCCATCAGAAATTTGGTGATCTGGGGACTGGGTAGTGGTGCACAAGCAGTGCACAAGTAAAACACAAGTATTAGCATGGGCAAGGGCACAGATTCAAGTCCTGGGCCCAAACCTGCCATGGTGAAGCAGTGGTGCAGTAGTATCTCTTTATTTCTTCCTCTATATCTCCCCCTGCCCTCTCAATTTCTTTTTGTTCCATCAAATAAAAGAAAGAGGGGGATATGTAGCTGGCAGTGTTGCCTTCATTGTATAAGCAATGAACCCCAGAGGTAACCCTGGTGGCAGTAAAAATAAACTTTTTTTTTAAATTTTAAACTACACAGAGAGAAATATATTCAATGGTCTTTAAATCAGTTTCCTTACCCAGTGGCTCAAATTTCTTCCCTTCTTTTGCTGTTTGCATCACACCAATCACATTATAGGCCTGGTTTCTCACTTTTATTCTGCTGTTGTTGTTGATTTATCTGGTGTTAGTCTATTTCTGCAGGCATCACACAGTTTCCCCTCAAGTCATCAAAATATATGCCTGAGTTGTATGATTTCTTCTACTTCTGACTGGTAATTTAGTTATTCTTTGTTGTCAAAAAGTGGACAAGGAGGAGACGTGTGTAAGAAACAGAGGAGGGGTGAGGAAGTAGAGGAAAGGAAAAGGAACCAATGCACACCCCCTCTATCATCAGATGCCTGTCTGCTACTGCAGTCTAGTCACTGTGACCCCTCTATCCTACTCTGCCCTATTCTTCTGCTCATTCTGCTCTTTTGCTCAGGATAGAGTATCACTCATTAGTTCTTTGCATCAACTCTCATTTACAATTCAAGATGCAGACCAAGGGCCTGCGAAACAGCTCCTAATCTACATCATGAAAGAGTAATTTTGGGAGTCCGTCAGTAGCGCAGCAGGTTAAGTGCACGTGGTGCGAAGTGCAGGGACCAACATGAGGATCCTGGTTCGAGCCCCCTGCACCCCCACCTGCGGGGGAGTTGCTTCACAGGTGGTGAAGCAGGTCTGCAGGTGTCTATCTTTCTCTCCCCCTCTCGGTCTTCCCCTCGGCTCTCCATTTCTCTCTGTCCTGACCAATGGTGATGACATCAATAATAACAACAATAATAACTACAACAACAATAAAAACAACAACAAGGGCAACAAAAGGGAAATAAATAAATAAATAAATAAAGTTAAGAAAGAGTAATTTCAGGGTTCCCCCATCCCCAAATTTACTACATGAAGATAAGTGTGTACATATTATTCCTTTTTTATTATTGGGGGTGGGGTAGTTGATGAATTACAGTCAACAGTAAAAAGAGTTGTTGGTACCTGTATAAAATTTCTCAGCTTTCTACAAAACATTCTAACTCCCCTACCGAGGTCCTCCTCCACCATCCTGCACCAGAACCTGAACCACATTTGGTTCAATACACCAAACCCAGTCCAAGCTCTGCTTTGTATTTTCCTTTCTGTTTTTATTGTTGTCTTTGAGTGAGATCATCCAATATTCAATTTTCTCTTTCTGGCTTATCTCACTTTATATGACTCTTTCATGCTCCATCCAAGATGAGGTGAAGATGAATTCAATATTTTTCATAGCTGGGTAGTATTCCACTGTTGTATAAACCCCAATTTGCTCAGCCACTCATCTGTCATCTGTTGTTGCTTCCAGGTTTCGTCTATTACAAATTTTGCTGCTATGAATAAAGATATAGGCAGATCTTTTCACATGGGTGTTGTTGGTTTCTCAGGATATATCCCCCAGAGAGAAATTACAGGATCATAGGGTAGTGATGTTGGTTTCTCAGGATATATCCCCCAGAGAGAAATTGCAGGATCATAGGGTAAGTCCATGTCTAGCCTTCTGAGAGTTCTCTAGACTTCTCTCCATAGGAGTTGAACCAATTTGCATTCCTACCAGCAGTGCAGGAGGGTTCCTTTGTCTTCACAGTCTCTCTTGTATGACATTCTCACAGGGGTGAAGAAGTACCTCATTGTTGTCTTTATTTGCATTTACCTGACAGTTTATAAATGTACACATAACTTACTATTTACTAGGCAATATTTTAAAAACATTTTTCAAATATTAATTTACTTTCTCAACTACAATTTTATGTGATAGGTATTACTCTTTTTTGATTTTATTTATAAAATGGAAATATTGACGAGATTGTAGGATAGGAGGGGTACAATTCCACACAATTCCCACCCCTAGAACTCCATATCGCATCTCTTCCCTTAATAGCTTCCTGATTCCTTATCCCTCTGGGGTCATTATAGGGTGCAGAAGGTGGATGGTCTAACTTCTGTAATTGCTTCCCCAATGACCATGGGCATTGGCAGGTCAATTCCTATCTCTATATATTTTTTGCCACCAGCGTTATTGCTGGGGTTATGTTCTTGTTTGGTGAATATACTGCCTGCAGACACTTTTTTTTCTACTGTATTTGATAAGTCTGAAAGAAATTAATGGGATGAGGAGATTGAGAGGGAGAGAGAAAGATAAGCATCTGCAGAACTGCTTAACGACTCATGAAGTACTCCCCCCTCCCGTAGTTGGGGAGTAGGGGCTCAGTTCAAATCCAGGTCATCTTGCGTGGTAGCATGTGCTCAAGTGGGTGTGCCCCCACCTGGACTCCCTTATCTATATTGTGTAGATACATAGAGACAACTTTACCAGCTTGCTCAGAGTCTCTTAGTTAGTATATGATTTTCTTGGACAGTCTGCTACCAGAATCTGTTCTTTTAACATAACTTTATGTTAACTGTCTCGGTTCTCAGTGTGTGACTTTGTACTTGACAAAAGGAGTTGTCCCAAACCTAATTAAATTATTAGATTCTAACCAAACAGCTGAAGTTACCAGAGGGAAGCGGAAGAGGGTAAAAAGATAAAGGGGGAGAGTGGACTGAGATAAAAGAATGTTGGTACTTGGGTGTTGGGTATGGGTGAGGTAATATATAGTTGAAGTACAAACCCACTTTCATAAATACATACAGAGTTTTAAAGAAAAGCTGCTGATTTGAGGGTATCTCTTTAGTAAATATACACCATTTACATTTAATCAAAAATGCAGTACTGAGTGCTATAGTACATAATCAAAATGTTAGTATTAAATAACAAAATTCACCCTTCAACTAAGTCTGGCTTTACCTTACATGCACTTCAAACTCTGGAAAAATAACTATGTAATTTTAAAAAAGCAGAAATGAATAGGGTAATGGTAATATTATCTTTAAACATAAAAGGAACTCTACCTTGAAAATGCATATAAAAAGCTAAAATATTGAATATCACCAAATACACCTCAAGCTCTTGAAAGTATTAAATGCTTTTTAGCCAGCAAGTTACAGATGATACCATGATGTCAACCTGACTTCCATGGGCAGATGACCTTACCAATGTGTCCTAGAACCCCACCTTCACAGAGTCCTAGCCCTCTAGGAAAAGATAGAGATAGGCTGGGGGTATGGATCAACCTTTCTCAAGTCCAGCAGAGAAACACTTACAGAAGGCAGACCTCTCACCTTATGCACCCCATAAAGATCCTGGGTCCATATTCACAGAGGGATAAAGAATAGGGAAGCTTCTATGGCAGGGATGGGATGTGGAATTCTGGTGGTGGGAATTATGTGGAATTGTATCCCTCTTATCCCACAATCTTATTGATAACTGTTAAATCATTAATAAAATATAAAAAGAAGAGGGCAGGAGATATCAGTAGTTCTCTCAGAAAGAAAAAAACATACTTTACTATGTAGGAGGATCCTGTTTAATACCCAGACACCACATGGGAGCATCTGCTTTGTGAGCAGAGGGATGGTGCTCTGACATGTCTCTATTCTTTTTTTTTTTAATTTATAAAGAGGAAACATTCACAAAACCATAAGATAAGAGGGGTACAACTTCACACAATTTATGTCTCTCTTCTTTGTGTCTAACTTCCATCTCTATCTCTCATCTTCTAGTGGGAAAATAATCAACTTCACTGGAAAGACTAGTGTCATAATCATGTGGACACAAAGCCCCTGAGCAGGAGAGAGAGAGAGAGAGAGAGAGAGAGAGAGAGAGAGGGAACATGAGCAGCAGAACTGCATACACAACACACACACACACACACACACACACACACACACACACAGATAGTTCCTCCCTTATGTTTCCTATTTTATAAAAAGAATTTACAGGAACTGATGGTTATAACTGTGTGTCTTAGCTTATTCTCTGCATTGATATAACATCTGGGGTAAGGTGACTCCTGCAGAGAAACAGCAGATGTCATGAAGCAAAAGTGATCAGCTCACTACAGTTCAAGACTCAATCAATAGGAATGCTGTTCAATAAAACTAACCAGAATACCTTCAGCTGCCACATACAATATAATTCACACCTTTGCAACATTCCTCATAGTCTGTGACAAAAATAGTTTGAGATTTAATCCCGAGTGAGTTGGACTGAAGAGAAACAAGAATGAAAAAAAGTCGAGAGTCAGGGCTAAGGATAAGGGAGAGCTGTGTTTCTCTCCTCTCCTCTCCTGGGTCAACTAGGAATACCAAAGTAGATGAACTGTGACTGAAACAAGACAAGACTAGATTGACTTCAAGAAGCCATCAAATCACCTGTGAGTGCAAACACGTATCTCTCATGGACAGAGAGGAGCCTAGGGAGATATTAAGTGTCTAGTAACAGTTCAGCAGTTTACCAGTTGAGACACAACCTCCAGTCTGTTTCACCAACAAAAAGACAGTTGAAGGGAGGAGAGGACTCCCCTATGACTCAACAAATGCAGCTGTGAGTCTCCATTGCTACTGCCCTGTGCTGACACCAGGGGACAGAGAACTAATCAGGAGACTCAGAAGAAGATCTATACCTCGGTGGCATAGCAGTGGGGATGTGAGAGTCTATTTGTATAACCACTGGATTGTCTCTGCCCCACCCTGCTTTATCTCTTGGTCAGGAGTTAGTGACTAAGCTAAGATGCCTACTTATAGTCTAAAAGACTTCAGGCTAGCACAGCTATATACAAGATACTGGATACTGTACAGCAAACCATAACAAAAGGACTTTTCAAAGTTAACCCAATTACCAAATAATGTGATGATAACATTAACTATCCATTGTCTTTTTGAACCCTAAAGACAGCAGGAATCTCACATCTCCACTATAGAGCCTCAACTTCCTCCAGTCCTTAAACCTTTGATAGGGCCCACTTTCCCGTATGCCTCTCCCAATACATATCAAATAATATTGCATCTGCCGATCGCAACCTAATCAACACAACGATTGCCACCTCAACATGTTTCAGCTCAGACGGTGTCCAGAGACTTCACATGTGCAATGACAACCCTTCAGCTTCATTACTTGGGTGAGACCTTTCCTTACATAGTATTCTCTAATAACATCCCAGGTGGTTCACTTTCTAACAGAGACCCAAAACCTAGATATACACCAGTTTCTGTGAGAGAGAGCATATGTTCAAACGTATCCATAAACTAGTGCAAAATATATACCTGAAAGCAGAAGTACACTAGAGTTTGCAGTGTGTACCCCCCTAACACTTCCTCTCCACTATTCCAAGCTTTGGGTCCATGATTGTTCAACAATTTGTTTGGCTTTGTATGTTAACTCTCTTTTCAGTCACCAGGTTCCAGATGCCATCAGGATGCCGGCCAGGCTTCCTTGGACTGAAGACCCCACCAAAGTGTCCTGGAGCTCTGCTTCCCCAGAGACACACCCTACTAGGGAAAGAGAGAGGCAGACTGGGAGTATGAACCGACCAATCAACGTCCATGTTCAGCAGGGAAGCAATTACAGAAGCCAGACCTTCCACCTTCTGCAACCCACAATGACCCTGGGTCCATGCTCCCAGAGGGATAGAGAATGGGAAAGCTAACAGGGGAGGGGGTGGGATATGGAGATTGGGTGGTGGGAATTGTGAGGACTTGTACCCCTCCTACCCTATGGATTTGTTAATTTATCCTTTCTTAAGTAAAATAAATTTAAAATGAATAAAAATAAACAAAAAAATTTAAAAAAAAAGACTTCAGGCTTCCATAGCCTGCAAGTAAGAAAAAGAATAAAAGAGTCTTTTTAAGGCTCTGAGCTCCAACTCAGGGATTAAAATAATACTGAAACAACTGTCAATTTCCACAACTGTGAACCCTTTAATTACCCTACTTAGATGCAAGTCAATCCAGGCAATAGTGACCAGTAATATGAAAAGCACTGAGAGAGGGACCTCACTACATTCTATATAAAATGGTTAAACCAACAAAAAGAAATATTGGAGAAATGAACCAGGACAAGAGTCCAGCTAAAAGCCTCCCAAAAATTGAATCACAAAATAATGAGGTCAACATCCAAACACTAGTTAAGGAAATAATCACAGGAGTGAGTAAGGAGTTTGAAAGAATTATCACCAGAAATGCAGAAACAACAAATAAGACTCTGGAAGAAAACACTAATTATCTCAAGGTTACTAGACGGCTGAAAGCCAAAATAGCTGAACTAAGGACACAACTAGTTGAACAAGCTAAAACAGTATGAGAATAGGGTGACAAAATAGATGAACTCCAGAAAACAGTAGAGGAGAAAGAGAATAGAATCAGTAAGGCTGAAGACAGAATTAGCAAGATTGAGGACAAATTAGAGAAAACTAAAATAAAAGTAAGAAATCTCAAAAAAAAGATTAAGAGATGTTGTTGAAAACAACAAAAGAGACCTATGGGATGACTTCAAAAGAAATAATATATTCATTATTGGATTACCAGAGGAAAAAAGAGAGGGAGGGGAAGAAAGCATTCTTCAGGACATAATAGCTGAGAACTTCTCTAGTCTAGACAACATCAAAGACATAAAGGTTCAAGAAACCCAGAGGGTCCCAAAGAGAATTAAACCAGACTTAAAGACACCCAGACACATCATATTTAGAATGGAAAGGTATAAGAATAAAGAAAGGATCCTTAAGGCTGCAAAAGAAAAACAAAGAGTCATCTACAGAGGAAAACCCATAAGATTAGCAGCAGATTTTTCCACACAAACACTACAGGCCAGAAGAGAATGGCAAGATAACTATCCAGTGCTCATTGAGAAAGGCTTTCAAACAGACTACTGTATCCTGCTAGACTGTCATTCAGACTAGATGGAGGCATAAAAACCTTCTCAGACAAGCAACAGTTGAAAGAATCTGCAAGGCTGTCCTAAAAGAAGTTCTGAAGGGAGTTGAGCGGTAGTGCAGGGGGTTAAGCGCAGGTGGCACAAAATGCAAGGACCCGCATAAGTATCCTGGTTCAAGGCCCCACCTCCCCACTTGCAGGAGGTTTGCTTCAGAAGCGTTCAAGCAGGTCTGCAGGTGTCTGTCTTTCTCTCCCCATCTGTCTTCCCTTCCTCTCTCCATTTCTCTCTGTCCTATCCAACAGTGACAACAAGAAGAATAACTACAACAATAAAAACAACAAGGGCAACAAAAGGGAATAAATAAATATTGAAAAAAAAAGAAGAAGTTCTAAAAGGTCTCCTATAAACAGTCAGACAACCAAAAATATGCCATATATCAGAACACTCTAAAAATCTACAAGAATGGCATTAAAATATCTTTAATCTTTGATATCAACAAATGCCAGTGGCCTGAATTCACCTACTAAAAGGCACAGAGTAGGAAGATAGATCAGAAAACAAAACCCAACAATATGCTGTCAATAGGAAATCACCTAACTCAACAAGACAAACACAGACTCAAAGTGAAATGATGGAAAACTATCACACAATCCAATGGCCCACAAAAAGGGGCAGGAATATATCTGACATTATAGACTTGAAATAAAATTTTAAAAGATAGGGATGTACACTACTTAATATTCAGTGGATCAGTCAACCAAGAGGTCTTAACAATTATTAACATCAATGCACCCAATAAGAAGCCATCCAAATCAAACATCAAACATCTACTGAAAGAGCTAGAGCAATATATTAACAGCAACACAGTCATAGAAGGGGACTTCAACACCCCACTCTCTCAACTTGGCAGACCATCCAGGCAGAAAGTCAATAAATACATGAGGGAGCTAAATGAGGAGATAGATAAACTAGATCTATTGGATATTTTCAGAGCAATGTATCCCAAGAAACTGGAATACACTTTAACTCAGGTCCACATTGGTCTTTCTCAAGGATAGACCATATGTTATGCCACAAAGATAGCATCAGCAAATTCAAGAGCATTGAAATCATCCTAAGCATCTTCTTAGACCACAGTGTAATTAAACTAACACTTCACAATCAACAAAAGATTAGTAATAGTCCCGAAAATATGGAAGCTCAATAGAACACTGCTTAACAACTGCTGGGTCAAAGAGGAACTAAAGGAAGAAATCAAAATATTTTGAGAGCTCGATGAAAATGAAGACACAGCTATCAAAATATTTGGAACACAGCTAAGGAAGTACTGAGAGGGAAGTTCATAGTCATACAAGCACACATTAGGAAATAAGAAAAAGCACAAATAAACAGCCTGATTGCACATCTTAAAGACCTAGAAGAAGAATAGCAAAGGAACTCTAAAGCAACCAGGACAGAAATAACTGAAGTTAGGGCAGAAATAGGTAACATTGAAAATAAGAAAACCATATAAAAGGTCAGCAAAAATAAATGTTGGTTCTTCGAAAGCGTGAACAAAATCGACAAACCTTTAGCCAGACTCACAAAACAAAAAAGGGAGAAGACCCAAATAAATCAGATCATACATGAAAGAGGCAATATCATAACAGACACCTCAGAAATTTAGCATATCATGCGAGAATTCTATGAACAACTATATGCCACCAAGCTAGAGAACCTGGAAGAAATGCACAATTTCATAGATACCTACAAACTTCCAAAATTAAGTAAAGAGGAATAGGTAATATGAACAGGCTCATCACAGCTAATGGAATTGAAATAGTTATCAAAAAGATTCCCAAGAATAAAAGTTGGAACAGATGGTTTTACAAATGAATTCTACAAAACCTTCAAAGAAGAATTAATACTTCTACTTTTAAAAGTCTTCCAGAAGATTGAAGACCCTGGAAAACTCGCTTCCAGCTTCTATGAAGTCAACATCACTCTGATACCAAAAGCAGACAGGGACACAACCAAAAATGAAAACTATAGATCAATATCTCTGATGAACATAGATGATAAAATACTGAACAAAATTCTAGCCAAGCAGATACAGCAGAATATTAAAAAGACTGTTCATCATGACCAAGTGAGGCTTATCCCAGGGATGCAAGGTTGGTTTAATATACTTAAATCAATCAACATGATCCACCACATCAATAAAAGCAAGACCAAAAACCACATTGTCATATTAATAGATGCAGAGAAAGCCTTTGACAAAATCCAACATCCCTTCATGATCAAAACACTACAAAAAACGGGCATAGATGGAAAATTCCTGAAGATAGTAGAGTCTATATATAGCAAACCTACAGCCAACATCATACTTAATGGTGAAAAACTAGAAGCATTTCTCCTCAGATCAGGTACTAGACAGGGCTGCCCACTATCACCATTATTATTCAACATAGTGTTAGAAGTTCTTGCCATAGCAATCAGGCAGGAGCAAGGAATTAAAGGGATACAGATTGGAAGAGAAGAAGTCAAACTCTCCCTATTTGCAGATGACATGATAGCATACATGGAAAAACCTAAGCAATACAGCAAGAAGCTTTTGGAAATCATCAGGCAATACAGTAAGGTGTCAGGCTACAGAATTAACATTCAAAATCAGTGGCATTCCTCTATGCAAACACTAAGTTAGAAGTTGAAATCCAGAAATCAATTCCTTTTACTATAGCAAAAAAAAATAATAAAAAAATAAAATATTGAGGAATAAACCTAACCAAATAAGTGAAAAACTTGTATACTGAAAATTATGAATCACTACTCAATGAAATTGAAAAAGACACAAAGAAGTGGTAAGATAGTCTATGTTCATGGGCTGGAAAAATTAACATCATCAAAATGAATATACTACCCAGAGCCATATTCAAATTTAATGCTATCCCCATCAAGATCCCAACCATATTTTTAGGAGAATAGAACAAATACTACAAATGTGTATCTGGAACCAGAAAAAACCTTGAATTGCCAGAACAATCCTGAGAAGAAAGAAAAAAACAGGAGGTATCACACTCCCAGATCTCAAATTGTATTATAGGGCCGTTGTCATCAAAACTGCTTGGTACTGAAACATGAATATACACACTGACAAATGGAATAGAATTGAGAGTCTGGAAGTAATCCCCCACACCTGTGGACATCTAATCTTTGACAAAGGTGCCCAAACTATTACATGGCGAAAGCAGAGTCTCTTCAACAAATGGTGTTGGAAAAATTGGGTTGAAACATGCAGAAGAATGAAACTGAACTACTATATTTCAACAAATATAAAAGTAAATTCCAAGTGGATCAAGGACTTGGATGTTAGAATGGAAACTATCAGATACTTAGAGGAAAATATTGGCAGAACTCTTTTCCACATAAATTTTAAAGACATCTTCAGTGAAACAAATCCAATTACAAAAAAGACTAAGGCAAGCATAAACCTCTGGGACTACATTAAATTAAAAAGCTTCTGCACAAAGAAACCACTACCCAAACCAAGAGACCCCTCACAGAATGGGAGAAGAATATCTTTACATGCCATACATCAGACAAGAGGCTAATAACCAGAATACATAAAGAGCTTGCCAAACTCAACAAGAAAACAAAGAACCCCATTAAAAAATGGGGGGAGTTCATGTACAGAGTATTCACCACAGAAGAGACCCAAAAGACAGAGAAACACATGAAAAAATTCTCCAAGTCTTTGACTGTCAGAGAAATGCAAATAAAGACAACAATGAGATACCACTCTACTCCTGTGAGATTGTCATTCCTCAGAAAAGGTAGCAGCAGCAAATGCTGGAGAGGTTGTGGTGTCAAAGGAACCCTCCTGCACTGCTGGTGGGAATGTAAATTGGTCCAACGTCTATGCAGAACATTGTGGAGAACTCTCAGAAGGCTAGAAATGTACCTACCCTATGATCCTGAAATTCCTCTCCTGGGGATAGATCCTAAGGAACCCAGCACACCCATCCAAAAAGATCTGTATACACATATGTTCTTATCAGCACAATTTTCCAAAACCTAGAAGCAACCCAGGTGTCCAACAACAGATGAGTGGCTGAGCAAGTTGTGGTATAACTACACAATGGAATACTATTCAGCTATAAAAAATGGTGACCACCATTTTTAGCCAATCTTGGATGGACCTTGAAAAATTCATGTTAAGTGAAGTAAGTCAGAAACAAAAGGATGGATGGATACAGGATGATCTCAGTCTCAGGCAGAAATTGGAAAACAACATCAGAAGAGAAAACACAAGTAGAACCTGAACTGGAATTGGCATTTTGCACCAAAGTAAGACTCTGGGGTAGGTGTGGGGGAGAATACAAGTCCAAGAAGGATGACAGAGGCCCTATTGGGGGTTGTATTGTTATATGGAAAACTGATAAATGGTATGCATGTATAAACTATTATATTTACTGTTGAATGTAAAACATTATTTCCCCAATAGTGAAATTTAAAAAATAAAAAATGAAAATAATTAAGTCACTATCACATGGACATCTAAAGAAGAAAAAACTTAATTTAATGATAAATAATTGAGTATGTCTTGTTCCTCCCAGTTTAACAAAAGGAAATTATAAAAGACATATCTTTACTTCCAAGTTAAAAGATGTAACCATGAGTGTTTTTTATAAATGACATGGTAAATTGTGCTAAATTTGTGCATATAACAATAGCTATAATTTATCTTGAAGTTGCTACAGAGTAATTTAATTCTAACAACTATTGCAATGTAATTAATGTATATTTGTAAGGAAGTGTAGGCTCTCTGAAGTTAAAAATCTAGTTGAGTTAGGATATAAATGCAGTTTTAATCTTTTTTTTCTTTTTCTTTTACCAGAGCACTGTTCAGCTCTGGCTTATGGTGGTGAGGCGGATTGAATCTGGGACTTTGGAGCCTCAGGCATGAGAGTCTGTTTGCATAACCATTATGCTATCTACCCTCCACCCATAAATGCAGTTTTATGTGCTTAAAAAAAAAAAAACTCATGGAATGATCACCACTTACACTTTGAAGAGCTTATTAAAGGCGAAGCTACTTCTCTTCCTCCCCTCCCCCTTTGTGTGTGTGTGTAAAAGCATGAACTTTTATGTGTAGGCGTATATGTTGGAGAAAACTCAGTACATATAAGAACACCATTATATGCATCCAAGTAACCACATTCCTGTAGGAAAAAATGAGAAAGATCTAGAAGTTTGGTTAAGTTTGGAGTTGAAAGATCTAGAAGTTTTGATCTCTCTGTCAAATGACATTTTGAAGTCAAGAGAGAGAGAGAGAGAGAGACAGAGAATATATATATATATATATATATATATATATATATATATATATATATATCAAGTGAGTTATACCTAAAAAACAGTGTAGTAGGTGCCAGGGGATAGGTCTCCCTGAAAGCACTTGCCTTATCAAGGGAGAAGCCCCAAGGTTTTTACACTTTCAGTGTAAGTGTGTACTCTATGTGGGGTGGGGGTAGTTGCTCCAGTGATTTACATAGCTTATACAGCACAGTGGAATTTAAGAAAGGAACATGATCTGAATGGACACAATGAGAGTCCTTAAGAAGAGCCATAATATTCCTGTGGAAAGAACTCACAAAGTGAAAAGTATTCAACCTGAGGGAGACTTTGTTGTTGACTCTGAAGATGAAAAGAGATTGGCATAAAAGAGCAGAGAACCAGCCCTTGCTGACAGCTGGCAAAGAAACAGGGATGTTTCTATCATGGTAGCACAGAACTAAATTTGCTAGAGTCTTGCAAGCTTGGAAAAGTACCTGACCTAAAGAAAACATGGTTGGGACCTTGATTTTAGTTTTGTGAGACCTTAGTCTGAGATGATGCTTAAGATTTCTCACTAATAGAAGTGTGAGTTAGTAACCTGATGCTATTTCAAACACGAAATTTGTGTTTAATTTTTTTATGTAACATTTAAACATGTATATCAAGCACACATATCAATTAAGTGATAAAGCAGAAATATAAGTCATAGTATAACACTGGAGTTCAACTATTAACTTAAAGGCAACATGGACCTAAAAATAAGTCTTCAGGTTTGGAGCAGTGGAGCAACAGGCCAAGCACACATAGTACTAAGGGTACAGATCTGGGTTTGAGCCCTTGATCCCCACCTGCAGGGAGGACACTTCACAAGCAAGTGAAGCAGGTATGTAGGTGTCTATCTTTCTCTATCCCTCTCTGCCTCCCCCTCTTCTCTCAATATCTCTCTGTCCTTTCCAATAAAAATTAGAGAAACATGGCTTCCAGGATCCACAGTGCTGGCGCGAGCCCCAGTGATAACCCTGGATCAAAAAAAAAAAAAGTATTCACACATCTAATTAAGTAAGAATTCTGAAAGACATGTTAACATGTCACTATTGTGAGATCTTGACACTATGCAAAATTTTCAGGTAAAAGCAATTTCTAAATTCTAAAGTTCTGAGAACACAATGGTGGTTATTAGAGGGAAAAGTGTGTGGGGAAAGGCAAAAGGGGAGATAATTATGTGGTATCAATAATATGGTATACACAGATTTAAAAACATGTAAAATTTAAAAAAGTAAATGTGGAGAGGGAATCAGAATAATAGTCTCCCCAGACAATAGCTTTGGCCACTTGCATATTAACAGTTGGGCTCAGGAAAAAATTAGTAAAGTCATAGGCCCCTTGGAATATACCTAAAATAGACCTACTACCTTTTTCCATAATGGAGACCCCAAATCTTATCTGCTATATTCTTACATTTTGGTTCCTGATTATTAAACAAATTGTTCTGCTTTATATCTTGGTGCTTTTTCAGCACCAAGTTGCAGATACTTATCATGACACCCGCCTGACTTCTCTGGGCAGACGACCTCACCAGTGAGTTCTGAAATCCCACCTCTCTAAAGTCCTACCACACAAGAGAAAGATAGAAACAGGCTGGGAGTATGTATTGGCCTGTCAATGTCAATGTCCAGCAGAAAAGCAATTACAGAAGCAAGACCTTCCACCTTCTGCACCCCATAAATATCCATACTCCTAGAGAGATAAAGAATAGGAAAGTTTTCAATGGAGTAGATAGGATATATAATTCTGGTAGTGGGAATTGTATGGAGTTGTACCCCTATTATCCTATGGTCCTGTCAATAATTATTAAATAAAAAAAAAAATAGGGAAGCTTCTAATGGAGGGAATGGGACATGGAACTCTGTTGGTGGGAACTGTATGGATTGTACCCTTGTTATCTTCTAATTTTGTTAATTATTATTAAACCACTAATAAAAAGAAAGAAAAAAAGAATAATAGACTCTAGGTAAGTAAGTGCTCCACAAACCATCTCGTGGGTGAGTGGTTTTGGCCAAAGGATAAGCAGATAACCTACTATGCCTTCGGCAATGACACTACAGTCATCAGCCACTGTGTCCAGGGTTGGCAGGTGGTTTTAGAGGATGCAGATGCTTCAACAGTCTTTGAGCATTGGGTAAAACCCCTCAAAAATAGCCAACTGCATTCTCATGGGGAGAAGCCACTGAACACTAATCTTTCAGCTTCTGGAATTTTCCATGTGTTTCTCCAAGTCTGATCTTCAGGTCCATTTTTCCTTTACTAGAAATGCTTTGTACTAGTTTTACATAGGTCATTCTTATTCTGAACTACTATATACCCAATTAACCTTTCCTTCTCAAAAAAAAAATCCTGATAATCTTTCTGAATTTTTCTGCTTTTTCTCAAGCATATATATTCTGCCCTTAGTGAAACTTATCACACCATACATATTTCTACTCTATGTTGTTTCTTTGAATATTAATAATATCAATATAACAAAAAATAATAACTGATACATCCCAAAACAGGTGATAATAAAGTTTCTATGTTAGACCTCACAAAGAACCTGGAGAGTTGATGACAATGATATCTGCATGTTAGCGATGTTCACAATAGCAGAGGTGTAGTTAAAGATCATTCAGAGTAATGTAACAGCTAGTGATTTCTCCAGGACTAAAACCCAGGCAGTGTGAATTCTTGTTACACAGCAGTGCAGCCTTTCAACCATATAGTAAAAATGTACACAGCAGGTGTCACAGGGCCTGCCAAAAAGTCACTCAATAAGGATCAATGACAAGAACAAATGACTGAATGTAAAGCAATAGGGACAGATGGGGTGCTTTCAAATAGTGTTTGTTTGTTTTTTGTTTGTTTGTTTGTTTGTTTTATCCAGATTAAAATGCAATGGCTGAATGCAAGAAGCATCACAAAGATAAAAGTCATGTAGGAAGTGGAAGAGATGCCTATATCTATTGCTCCAACCTGAGTGTTAGGATTATCAGATGTTGCAGCTTCACTTAAGATATTCAGATGTTCTGTTATTCAGAAGAAGAGAAGATAGGATGAAAATATCATGTCAATGTGTCCTGGAGCCCCACTTCCCCAAAGCCCTGCCCCACTAGGGAAAGAGACAGACAGACTGGGAGTATGGATCGACCTACCAACACCCATGTTCAGCAGGGAAGCAATTACAGAAGCCAGACCTTCCACCTTCTGCATCCCACAGTGACCTTGGGTCCATACTCCCAGAGGGATAAAGAATAGGAAAGCTATCAAGGGAGGGGATGGGATACAGAGTTCTGGTGTTGGGAATTGTGTGGAGTTGTACCCCTCTTATCTTATAGTTTTTGTCAGTGTTTCCTTTTTATAAATAAAAATTAAAAAATAAAAAAAACTTTCAGAACAACTAACTAGGCATCATGTTATTGCTAGCATTCTTAGTAATGTGTGAAATTCAGACAACAGTACTAAATAAAAATGACTTACTTTAAAGCAAATAAAAAGAGAGAGAGAGAGAGAGATTCAAAATCATTATCTTATGTGGTTGGAGATGTGAGCAACATTAGCGGCATATACTTTTAAAGTCATCAGGTGAGCCTGATGATGTGCTGTCTTCATTCAAATGTGTGAGTATGATATAATATTTATAGTTATTACTGAAAATTGGGAAATATGGGCCCCGGCAGTGACGCACCAGGTTAAGTTCACATGGCACAAAGTGCAAAGACCAGCATAAGGATCCCAGTTTGAGCCCCCTGGCTCTCCACCTGCAGTGGGGTCACTTCACAAAGCAGGTCTGCAGGTGTCTATCTTTCTCTCCCCCTTTCTGTCTTCCCCTCCACTTTCAATTTCTATTTGTCCTATCCAACAACAACAATATCATCAACATCAACAACAAAGAAAGGTAGAAATAATTGCCACCAAGAGCAGTGGATTCATAGTACAGGCACTGAGCCCGAGTGATAACCCTAGAGGCAAAAAAAGAAAATTGTGAAATAGTCCTAATACTATCTCTGATGGAGTCTAAACTAAAATACAGATGTACCATTTCTCACAAAGATCAACACTGACTTCCTATTCATAGATCATCAGGCTAGAGAAACAGCAGTATAGAGAACAATACATTAATTTACTTTGATTTGTTTTTGAGACTTTGCATTTAGAAACATCCCCTAAATGTCTGCAATGGTGTCAGCTGAACATATCTACTCTCTCAAATAGATGTCATAGCACAGATGAGTCACTATACTAGTGTCATCAATTTACACATAAACAGACCGAGATAGATTGTGCAAGTTTCCTACCAGAAGACATAATTAACAGTAGTTAAGATTAAATTTAGGGGACCTGGTGGTGGCACAAATAGAGAATACATATTATCATGTGTAAGGACCTGAGTTCAAGTTTCTCATCCCCACCTGCAGTGTGGAGGCTTCACAGTAGTAGTGAAGTGGTGCTGCAGGTACTTCTCTCTGTTCCTCTCCTAACTTCCTGTATATTTCTCTACATCTGTATAAAAAACTGAAAGGAAAGTGCATTCATCCTTCAGGCACCTAGCCCCATAATAACCCTGGCATGTTTTATTTTGGATTATGAATGCTTAAGTAAAATTCCTGTCCACCTAACAGAAACATACCCATATTTAGAATATGCCCTTGAGAGTGAGGAAAATATACTAGACAAATGAAGTACATACATACACATGTAGAGATATTAAAAGACATATTTGGGCAGCTGTGATATACAGTAAGTTCAATATATTTGAATGATATAGTATGAAGTAATTAATGAACTGTTACAAATGAGAAAAAACAAGAATGGAGAATAAGAAAACATTGAAGCTTGGAATGCTAAGTTACAGAGAACAAAATTTACCTTTATGGTAGAGAGTTAATGCAGTGTCTTTCATTTCCAGTTTAGGGTCAGCATTATAGCACTTATGCTGGTTAGGTAATATTTATACAACTGTCATAATAGCATACGTTAAATGGAACTTAAGACAAGAGAAAAATTTTCAGATTGCATGTATAATAAAGATTTCTTAATACGTATTTGGCCTTGTTATTCTGTTTCCCTAAATAGTCAAAATAGCTCTAAGATGAAACTTATCACAGAAAAAATTATAGGTTTAAACAAACATAATATCATTGACGAAGGAAGTATATCAATCTATAGGATTACTTTTTGCATAAAATTAGGCTTTTATTTGTCAATGTGTCTCTTATCTAATAAGCTCTAGGAAGCTCTATCTCTAGTGTCAGCGCCAAATTCCCATTGCACTAACTCTGTTTCCAACATATAGCTTATTTGAATCTTTGCCTAATGGCTTTGTTATGGCAACGTAAGATCACTCTATATTTCCCCCTGGATGCTTTTCAACTTAAATCAAATTTTCCCATAAATATATTTTAAATGATCTTCCCTGAATTCCATCTGGGTGATGAAATTATAGAAGGTTACATAAATATAAACAGTTTGCATGAGCATTTAAGAGATGAAATCAAATGATCCATCAAAATGGTGACTATGAATCATGTAAACCATGTTCTGTTTAATAGACCAAGGATTAAAAATAAAGTATAACCAAATATATTATCATTCTTAAAAATTAAATAAGTATAACACAAAATAAATTAAGTAGAGCAATATTTAAATCTAAAAGTTTTATTATTTCCTTTTTTCTCACCAAGGTTATTGATGGGGGTCAGTGTCTACATGATAATAATTCCAATGCTTTTGGCAACCATTATTTAATTTTTTTCTTTTAAAAAGAGAAATAGACAGATAAGTGGGGGGGGGAAGATACCTGCAGCATTGCCTTGCCTCTTATAAAGCTTCCTTCTGGAAGTGGGATGTAAACCAAGGTCCTCATGTGTAATAACAGGTACACCACTGTCTGGCCTCCCATTTTGATAATGTATATAATATTGCAGCATATTTTTATTAAATTAAAATGTCTTAGAACTAGGGAGATTGCATAATGATTAAGCAAAAAGACTTTCATACCTGCAGTTCTGAGGTTCAATCTCTGGTACCACTACAATAAACTAGACCCGAGCTAAATACTGTTAGAAAGAAAGAAGAAAAAGAAATAAAGGAAGAAAGAAAAAAAGAGTGAGGGGGGGGGAGAGAGAGAGAGAGGAAGAAAGTAAGGAAAAAAGAAAGGTAGAGAAAGGAAATAATGGAAAAAGAAAGCAAAGAAGGGAAAAAAGAAATAAAGGAAAATTGATTAAGGAAGGGAGAGAGTAAGGAAGGGAGAAAGAAAATTAGTCTTAAATGTTATTTAGGTTACAATAAAATATTTAAGAACAGAGAAAGATATGTGTACTTATGATGAAGTATTTCTATAAGAAGTGTAACTGAAAATGCAACAGAAAAAGACTGTGCATAACAGTTTGCTTGGGTAGTGTGTCTGCATTGCAACACTCAAATCAGTGCCTTGCTCCCACAACACTGAAGAAAGCTTTGGTGCTGTGTTGTCTTTCTCTTTTTTCCTCTGTCTTTCGGAAAAAGTCATTCCAGAGTGGTATAGCTTTGGTGATAACAAAATAATAATAAGAAAGGAAGGAAGGAAGGAAGGAAGGAAGGAAGGAAGGAAGGAAGGAAGGAAGGAAGGAAGGAAGGAAAGAAGGGAGGGAAGAAGGAAGGGAGGAAGGAAGAGATTGGAATTGACCAAAAAGGTTATATATATAATATAGCAAGAAAGCATTTTTCTCTAATGTCAAAATATTTATTCATTTAAAAAATACATTCTTTCTATCAAATATCCCCCCTCTATATTAAAGGTTAATGGTTTATGAACAGTTGGTGGCACATGGGTATAAATTATCTCCCCATGATAAGTGTCTGCAAGACACTTTCTCCCCCAACCTAGGTCATATTCCACCTTCATACACCATGGCCTCAATACCCAATACCCAATATCCCTTTCTTCCCTCCCAGAGGTATCTGATTTGG
Source organism: Erinaceus europaeus (assembly GCF_950295315.1). Taxonomy (NCBI): domain Eukaryota; kingdom Metazoa; phylum Chordata; class Mammalia; order Eulipotyphla; family Erinaceidae; genus Erinaceus; species Erinaceus europaeus. The sequence continues at coordinate 148,839,635 of NC_080163.1, forward strand.
TGCAATACTTCACACCCAGTCTAAGTTTTATTTTCTGTTTCCTATTACTTGGTTCTTAAATTCCTTGGTTCTTAAATTCCACCCAAATGAGATCACCCAGTATCTGTCAGATATTAAAAGTGGCAGTGGTGGGATACCTCCACATCCTCAGCAAATTAAAAAAAAAAAAATCTCTTTCTGATGTTGTTAATAACTTTAAACACTAAAAAACTAATGTTTGGCATTAAAGTGCTGTGTTGTAAAGATGGAGGTTTAAAATAGAATTTATTTCTTAAGAAATTGTTATTGTGGTCCTGGAGGTGGCACAGTGGAGAAAGCATTGGATTCCCAAGCATGAGATCCTAAATTCAATCCCCGGCAGCACATGTACCAGAGTGATGTCTGGTTCTTTCTCTCTCTCCTCCTATCTTTCTCATAAATAAATAAATAAAATATTTTTTAAAAGTGTTATAAAGAAGTGGAAGCTCACATACAAAGCATACAATGAAATAAGTAATTGCAAGAAAAAAGAAAGAAAGGAGGGAAGAAAGGAGGGAAGAAGGGAGGGAAGAAGGAAGGAAGGAAAAGAAGGAAAGAAAGGAAAGGAAGGAAGGAAGGAAGGAAGGAAGGAAGGAAGGAAGGAAGGAAGGAAGGAAGGAAGGAAGGAAGGAAGGTAGGTGATGGATAAGTGCAGGTGAGAACATTAGTCTTAAATTTCAACTGGTTTAACATAAGAGAAAAGCTTCCCTAAAAATAATTATACTCAAGCAAGTTTAGGAACATCAAGTGACAGAAGAAAATCAAGCATACACAATGTTCAGCACAAGAATTTCTTTCAATTAGCAATAATCACGCCTAGGATAAACCTCATTGGCTATGGTACTGCCACTGCGCAAAGCTTAAGAATTTCTTGATTCACATAATTAAATAAAAGCAAAGGGCGGTTTTAGTGTATATCTTGAGTGACTCAAACCTCATACTCACATATAGGCAAACATGTGCAATCAACCAGGTATTCTACCACCTGGCCCCAGGATTTTCTTTCTATAATCAAAATTCAACACATTCACAGAAAACATTCTCCATTGGTTCAGGTTTGATAAGATGGATGTGTGCTCTATGATGGTCACCTAAGATTGATCGTGTTTTAGTCCCTAAACCATATTAAAAGATGTCAGATTCTATTTGAAACATACAACTATAGATGGAAAAAGGCAATTCAAAATATCAAGGGTATTGTTTCTAGGGAAAATGGTGGGGACAGATATAATGACTAAATACAGTTTACATGTACTCTTCTATGTCTACAAAAATATCATAGAGGATGTAGCAAAAGTTTGTCAGCACAAATGCGAAATCTATTGAAAACAGTTTTGTTTATAGGCTTCCATTTTCACTGTACCATATATGGTTGTTTTAAAGTGACAGAAGTTAGATCTGTCACAGAAGAAGTTATGCTATGCAGTTTACATAAGATAGCTGAAATAGGTATTTTTCCTTTCTTTTTATTTATTTTATTTTATTTATTTATTATTGATTAGAGACAGAGAGAAATTAAGAGAGTGGGAGACAGAGTGGGAAAGAAAAAGACACCTGCGGTTCTGCTTCACCACTCATTAAGCTTCCCCCTGCAGGTGGGGACCAGGGGCTTGAACTTATGTCCTTGTGCTTTTTAATGTGTGTGCTTAAGCAGGTGTGCCACCACCTGAACCACCCAAATAAGTATTTTTCAACTCATTCCCTCCAATATCCACTCTCAAATAATAAAAATAATCTCTACCTGATGGTCAGGATGCGCATTTTCTTTAACTTGGACAAACTTTGATCTTAATTTCTACTCAACTCTTTAGAGGCAGAATATAGTGAAGAATTTTTTTTTTTTTTTAGAAATGACCATTCAGCATGGTGCAGCTACAAAAATTTCATGGGGAATAAGGTCACAAGAGAGATCTGAGTTTAAGTGCAAAAACAGAATTTTCATGCTTTAAAAATAAAAAAAAAACTTCTAGTCTCTCTCTTAAATGAACTGTTCCATAAATGCTTGTATCCCCACTGCGTATGTTTACATAAGCATATTTTCTTCTTCCTCATACTTCAGTAACAAAATAAGTAATAAAACAGAGCAATAAAGCAGGAGACCAGTAAAGAGAATAAGGCGAACAGAGTGAAAAGTGAGCATAATATAGACAGTTCTGAGGAACTCTTTTATTTATTTTTTTAATATATTTTTAAATTTATTTATGAGAAAGATAGGAGGAGAGAGAAAGAACCAGACATCACTCTGGCACATGTGCTGCCGAGGATCAAACTCAGGACCTCATGCTTGAGAGTCCAAAGCTTTATCACTGTGCCACCTCCCAGACCATGAGGAACTCTTTTATAAGAAAGTAACTTTGGATCCGTAAAGAAAATTAAGAAACCGGACCTACAAATAAGCAGAAGCAAGTACATGATGGCCTAAATGAATACCAAAGATTCAATTTGTTTCAAAAGTCAAAGAAATGTTATGTTGGCCAGCATCACTGACACACAGTAAAGAATAGTGGAGGTAAGGACGAGATAAAAAATATATCACATAAAATTTTATTATTCAATTTATGATACTGGTGTTTGCTAGTGATTCCAATGTTAAGCTTACAAAAGGAGAACTGCTACCGTAAGATATTCTTCCTTGCTTTTGAAAAACATTGTGGTATATTTGAGAAGAGAAAAATTACACATATATAAAGCAAGAGCAAACAATTTCAGAGCCAATGATGATGTGCAGAGCAAACTCTAAGTGATTTTCAGAGAAATTAATCAATGAGAGCTAAGGGACCAAAAAACTTCATTGTTGATGTGGAACACGAGAGACATAAAATTAAAAAAAATCCAATGGGAAAGACTTTTTACTTAAAGACATCTTAAATAAAAAATGCACAAAATAACCATCATTGAGAAATAGGATTCAATATCTATGACGTTGGGAGAACTCTAACAGTCTCTGCTGTTGGGGGTGGGGGTGGAGTTGGGGGGGATGGGAGCACAGAACTCTGGTGGTGAGAATGGTGTGGAATTATACCCCTATTAACTTATAATTTTGGAAGTCACTAATAAAAATAAAGTAAAATAGAATAAAATCAAATGAGAAATAGGGTTCAGATACAGGAGTACTAGTTTTAAATAATATTCTCCTCCCCCCCCTCCTCCTCCTCTCCCCCTCCTCTCCCTTCTCCCTCTCCCTCTCCCTCTCCCTCTCCCTCTCCCTCTCCCTCTCCCTCTCCCTCTCCTTCTCCTTCTCCTTCTCCTTCTCCTTCTTCTTCTTCTTTTAATCAACACTAGATTTACTGTTGGGGCTCAGTTCTGGAACTAAGACTTCACTGCTCCTGGCAGCCATTTTTTTCCTTTCCATTCTCTCTTTCTCTCCTTTTTTCTGTTTCTTCTCTTTTTCCTTCTCTCTCTCTCTTCCTTTTTAAACTTTTCTATTATGCTTGATAGGGCAGAGAAAAATTGAGAGTGGTGAGGAGATAGAGAGGAAGAAAGATAGACAATTGCATATCTGTTTCACCTCTCCTGAAGTTTCCCCCCTACAGGTGGGGAGCAGGGGCTCCAATCTGGGCCCTTGCACACAATGATATGTGAGCTTAACCCAGTGCACCACTAGTGATCTCATAAGTACTATCAATTATTTGGTGGTTCCCGGAAGATGGCGGACAGAGAAGCTGCTAGTGGCTTGAGCTCTGACCACATCTCCTGGAAAGGGTAGGATTTTCTGCCTTTAGTAGGCCAGTCAATAAGGGGTCCTAGCAGTGAAACCAAGGAGGTGACTATAACTTAATTTGGGTTAAGAATTAGAGTAGAAAAAAAGGGGAAAATTTTTTTTTCCTTTTAATTTTTAAGCATACCTCCTCTCCGTTGCCCCCCAACCCCCATAACCAGTCCCTGGGGAGCAGCTCCTAGCAGGCTCCCCTGCTAGGAGACTCTTTCTTTACCAAATTTCTGTCCCATCAGGGAGTATCATTCATTCCAAGTCTATACCCTTCTGAAACCTCTGGCCTTTTTTCTTTCTAAGTAGCCAACCCCCCCACCTCACCCCACATAGCTAATTAAATAATTAAAATAAATAAATTTAAAAAAAACCTTTCCTTTCACTGCTCTTTTATGACTGTTCTTTTTATCTTATTCTTTTTTTTCTCTCTCTCTTTTTTTTTTCTTTTTCTCATTCTTGTCATCCTTTCTTGCTTAATCCTACAGCTTCCAAAGCCAAAGCCCCCAGCCCCCACACCACCAAACAGTGTGCTTTTTTGAATTTACTGATACACATTTGGGAATTATTTTGGGGAAAAATTCTGACTCAGTGTGAACTCTCACTGCGAGTGTCTCTGCTCAACTTCCCTTCCTCCTTTAGCCACCCCTAGAATATACAGTGGATAGTAGATTTGCATAACTATCTATTTCAGCTATCCTTGTCTAGTCCTGAGGTTTTTTTTTTTTTTTTTCTCATTCTTAAGAATCAGCTTCCTCTGATCACAAGGTTTGAGGTAATCTGGGACAGGGTTTTAATTTAATTTAATTTTATTTTATTTTACCCTGCTCTATTTTACTATTAATATTATATAAAGGCATATATCTTCCCCCCCTTTAGGTTGATCAGAATTAACTCTTAGCATATATTTCAGTACTAGGGTAGTGGGCATCTTATCTATTGTGGGAGGAACTTGTCTCCTTAATCCTACCTCCTCTACAGACTCTCTACTCCCTCCCCTAATAACTAATCAAAAAAATTAAATTAAATTAAATTTAAAATAAAGTAATAAAAAAACCTTTCCTTTCACTGCTCTTTAATTACAGCTCTTTTTCTTAGTTTTCCCTTTTCTCTCTCTTGTCCCTTCTTTCTTTTTCTTTTCTTTCTTTTTTAATCTTGTCATACACTTCTTCCTTCCTTCTTCTTTGCCTTTCTGAATTTGTGAAATATTTTGGGGAAGAAATCAGACTCAGAGTGGACTCTCTATGTGTGTATCTCTGCACTAGTTCCCTTTCCCCTCTTGTTACCCCTAGAATATACAGTGGATAGTAGATTTGCATAACTGTCTATTCTTGCTAGCCCTTCTTTTTTTTCTCTTTCTTATTCACTGGGATTTTGTTAGTATTTTTTCAGGACTGGAGAAATTGTTTGGCTAACTGGTAACGATTAAGCTGCTTCAATACTTTGCTTCAGTTGCTACTGTAATTCCTGAGGTTGGTGAGTGCAATTGTCATAAAGGTATTTAGAACAGTGTTGCTTGTACTCAAGACACAACAACTGAGGAACAACAGAGCATATAAAAAAAATAAACACATAAATCAAAAAAATGGGTAGATCGAAAACAAATAAAACTGCTACTCCAATGAATGAAGACAAGAGCCCAGAAGAAACTACAAATCAGCCAGAAGTAACCATAGAAAGAAAAGTATGCAAGCAATAATAAACTTATTAATCACAGAAATGAAAACAACATTGGAGGAAAGGAATGGCAGTATTAGGGAAACAACAGTTGAGACCCCCAAGGAAAACACTGATTATCTTGAGGCAATTAGAGAACTGAAAGCTGAAATAGCTGTAATGAAGAAAGAATCTGAGGCAAGGGAAAGCAGACTAACAGAAGCAGAAAACAGAATTAGTCAGACAGAGGATGAGTTAGAGAAAAAGAAGAAAGAGGTGAAAGAGCTTAAAAAGAGATTGAGAGACACTGAAAACAACAACAGAGACATATGGGATGATCTCAAAAGAAGTAACATTTGCATAATTGGCCTGCCAGAGGAAGGGGAAGCAAACATTCTAGAGGAAATAATAGAAGAAAACTTCCCAGACCTGAGTAACAGAAAGGACATCAAGATTCAAGAGGCCCAGAGAGTACCAAACAGAATCAACCCAGACCTGAAGACACCAAGACACATCATAGTCACAATGAGAAGAAGTAAGGATAAAGAAAGGATCCTAAAGGCTGCAAGAGAGAAACAAAAAGTCACATACAAGGGAAAACCCATAAGATTATCTGCAGACTTCTCCACTCAAACTCTAAAAGTCAGAAGGGAGTGGCAAGATATCTATGGAGCCCTGAATGAAAAAGGGTTTCAACCGAGGATTATATATCCTGCTAGACTTTCATTCAAACTACATGGAGGGATCAAAACCTTCTGAGACAAACAACAGTTAAAGGAGGCAACCATCACCAAGCCGGCCCTGAAAGAGGTTCTAAAAGACCTCTTATAAAGAAGAACATCACTATAATACTTGCAATATATCAGAGCAAACAAAATTTTTTTTTGAACAATGGCACTACAATACATTAAATTCATAATATCAATAAACGTCAATGGCTTAAACTCACCCATTATTTAAGTGAAGAGTGGTCAGAAGCTCCTATTATAGAGGATTTGTTTATCCCAACACAAGTGATCATTTAAACTTTCATCTTCAAACATTGCTCTAGTTTGGATGACAAATTATATAGTCACTCTAGCAAAAGATGTTATCTTGTAGATATAGATTGGAATCTATGTATGCAAATATGGAGGCCATTTATCTAAGTGAAACTGAGATTTTATATAGAATCATTATCTATAATATATATATGAACAGAGAAATGCTTAATCACTAATCCATTTACATTTTAGTGATAAAACATGAAAACTGCTAGTAATCAGTTCTACCATAAAAAAACATTTTAAGGGAGTCAGGCAGTAGCTCAGCGGGTTAAGGGCACATGGCACATGGTGCAAAACACAAGGGCCATCATAAGGATACAGGTTTGAGCCCCCAGCTCTCACCTGCAGGAGGTCACTTTGCAAGCAGTGAAGAAGGTCTGCAGGTGTCTGTCTTTGTCTCCTCCTCTCTGTCTTCCCCTCCTCTCTCCATTTCTCTCTGTCCTAACCAACAACAACAACAGCTATGACAATAATAACAACTACAACAAGCACAACAACAAGGGCACCAAAATGGGAAAACTAGCTTCTAGGAGCAATGGATTCATAGTGTAGGCACTGAGACCCAGCAATAACCCTGGAGACAAAAAAAAAATTTTTATATATACTTTTACCCCACCTGCAGAGGGGAAACTTCATGAATGCTGAAGCAGGTCTGCAGATATCAATCTTTCTCTCTCCTTATCTCCTCCTCTCCTCTCAATTCCTCTCTGTCCTAGCAAATAAAATAGAAAGAAAAGAATAAAAATCAATAAAAAATATTTTTAAAATATCCTTCACTACCTTACTAAGTTCATGTTTTGCATTAAAGTTTACTTAGTAAGTAATGATATCAAAAAAAGAATAATCAATGGGTACACTATATCTTGTATTTAAAAACTATGAATAGTCTATTAAATAGTGTAATGTTTAGGATGCTTCCTCCATTAAATAAAGTATTTTGTAATGTACATTCTCTCTTAAATTTCCCTAAGAAAATAGTATAATGGTGGTAGATACCTGCTTGTCAAATTTTAAATAGATATGCTGTTTTGCCTTTATTATTTTGAGAAAAGTCAGTGAGACAAAGGAGTCTATGAATAAATGAATGTATCTGACAACCTAGTTAATGAGCTCACAAATCTTGTTTTTGATCAATGAGTCATGTAGGAAGCTTTGTTTAGACCTTGACGAATCAATAAACTATTTTGTAAAACAAGAAACAGATTTTAGGGCATTGGATTAATTTTAAAATTTAACACACCAGTAAATAAAATCTGCAATGATTTAGGATTTTTAAATTTAGGGTTTTTTTAATGTGGAATAATTACAAAGTATACATAGCTTTATAGTTTTAGCATGATATACACATATATTTTAACTTTTATTTATTTATTTATCTATTTATTGGATAGAGACAGAGTAATTGAGAATGGAGGGGAAGATAGAGAAGGAGAGAGACAGGGAAACACCTATAGCCCTGCTTCACCATGGTGAAGCTTTCACCCTGCAGGTGGGGATCAGGAACTTGAACCTGGACAGCATGTTATATTTCCATTTATCCAAATTGTATAATTAACTTCTTTACAATAAATATTAAAACTCTTCTATTTTATCAAAATAAACAAGCCTAGGAGCACCTTAAATAATGATGAACAAGGTCAGATTATGATAGCTTTTGATTATTCTGGACCTCAATCCCCTAAATTATAAGATCTGTATATTATTTTCTTGTTTTCAGATGTTCCTATTAGTGCTGATGTTTTTTTTCATAAAGACATGGCTTCAATAAATATATATCATTATTTTATAGATCACTGCATCATCAAAATGGTATTTAACCCAAATCAAATTTTTATGAATGAAAATAGGTCTATATTAATGCCAGCTCTTATTTGTAATTGCTAATATATGACACTTTTAACGCATAAAGTAGAAGTATTTCTTCCACATATAACATGTTTCTGTTGATGTATGACATCAACATTACTTATAGAGCAATATATTTTTAGGCTTGGATGTAATTTCAGAGACTGTCATTAACCTGTTTAGTTGTCTATTGGTATTAACTAAATTGTTCAACTCTGAAAAGAAATTTAGCTTACTGATTCACTAATTAATTGGTGAGTCTGTCCATCTACCCATCCATCCAATTAGCCACCCTCAATTGTTGTGTATACAATATTATTCATGTTATGTGTTATGTAAAAACACATCAGGACAAGAGGGTTTAGCAAGGTCTACAATGTATTAGAACAATAACTGTAACTATTAAAGAGGATATAGGGGAAGCCAGGTGGTGGCACAACTGTTAAGTGTACATGCTACAGTGCACAAGGACCTAGGTTCAAGCCCCTGATCCCCACCTGCAGGGGGAAAGCTTCACAAGAGGTGAAGCAAGGCTGCAGGTGTCTCTCTGTCTCTCTCCCTTTTACCTTCCCCTCTCCTCTCAATTTTTCTCTGTCTCTGCCCAATAATAAATAAATAAATATATTTTTAAAAAGAGGGTATAATAATGATTAAGGGGTTAATAAAATTAATTACTATATGACAGAAATTCTCATGTTCTTTAGCACTAAAAATAAGAAAAAAAACCCATAAACACTAGGTCATAGAACATGGGACATTCAACCACATTATATGTCTTTTCCATTTATCATGATGCTTCACAAGAAGTACTTAAAACACCACATGATACAGGCACTGACAGACAGATCCTCACTGCATTCCAAAGGCTTAACATTCTAAAAGATGAAAGAGATAAATATATAAGAAGAGAGAAGAGTTCTTATCATCTAAAATGATAGTTACTGCAGAACTGGATAGAAAAAGGGAAAGGATTAACTTGATCCAAAAGTTATTTCACCAAGTTACATTGATAGGAGTTCAACTAGTAGTGCAATATATTCCAGCATGGGGATTTAGGGATGTAGTTTTGGATTTAACAAACCATCTTTTGAAAGCAAACTTGTTTTTAGATTATACAATGATATCTCATGGTTTCTAAGTCACTCTGAGTTTTCCTGGGAAACTGAGTTTCAGCTAGCTTATCTTCAAACCCCTTTTATAAAATTTTTCCAAGTCACAAAATATTTTTTAGAAGGAAAAATTAAATGGAAATTTTAGAAAATGAAGTTCTGATAGCAACTAACTGTGACACTGATCTTCTGAGTTCAGTACCTTTTTCTATAAGTAGAAGATGTTGAATTAATTTAGAAATAGCAAATTAGTGACCCACTGGTTGAACCCCATCTCATAATTTTTTGACAGAAATGTGTTTAATTATTATCAAATTTCACCCAATTTTTTTGAGGTTATAGTTTAGTTTAACACAAAAGCAGAAGTACACTAGAGTTTGCAGTGAGTACCTCCCTAACACTTGCTCTCCACTATTCCAAGCTTGGGATCCATGATTGCTCAACAAATTGTTTGGCTTCATATGTTAACTCTCTTTTCAATCACCAGGTTCCAGATGCCACCAGGATGCCGGCCAGGCTTCCCTGGATTGAAGACCCCACCAATGTGTCCTGGAGCTCAGCTTCCCCAGAGACACACCTTACTAGGGAAAGAGAGAGGCAGACTGGGAGTATGGACCGACCAGTCAACGCCCATGTTCAGCGGGGAAGCAATTACAGAAGTCAGACCTTCTACCTTCTGCAACCCTCAACGACCCTGGGTCCATGCTCCCAGAGGGCTAGAGAATGGGAAAGCTATCATGGGGAGGGGGTGGGTTATGGAGATTGGGTGGTGGGAATTGTGTGGAGTTGTACCCCTCCTACCTTATGTTTTTGTTCATTAATCCTTTCTTAAATAAAAAATTTAAAAAAAAATCTACCACCACATAGAATCAAACATTAATTCTGTTCTATGGTATATGATGTCTACAGCCATTATGCAACTTCATCTCTGTTGAAGCTTTTTGTTCAGCTTTACTTGGCTCATTATTATTTTGTGATTTTACTAGATATAAATATTTGTTCTAAATGCTACTGCTAATTCTGTCTCTAACCTTCTTCTTCTTCTTCTTCTTCTTCTTCTTCTTCTTCTTCTTCTTCTTCTTCTTCTTCTTCTTCTTCTTCTTCTTCTTCTTCTTCTTCGCACTGGCTTACCTCCTCAATACCCTGCATAAAGGACTTCTTCACAAAAGGACCATGTGGGGGCCAAGATGCAGTATACCTAGTAGAGTATACACATTACAACATGTGAGGACCTGGTTTGGAAAGCTTCATAAGTGGTCAAGTAGTAACACAGATGTCTCATTTCTCTCTCTCTCTCTCTCTCTCTCTTTCTCTTCCAGTCTTTCCTTCTTTGTCTCTCAATGTGTTAACTAATGCTGTATCAAAAGAAAATGTAAAGAAAAAATAACAGTGCCAAGAATAGGAGAAGCCATCCTATAGGCACTAAATGCAGGGATAGTACTGATGGCCAAAACAAAAAAAAAAAAGGTACCATCTATTAATAAGTCAAAGTCTTATTACATGTTAAACTTATAGAGAATAGAATATTGATTGCCAGAGGTTTAGAGAGGAGAGGTGTAGAAATGGGAAGATGAATATGAATTTTCAGTTATAAGAAGGACACATTCTAAATATCTCAAGTGCAGCATAGTGATTACTGCTAATAATACTGTATCTTGTATTTCAAAGTTTCTCAGAGAATAGATTTTAAATAGTGTCAGCGTATACAATGATACATATAATGTGAGGTGATGGATGTGTTAATTAATGCTATTGTAGCAGTCATTTCACAATATACACTTGCATTGAATCATAATATTGTTCATTTTCAGATTACATAATTATGTATATAAAAATAAAGCTGAAAAAATATTAAAACTCCTATTTAATATCTCTTGTACCTTCCTCTAATTTTATCTCTCTTAATACTATTTCCTTACAACATTTTACCCAGGGCATGAATTGCACCTGAACTTTTAATGTGTTCTTGATTTTAATAAAGTGCTAAATATTTCCTTCTCACAGTCCAAAATTTTCAGCCAGATCATTTGATTAATGGGAATCCACATTATTGCATAACATTGTTAAGATCAGAAATAACTCAACTGAATTTTTAATTCTACATGTTTTTAATTTGGCTGTCTACTTTAACTTCAATTTTATTCTTTCAAAAATATAAAGCAATAATCATGGGGTATCATATGGTATTTTGAATATCAGCTATAACTCAGATATGGCACACTCAAAAATAGTAATTATACTTCCTACTAATTGCTTAGTTGTTAGTCACATTAAAAATTCGAGAGAGGCTTATTCATATTGTCAGAATTCTCAGAATATTTATAAAAGCTCTTGACCTCATCTTAGTTTATTTATTTATTTATTTTATTTTTTTTATTTAAGAAAGGATTAATTAGCAAAACCACAGGGTAGGAGGGGTACAATTCCATACAATTCCCACCACCCAATCTCCATTTTCCACCCCCTCCCCTGATAGCTTTCCCATTCTCTATCCCTCTGGGAGCATGGACCCAGGGTCATTGTGGGTTGCAGAAGGTAGAAGGTCTGGCTTCTGTAATTGCTTCACCGCTGAACATGGGCGTTGACTGGTCGGTCCATACTCCCAGTCTGCCTCTCACTTTCCCTGTAGGGTGGGTCTCTGGGGAAGCGGAGCTCCAGGACACATTGGTGGGGTCTTCAGTCCAGGGAAGCCTGGCCGGCATCCTGGTGGCATCTGGAACCTGGTGACTGAAAAGAGAGTTAACATACAAAGCCAAACAAATTGTTGAGCAATCATGGACCCAAAGCTTGGAATAGTGGAGAGGAAATGTTAGGGGGTACTCACTGCAAACTCTAGTGCACTTCTGCTTTCAGGTATATATTTTGCAGTAGTTTACGGATACATGTGAACATATTCTCTCTCTCACAGAAACTGGTGTATATCTAGGTTTTGGGACTTTGTTAGAAAGTGAACCACCTGAGATGAAATTAGAGTATACTATGAAAGGAAAGGTCTCACCCGAGTAATGAAGTTGAAGGGTTGTCATTCCACACGTGAAGTCTCTGGACACAGTCTGAAGTGAAGCATGTTGAGGTGGCAATCGTTGTGTTGGTTATGTTGTGATTGGCAGATGCAATATTATTTGATATGGATTGGGAGAGGCATACCGGAAAGTGGGCCCTATCAAAGGTTCAAGGACTGGAGGAAGTTGAGGCTCTGTATTGGAGATGTGAGATTCCTGCTGTCTTAGGGTTCAAAAAGACAATGGATAGTTAATGTTATCATCACATTATTTGGTAATTGGGTTAACTTTGAAAAGTCCTTTTGTTAGGGTTTGCTGTACAGTACCCAGTATCTTATATATAGCTGTGCTATTGGTTGCTTCTGATCTACTTGGTCTAGGCTTTTGAGAGTGTCTGCATATCAATTACACAGCCTATATATTGAAAAGATTCGGTTTGTGTTTTGAAAAACTTTGAGACATACAATTAATTTTTCCCCTCTCGTATTAATTAACTAGTGATTTATATGACTACATTTTACTAGGAGTGTACATAAACACCATTCCCACCACCAAAAGACTGTGACCCATCCCTCACACCCATTCCCACCCCCCACTAAGTTATTCACTGTTCCTATAATTCTGTGAATAGATTGTTACCTCAGAACCTGGTGCACTATTGAATTTCTAGAAATGTAAAGCAAGGGCATCAGGAATTTCCTTTTTAAGTTTAAATTGGGCACTTGAAACTAGCAGTATATCAAGGCAACAAAAGAAAGGAAACAAACCTTTCTGGCAAAGTGATTTTACTTTAAAATGGTCTGTGCTCCAATGATTGTTTGCAGGCAAACACTGAAAGTCAGTTAGAGGACACAATTATTGAAGAGACCACCAGGGATGCTTCTAAGTTTGGAAAGTTAATAATCATAAGCTTAAAAATGCTTCTATATGAACTCTCCTACTACCTTTAAAACAGTCACAGAGTCACAGTTAATGCCACAGTTTCAGATTCAAAAGAGTAATGACATAAAGATTTATTTAATTCTGTCATGTTTATTTCCCTATTACTCTGCTAGTAACATTGTTTTTACTATTGTTCTTATTGTTATATTTAAGAATTGCTGGAGGTGATCTCACTTAAAAGTGAAACTTGAGAAAAAAGGAAAGAAAAAACAAAGGATGAAACACGGTCTGTCAGAGCAAAGCCAAGGACTCCAAAAAAGGAGGCAGAAATGAGTTGAGAGGATATTGGGGACCCAGTGCAAGAAAGTGAAGAAGGATTTATGTTAGTGGTAGGTATGTTGAGACCTGTCATGGTTATAACTCATCAGCAACAACTGTTTTGCACATCATTATTTTCCTGAGAATATACAAAGAAGGAAGAGGATGAGGAGGAGGAAGAAGAGAAGGGAGTTGGGGTGGGGTGAGATACAGAAAGAAAGAAATTTTAAGTGATAAATTCAACAGTGAACAATTCACACAAAGAGATGCTGATGTTGAATTAGATGTTTCTGGGTTATTTAAAATAATTCATCTTTTCCCTACAAATTTCTATGTGAAAAGCCCGTGGAAATCTTTTTTGTGGAAATGTTTAAGCAAGTCCTTCTTAGTAATATCCCAAATCAAGTTTTGACTATATAAAAAAACTCCTTCTCATGTAGTTCTTTCAAATAATCATTCAATTTCTAACTTGATTTTTTTTTCTTTCTCTTTTTCTTTTTTGCCTCCAGGGTTATTGCTGGGGCTCGGTGCCTGCACTAAGAATCTACTGCTCTTTGGGCCTATAGTTTTTTCCCTTTTGTTGCCCTTGTTGTTTATGATTATTGTTAATATTATTGTTGTTATTATTGCTATCATTATTGTTGGATAGAACAGAGAAATTGAGAGAGGATGAGAGGGGGAGAGAAAGACAGACACCTGCAGACCTGCCTCACCATCCATGAAGCGACCCCCTTGGAGGTGGGGAGCCGGGAGCTCGAATCAGGATCCTGATGCCAGTCCCTGTGCTTTGCGCTATGTGTGCTTTAACTGCTGTGCTACTTCCCTGCCCCAGCTTTATTTTATTTTTTTAAATTATCACCAGAGTTGTCACCAAAGCTTGGTACTTACAGGATAAATCCCAGCACCCAGTAGGCTTTTCTATTTTTAATAGAGACTGAGATAAATTGAGAGGGAATGGGGCTAGAGAGGAGACAAATAAAGAGAGACACTTGCAGCACTACCCCATCACTCGTGAAGTTTTCCCTACATCAGTGGGGATCAAGGGCCTGAATACAGTTTCTTGCACTTGGTGATGTACCAGATTACCACTGCCCTGACTCTCCCTAGCTTGAAAGTTTTTATGAGTATATAATTACTTGAAAAAAAATCTCTGTAGCAATTTTAGAAACTCCCAACTATTTAAAAAATCCTTAAGTTGAATATCATATAGGGGCCATCCAAGTTTATTCATCAGGGGCCTGGAGGTAGCACACCTGGCTGAATGTACACATCACCATGTGCAAGGTACTGGCTTCAAGCCCCTGACCTTCACCTGCAGGGGGTGGGGGGAGCTTCATGAGCCATGAATCAGGTTTGCAGGTGTTTCATATGGTCTCTAGAAGCAGTGGATTCAACATGCAGGCACCAAGCCCCGGCAATAATCCTGATATCATAAAAGAAAAATGTCCATTCATCTATTCATTTTTTAGATTCATTAAGCAGTGGACTAGATTTGCAAGAAAAAGAAGCAGGATGATGAGGAGGAGGAGGCACTGATTCTATAGTCAAGGAGTTCACAATTTACTGAGGATAACGTATGAACAAATGTGTGTGTGTGTGTGTGAGAGAGAGAGAGAGAGAGAGAGAGAATATGATTAAACAGCTAAATGGGTTTTCTAGATGAACTGGGTTGACAAGGTGAATCAAATGCATTGTCATCTTGAATATAAAGTTAATGTTTTAAAACATATCTAAATGAGAACTGAAATTTGAATATTTTTATCTCTTACTATCTCAAGTCATCATCATCACCACCATTATCACTTGGGGGAGAAATTTACCCACAGAAAGAAAAGAGAGAAATTCACATCGTAGCTCTCAATAATTGGTACCAGAAGAAAAAATAAAAAGAATAGAAGCTGGAATAAAGTAGAGAATTCAGGGAAAACTACTATGTTCATCTAGAAAAGGAGCAAAAACAAGCAGTGAGTTGACAGCATCTTGGGAGGTCTCCTAATTTTAGTAAGTTGTCTCATTTTCTTGTTTTTCTTCCAAACCTAAAAGTAATGGAAACTAACACTATGGTAAAAAGAGTGAAATGGGGGAAATGAAAGCACTGAAGGGAGAAATCATCCAAATAGATGAGAATTATAAATCCCCAACCTCACATATTAAAGTTTATTTAGTTGACAAATGGTCTTGCATCATAAACTCACAGCGAAAAGAATTTATTCATTATTTCTCTGTCTTTATTCTCTGAGATGACTTTTATTTTCTGGTAGAAATAGAAAGAGACAGAGATCCAGAGCCAGACCACAGAGAGATAGAGAGCAAGATAGGTGGAGAGAGGAGAGAGACAGAGAGAGAGAGAGAAGAGAGAGGAGAGAGAGATTCAAGCAGTGAAGTCTCAGCTAGAACCTGGGTGATGAGTAAAACAAAGGTGGCACCTTCCCCCAAGTAAACTATATTGCCAGCCCAAAAGTTATTTGAACTAAATCTTTTTCTTGCCTTGTTTCCACAATAGCATGTATCCATTATTCCTCTATCCATTTACCTTTCATATAGATAGGCTGATAGAGCACACCAAAAAGGCCTCTGACCTGATCAAAGCGTTAATCTGACTCTCATTTTGTTTTAACAAACAAATGCAATATCTACAAAATTATTCCAAAGCATTTAAAAATTAATAATAACTATAACTAAAACTTAAAATGTGAGCAAGGTTGTGTGTGTGTCTGCAAATACGAGTAAAAAAGTACAATCTAGGAAAAAATGTTACTAATAATTTCTTAAACTTATTCCCTATTACATAATTTAAGACTTGGTTCCAGCAATGTTATAGTAGTAAAAAAAAAAAAAGGGGGGGGTGGGCTCAAATTACGAGCAAATGTTTTCATTATGTAACTACTAAAATTTCAAAATATGAAAAGAAGATAATACAGACTAATTCTATATTACTGGCACAGGTATAATCATCATCAATAAAGATGAAAACAATAGGCTAAAACAATTACAGATAAGTTAATATATCCTAGGATGTGACTTAACATCCCTGAAATAAAATAGCTACATACAAAGCAGAGAACCTGCATTAATAGTAGAACACAAAGTATATTGCTATAAAGAAAGACTAATTGAATGCACAAATCAAAAGAACACATTGCACTGTGCACACCAAGGTCTTAGGGCAAAAAAATCCTCGATAAATATTATCTACCTTTGAGAATAAATAAGAAATATATCAAGTATCTAGGGAGATAAAGCCCAATATCTATGCAGAAGAGAAACTATTCTGTCCTCAGCCTTCTCCATAGCTACAATCATTTCTAGTGAGGTAATAAGCTACATATCAACAATAACAGCAAAAGGTCTAACTTTTTTAAGAAAAGTATGACAATGGAAAACATGTCAAAGCACTGTATGATATGATTCAATACAATATGATACAAGTCATCATTAAGGAACAGAATCAGGGTTGAGGTGATGGTGAGACCTGTAGCACACCAACACACACACCTCACCCTTCGAGGTTGTAGGGTCAATCTTCAACACCAGGATAAGCAAGAACTGAGCAATTCCCTGGTCTCTCTCCTGTCTCTCACTCACTAAAAATAAATCTATAAATCTGTTTTTAAAAAAGAATAGAATCAGCATCTCGTCTAGGCAACCTCTTTGAAATTTTGCTTACTAAAGGCACAGTGGTTTAAAGGGAGATCAATATCAACAATCCAATAATTGGCACTCCATGATAAATAAACTCATGGTGAGCATAAGATACATTTAAATATACAATTCTAAAACTAGCAAAAAAAAACCCCTAAGAATTGGGCATGTATAGAAATGTGAAAGGCATACTGTTATTTTTAATATTCGAGACTTATAAATATGCACACGCATACAGAAAGTTGGTAGAAAAAGGAGTTCATGTATATCTTCACTTTCCAAATTAGTTTTGGGCCAGCAAATAGCTCAGATGGATATCACACTGCCATGTGTGACCCAGGTTCAAGCCTGGACCCCAACAGCACTGAAGGAAAAATGGGCACTGTGGTCTTTTTCATTCTCTCTGTATCTCTGTCTCTTTGTCTTTATCCAAAAATAAAGACAAAATAAAAATATATATTTTCAAAAATCAAAAAATCATTATAAAGACTATAAATAAGCTACATCATTAAGGCTAAGTATAATGTTTAATGTTTCTTGCACAATATCTCTATCCTTTTAGCTTAGAGATATCTCAGTAAATGATACCACTTACTGTGAAGAAATTATTTTTTATCTTTTTCATATTGCAATTTATTATGCAGTTGTGAAAAATCTTGTTTATATTTATTTATTTATTTTTACCAGATTGCTGCTCAGCTCTGGTTTATATGGTACAGGGCATTAAGTCTGAGACCTCAGAGCCTCAGGCATGAGAATCTGTTTGCATAACTATGTGCTATCTACCCCACCCAGAAAATTCAATTTAATTTTTTTACATAAAATGTGACTTGATTTTTATAATAAGTAATAGTTATTACACTACTTATTATATTTACCTCATCCCTTTCTTTTCCTCTTACACTTTTACAAAATACAAAAGAGATATTTGAAATTATGGGTATTCAATGTTTAATGATAGAATTTGGTGTGTTCGCTTACATTTCCTTATGGGCAGTTATCTTACATTGCTTGATTTTTTTTTTGTATTATGTATTTTTCACTTCATGAAAATAAGTAGAAACAGTTTTTCCTCTTAAAGGTAACATTTGTAACAACAAAAATCCAGAAAACATACAAGCAAATACATTAGTAATCGTCAATACTTTTTTGTTGTTGTTGTCAGCATGGCATTTTGTTTGTGCCTTCCTGCACAAATTCACTATTTCAGATGGACATGATTTTTTCCTTTCAACATCAAGTATAGTGAATCAGAGGAGACAAAGAAAGTAGGAAAGACACCAACATTACTTGTGAAGCTTCCCCTATGAGTGCTGTTCCCATGTGGTGGTGGGGGGGGGGCTAAACCCAGGTCTCATCAAGTGGTAAATAGTGCGCCACTCAACTATGTGAAGAATCTCCAAATGTTAATTCTAAAAATATATATATATATATTAAAAATTTATTAATTAGTCAGAGAGAACAAGAAGGAAGAAAGAGAAAACCAGAGTACTATTGATTCGGCACACGTGATTCTGGGGATGGAACTTGAGACCTTAATCCTGACAGTTGCAATTCCCAGGACATTCTAGTTGTTATTTTTTTTAAATTCTTTATCATCTTTATTTACTTATAGGACTGAGACAGCCAGAAATTGAGAGGGGAGGAAGGGGAGATTAAGAGAAAGAGAAAATGAGAGAGACACCTGCAGCACTATATCACCACTTGCAAAGCTTTTCCCCTGCAGGTGGGCACTGGGGGCTCAAACCCAGGTCCTTGCACACTGTTAACAATAGGCACTCAACCAGGTGCACCACCACCCAACACCTTCCTCATTGTCAATTTTTTAAAATTTAATTTGTTTCTTTGTTTGATAGAGCACAGAGAAACTGTGAGGGGAAGGAGAGAGAGAGGGAGAATGAGAGACACCTGCCACACTGCTTCACCACTTATAAAGCTTCCTCCCTACAGGTGAGGACTGGGGGCTTAAACCTGAGTCCTTATACATGGTGTGTGCACTCAAATAGCATGCTACTTCCCAGCACCCAGTTGTTATTTCTTAGTGGTAGAAACATAGTTTATTTTTTCATTAAATTTTTCTCCATTTAAATGACTGAAACATTTTAAGTTAACAAGTTCTTTATCGGGATGATTCTGTGGGTTTAGACTTAGAGAAGTGTTTAAACTCTACACAAGTGTTTGCTATATGTGGAATCTTGGACAAGTTAAACTTAAGCTCTCACCAGTTAATTTCTATACAAATCATGTGAGCATGAATAATTCAGTGCCTAACATATAGTAAGCCAACAAACAATAAATGATTTTTCTTTCATTCATTTTCATAGTAAATTTAATGTACCCAGATCACATGATTAGGCACATTTAAGCATTGCATATACATAATCACTGTGAAACATTGATAGACACACATAACACAGCTAGAATGGTTTAGTAAACTCAAGATCTCAAAACCATAGTACTTGTATTTTTCTCCCACAAAATCATCAATATGGTAGCAGGAAGGGTTATATGATTGTATTCTACTATTTATTTATATTTTTTTGCTAGGACTTCCCGAAGGTTTCTTCCCTGCATGGCTATACTCCTCCCTACTGATTCTTCTTCTTTTTACTATATTTTTCCCAAACAGCAAGTGAAAGAGAGAAGGAAAAACAGAGATGGAAGAAAAGACACTACAGCCCTGTTTTAGTGCTTATAAAGTATTTCTTTTGCATGCCCCCTTCCCATGGGGGGTGGGGGGTGGGGGGTGGGAGAGGATGAAGACTTCAGTCTGGGTTCTAGTGGAAGGTAAAATGGTGAGTTATCTCTTGACACACAGAATTTCACCTTTTTAACTTTTCCCAATTTCCAGAGTCACTACAAAATTCATTGATATGTGTCATTAGTAAACAGTTGAATGGGAAATTAAGAAATATTGACTTAAACTAGCCAGGTAAAAAAATATATATATAAGGTAAATATTTCCCTTGTTATCTTATGTAGAAGGACACAATGTTAGCTATACAAACTATTAATAATAAACTAGACCAGCTGTCTAGTTGTTAGGTACACAGGTCTATGGGATCAGAAAGATAATTGTGGTGAAAATGGTCCCTTATGGGTAAGTTTGTTAGATTTAGCAAATAAACTTACTGGATACTCAATCAAATTTGAATTTCCAGTAAACAACAAACTTTTCTTTGCATAAGTATATTCTAATCATTGCCCTTAGCAGATCTGTATCTATACATAATACATCACCAGATATATTTTATATGCCACTCTAATCCCATAAGATATATTTACCCAGTTTTTTTTTTTAATGCAATGCTAGAGGCTTGAATGTGTAGTACTACCACTGAGTGTCTTTCTTGGGCACTTTTTAAATTATTTTAGAAATGAGAGAGAGAGAGAAGAGAGGGAAACAACAACATCACACAAATCTACCATCTATTAAGCTCCTTCAGTTTGTGATACCAGAGCTGGAACTCAGGACTTCATTCATGTATGTCAATGAGCACAGTGCACTAATTACAGTCCCTCATGTATCTGCCTTTGATCATTCTATTTATATCTGTCCAGTCTCTTCTATTTTCATATCATATAGCAGCCAGCATTCAAATTCTGTGTTCAGTACACTGAGCCTCCTCCCAACCTGGTTGATTTTTATTTTTTATATTTTTTTATGGAATAAGACTGAACCTCACTTACAAAGTCATTAAAAAATTGTAAAACATGTGAACCTATTAGCCACAGTGACTGACACATAGTAAACGTTTTTTAATTACTGTTTCAATGATACAGAAAAACTTGGATTTTGAAATCAGATAATATGTTCATATTATAGATCTGCCACTTGGTTAACTATTACAAACTTATTTTAGTTTCCAGAAACTCAGTTTCTAATTTCCCAATGGCATTTTTATTTCTAAATATTACTTGATTATGTAGAAAATTCAAGTATTTTTCATTAATAGAGGGTTTGCTATACTGCTGTACATACAGTAGGTATTCCATAATATTGCACAATTGACTAATGATTTATTCAGAGACCAGGAAATAGCTTCCTCAGTTGAGTTCACTAAGGCACACAGTTTACTGTGCACAAAGCCCTGGATCTGAGTCCCACCACCAAGTGAAAGTACTATGACAATGGGGAAATTTTCACGGATAATGGAGCTGTTCTGTGACACTTCTCCCTCTCTGTCTACTTCTTTGTTTATGTGTCCATCTTTCTTTCAATGTGAAATTAAATGAATGCAAGAGAAAAGAATGGCCTGGGAGTAGAATGACACATATACTTACAGCCCCAGTAAAACACACACACATACACACACACACACACACACACACACACACACACACTCACACACACACACACTCCAACCATTATTTATTATAATGGCTACTATCTACAAGGCAAGGTGAAGAAAGACAAAACACATTGGTTGAACTCACATTGCAAAAGGGATTCAGGTTTTCATTAGTGTAATTACTTGATTTATATTATTTACAACCAAACTTTGAAGGCAAGTAGCCTACTTAAAATGAGAGGGCCAGGCAAGATGCCTCGTAGGAGTCTACATCCCTCTTCTCTCTTTGAGCCAGTTTTTCTCATCTGAAAATCAAGTGACTGAAATGTAAAAGGCATTTTAAAATGTCAGTGGCAGAACTGGGAATAGAGCTAAAGTTTCTTGATTCCAAGCCTTCAGCTCTTCGTAATCCAGCTAAGTAGTTCCTAGACGTCTGTACCTATCTACAAAATGAGGAAGGCAGGGGTGATAGGAAAGGATGATTTCTATAGCAACCTAGAGTCTATGAATCTTTGAACTTATCACTGTTACAAAGTGAAGTTTATAAGGAAACCCCACGAGAGGATTTTACTTATTTTATCCCAAAGCTTCTTTGGACTGAACACACATATGCCACCATATGGGATACATTTAGAACATTCATTAGGAGAAGAATAATTAGTCTCCCATCGTACAGGGAGGAGAATAGACCCAGAGGATAAATACTTTAGAAACCGAAATAAAAGACTTTTAAAATAAATCTGCCAAAGACAAATTGAGGAGAAATAAACTGGAGCTCATTTGAAGAAAATCAAATGAAACGAACAATTAATTCACCTGTAAAGCTGCATAGGCACTTGTGTATTAAGGGAAGAGATTGCATTTAATTTCATATGGGTGGGAAGGAAGAATGCAATCATACATATTAACATAAGTATCCAAGGAGGATTTATTTTTTATTACAATATGAAAAATAATTTCAGACTTAAGGAATTCAGACCACTGCAAATGGTGATTTTTTTTTAAACTCCAATGACTTTAATTTTGTCATTAAGCTCCAGTTGCATATAACAATCTACAGGGGATCTAAATATTTGGTGAAAATTGTAGAGGACTGAAGAATAAGAGAAAACTCAGAATTAAAAAGACTGTAAGGGTCAGGCAGTGGTGCACCTAGTTGAGCACATGTGTTATAATGCACAAGGACCCGGGTTCAAGTCTCTATTCCCCACCTGCAGGGGGAAAGATATGCAAGTGGTGAAGCAGTGCTTCAGGTCTCTCTCTCTCCCTTTCTCTCCCCCTTTCTTTCTCTCTCTCTCCCTCTCTCTCTCTCTCTCTCCCTCTCTCTCTCTCTCTCTCTCCCTCTCTCTCTCTCTATCTATCTATCTAACTACCTCTATCTCTGCCTCTATCTTCCTCTATCCTATCTGATTTCTGGCTATTTCTATTCAATAAATAAAGATAATTTAAAAAATAAAAAGACTGCAAAAGAAAAATCAATCAAAGGAGAAAAAGAGAGGTGTGAATTATCAAGCCATTAGAAGATATATTATCCATTAATTCAATAATTACACTGGGTCTACCTTCTATAAAGGGCATGTAGAATCACACTTTGCAATATTTCTATAAAACCTCCCTATATTTAAACGACTACTGTCATTCCTTTAGTCCATTTATTTTCACTCCTTTTATACAACAAAGTATAGTTTCCATACATAGAGCTCTTAAAAGATAAATAGAGGCTGGGAGATGAATTACCACATAGAATGCAGGTTTAACTCTGTTTCATCACCTGGGCTCAAACCGTAAGTCGCCAAATAAGAGCAGCTGTAGGGGGAAAACTTCATGAATAGTAGAGCAGTGCTGTGGTGTTTCTCCTTCTCTCCCTGCCCCCTGACCCCTATCAGTCTCTCACCCTCTATCTTAAAAACAAAACAAACAAATATAAACAGTCTGTCTGGAATTGAGGGATCTTGCAAATACAAAACCCCAGCAATAATGCTGCTAGAAAAAATAAAAGATAATAAAATAGAACATAAATAACTAACATCAGATATCCTTATTCAAATTCATCACCTTCCCATTATACCTGGAAAAAAATGGGGGACTGTGAGGTGGTGCACTGGGTAAAGTGCACACATTGCCGTGTCCGAGGACCTGGGTCCAAGTCCCAGCCACAACCTGCAGGAAGAAAGCATCACAAGTGGTGCAGGTGTCATTCTTCTACCTTCTTTCCCCTTCTCAAATTCTCTCTGCTCTATCAAATTAAAAAAATAAATAAATAAATTTTAAAAAGGAAAAAAAATCAGTCTTTTTCATGCTGTGAAATGATCTGATCTCAACTTCCTTTTTTACCTTTTCTCTCTTTCATGTCACTCTGTACTACTACCCCTCAGTTTTCATATGTTGCATCTGCTCTTACTTCAAAGTTTCTTTCCTCATACTTTCCCTTTTTTCTAGAATATGTATCCTTTCAAATCCCTAGTATACACCTTTCTTTAAGTCAGTCCTATCACAAATTCCATCCCATTCTCCTCTCTTCTTCCACTGCCCTGATCTGTTGTATTTTACAGTATGTATCAATACTTGAAATTAGTTCTATTCATTTATCTCAAGAATCTAATTCTCATAAAGTCTAGAGGTGTGGTCTTTCTGGTTCTAAGTAAAATCCTCATTGCATAGAACACATGCATGAAGCCGCTTAGGAAATAAATACATATTTTTGAATAATTACAAAATTACTTCCATCATCAATCTGACATGTTTAAGAAAAATAAATGACACATGCTACACAGGATTTTGAGATATACTGATATAAACAAAAATATTTCCCTCCTTTGGACTTTTAGTCTAACTTGTAAGATAGCCCACAGTGAAATTACTATACTAAATTTAAAAAGTATAATGCTTCACTTTGGACTGAGTCCAGGGACATCAGGCATGGGAAGTCAACCCTCCAGCTTCAATATTCTGGTGAGAACTTTCCTAGCTCATAGGGCTTCTTAGTTCCATATAGAATCTAGATATAAACCATAGTCCGTGGGATAGGACACATGTACACAGGTATCCATAAGTTAGAGGAAAACGTATACCTTAAAGTAAAAGTGCACAATCATCTATAGTGACTCAATAAGTGCAGCAAGAAAGTAGAAAGACCTAAAAGGGATACCGTAAAACATTTAATCAAATAGTTTCTACTTAGACCTAGATACCCTCCTCACTTACTTCCTATTTCACTTCCCTCAATCACTCTAAGTCTAACCTTGTCAGATAAAGTAATAACTACAAAAACTGGATAAGAGCAAGAGACCAACACTCTATAATGATGGCCCTTTTGGTCACTACCAGGCCACTCCATCATCCAGGTCCCTAGCCAGGGAATCCTGGGATTCCCACATAGACATGATGAGCCTAGATGTCTAACAGATCCCTCTCTCCACTGTCACTGGTCGTCTCTGTCAGGAGCAATATAGTGGACCCTTCTGTGGGCCTCTATAGGACTTTGCCCTCAATGTGGAACAAAGGTCGAAACTTCCCCACACTTCAAAGGGAGGCTGGGTCAACATATTCTGCCACATAAGGAAGACTTATCCTGAAATGAGTGCAGACTAGAATGTTCCTAGCTATGACCATGGAATATGAGCTCAAATCAAAAGGAATGCAGAGGTTAAACAGGCTCCAGATTAGATCGACAGGGTTTACAGTTAACAATATGTATCCCATATTTGGAAGCAACTCTGCCCTGACCCAGCTTTCTAGTCCAACTCTGACACCATATCTCCAGATAATAACTTTGGCCCACCTGCATGTTAGCTGTTGGGCTCAAACCAGGATCCTTGCACAAGTCCATGAGCTTAACACTGTGCCACCGCTTGGCCCCCACTAACTCTATATTAACTCTAATTGCCACAGAAGTTTTGTCATTATGCATAGTCTTATTTTTACACATTCATAGTTTGATACTCAGACATATTCATATATTCAAAGTAGTGAAAAGCTCTGAGCATTTTGTTAAACTACCACTTGCATACCTAGACTTTCTTCATGGAATGTGTTATTATGTAAAATTATTTCCACTTAAGGCACTTAATATTTATGTTATACAACAATAAATGAGTGGAAATTTAAAAAGAAAGGGAATTCTTGGATTTAAAATTAATAGCATGGATGAAGGAGGCCCTGGGCTTGAACCCTGATACTTCATATGGTAGACAGTTGTTGCTAAGGTATCCCTATTCATGAATAAAAATAAGGGGGCCACATAAGGGTGCACTTGGTAGAGCATATGTGTTACAATACTTAAGGACCCTGGTTCAAGTAGCCAGTTCCCATGTGCAGGGTAGAAGCTTCATGGACGGTGAAGCAATGCTGCAGGTATCTCTTTTTCTCTCTCCCTCTCTATCTCCCCTCCCTGCTCAATTGATCTTGTTTGCTAACAAATAAATAAATACATAAATATGACATTAAAAAATAAAAACTGATTGCAGATGGTTTTAGAGAGAGCTTAAGAGCTGTGATCTCTCCCTCTCTCTCTTTCCAGCAACCTACAACAGTGAAATTGCAAGACCCCCAGCCCAAAAAACAAAAAAAGTACCTGTAAAGAACTATTAACAAGATCTTGTAGTAAACTTAGTGTGTTTTATCAATGAGGCACAATTTAAAGATAGCTTATATTTATGGAAAAAACATACAGAAGACAATACATCTGACTAATTCTGACCTTCAAACTACTAAAGTTTAAAAATAAAGCTTGGGGGACCCGGGTGGTGGCTCAGTGGGTTATGCACAGGTGGTGCAAAGCACAAGGACCGGTGTAAGGATCCCGGTTCCAGCCCCCGTTTCCCCACCTGCAGGGGAGTAGCTTCTGACGGTGAAGCAGTGAAGGCGGTGAAGCAGGTCTGCAGGTGTCTGTGTTTCTCTCCCCATCTCTGTCTTTCCCTCCTGTCTCCATTTCTCTCTGTCCAATCCAACAATGACATCAGTAACTACAACAATAAAACAACAAGGGCAACAAAAGGGAATAAATAAATAAATAAACAAATAAAACATTTAAAAAATAAATAAATAAAAATAAAGCTTGGAGTTACAACATTATCTTTTTGCCATCACTACGGCTTCATTGCTCCAGGCTGACTTTTTCAGATAGACTGAGACAGAGATAGAGAGGCAGAAAGAAAGATACCATGGCACTGAAGCTTCCTTCAGAGCAGTAGGAGCTGGGCTGAGTCTGCATTGTATTGGAGACAAAACAAGCACATTGTCCAAGTAAGCTGTCTTGCTGGACCACCAAAATAATGAATATAATAATAATAATAATATAATATTTAGAGTTAAAATACTCAATGGTATAATATGAGATTAAGAGTTTAATTGACAGTTAATGTTTTTATTTATCATTATAGAAGGAACTCAGGAAACTCAGTTACCTTGGAAAAATAAAAAATCCCGAATGTGTGTACCTGTATAAATGTTTATTTTCCTTTTTTTAAATCAGTAGATGAAAGGAATAAAGGATGGAGGAAAGAAGATATGTAGTTCAAGAAGTTAGATTAAAAATAGAAATATATTATCTTAATAGGAGGTAGCAGATTAAGAAAACAAAAATCCACGTCTTTTAGTGAATCTGTAGATTGTATGGTATGCGTTCTGACCCTTCCTTTTTCATATATTTTTTTCTGTTATCAGCCAGCATAAGTCTTCCTTGAGTAGGAAGTAACCAGTTAAAGGGAATAAATACTTTAGTAATTGAGTAGATTAGGATGTGAGAATATGAAAAAGACATCAAAAATGAAAAGGCTAGATTCTATCATACAAGAAACATTCAGATAGCTTAAAACTCTTGCATCAAGAAGTGTGGTTGTCTTTTTTTTAAAAAAGTAAAAGTCAAGAGCTATTAATTGACACCATGGTCAAGAGGATAAAACTTTCATTTCAGAATCCCTTTACTGAAACTAACAAGAAATGGTGTTTCATACAGCTTTAGTCAGAATTGCTGGAGAGGTTTATAATTCCTTTTATCATCCAAAAGTTGTTATTCTACAGTTGTATTTCTTAGCTGATGGCTACTTAAAATGAGGTGACTCACCTTCAAAATATACCAGATAATTACCTGGCTCCCCCTACTGTAGTGAGATGTTAATTATAGAAGCTAATTAGTGACCTGCTTGAAGAAGATCTGATCTTAAGGGTTTTCATCTATAGGTGTTTCTGTTCTCTGTAGGCACTATGGAGAAAACCTTCTAGCAACTGTGATTATTACCATTATCTCATTTTTATTGCTTTTCCTATTCAAAGAGAGATCACCAAAAGTCAACAGTGTAGTTAATTTGCTTTAGCAAACTAAATAAAGCAAATAATAGTATTTCCTTATGAGTTAAAAACTACTGAAAAGTCTTACTACAGGTTCCAAAAGTTTAGTGTGGCATCTTAATGATAATTCCTGTTTTGCTAGTTTCAAGTTCTTTATTTTCTGTGAAAACACATAACATACTAAACTGATACAACAATCGAAAGTTTAGGGAAGTGGGTGGGGAAGATAGCATCATGGTTATGCAAAGAGACTTTCATGCCTGAGGCTCCAAGGTCTCAGATTCAATCACTGGTACCACCATAAACCAAAGCTGAGCAATGCTTTGTTAAATAAAAACAAACAAACAAACAAAGCCTTTTGGCCACCAAGTTGCAGGTATTACCATGACACCATACTGACTTCCCTGGGAAGACAACTTCACCAATTTGTCCTGGAACCCCAACCCTCCAGAGCCCTGATCCACTAGGGAAATACAGAAACAGGCTGGGGGTATGCATCAACTTAACCTGTTGGCATGTTGGACCCATGTCCAATGGAGAAGCAATTATAGAAGCCAGACCTTCCACTTTCTGCACCTCATAAAGAATTTTGGTCCATACTCACAGAGGGATGTAAAAGGATGTAGCTTATGGGTGGGTGTTCTGCAGAGAACTTTCACAGGGAGATGAGAAATTGGACCCATGTGTCAATGTCTCCACTGTAAACCATTAAACCTCTCAATAAAAATGATTAAAAAAAATTAGGTTGGGGTTTTAATTTCCATATAATCTTGACAGAACATTTTGAATAATCAAGAAGTAAGTTTAGGGTAATACAATTCGTAAGTGCATAAAGTCACTTGGAGTTTTAACTTAGTTGATAAAGTAAAAAAAAGAGGAAACAAACAAACAAAAAAACTGCTTTGTCCATAATTCATCAGCCCTCATGAGGGCTCTGAAAAGGAAGAGGAGCCTAGAAATATTTAAGCTGAAGGGCCAGACATGGGTCCTAAGTCAAATCAATGGGGGTTACAGTTAATGGTATTTATATACTTTTCTCATATTTGGGAATTATTCTCTGCCCCAATCCAGCTTTCTAGTCCCATTCCCAACTCTGTCATCGTCTTCCCAGATAATACCTTCAGCTCACATGCATGTTAGCTGTCGGGCCCAGGCAAAAATTAGAAATGTCATGGGCCTCTTAGAATATACCTAAAATAGGGAGTCGGGCTGTAGCGCAGCGGGTTAAGCGCAGGTGGCGCAAAGCACAAGGACCGGCATAAGGATCCAGGTTCGAACCCTGGCTCCCCGCCTGCAGGGGAATCGCTTCACAGGCAGTGAAGCAGGTCTGCAGGTGTCTATCTTTCTCTCCTCCTCTCTGTCTTTCCCCCCTCTCTCCATTTCTCTCTGTCCTATCCAACAACAACAACAACAATAATAATAACTACAACAATAAAAAAAACAACAAGGGCAACAAAAGGGAATAAATAAATAAAATAAATATAAAAAAATTTTAAAAAAGAATATACCTAAAATAGACTTCCTAGCTTCTTCTAACATGAAGACCCCAAATCTCACCTGCTATATTCTTACCGTTTGGTTCCTGGATATTAAACAATTTGTTCTGCTGTATATCTTAATGCTTTTCAGCCACTCAGTTTTAGTTGCTACCATGACTCCAACCTGGCAAATGTCTATGTCCAGCAGAGAAGCAATTATAGAAGGCAAACCTCCCATCTTCTTCACCCCAGAGAGAATTTGGTCCATACTCCCAGAGGTATAAAGTATAGGGAAGCTATTTTTTTAAAAAATTTTATTTATTTACTAATGAGAAAGATAGAAGGAGAGAGAGAAAGAACCAGGCATCACTTTGGTACATGTGCTGCTGGGGACTGAACTCAGGACCTCATGCTTGAGAGTCCGATGCTTTATTACAGGTGTGCCATCTCATGGACCACAATACTGTGGTCTCTTTCATTCTTTCCTTCTCTGCCTCTATTTAAAAATTTTTTTTAAGTATAATGGGTTCTATTTGATATGAGTTAGTAGGTGATTTGGGAGAACTAGGAATGTTATTTCCATGAAAAAAAAAATCAGCCCTCTTTCCTTTTTTCATTACTACCTTTGTTCTTTTCAGTCTGTTGCGAAGTAACACCCTAACTTATTTTGAAATAAAGGCTTCTAGCTTATTTGTACTAATTTACAAATACCTTTGTTAGTTCAATTTCCATTAGGATTGAATTTATTCCAGAAGAACACTTCCTAAAGTTAAAAAAAATGCAATTATTATGTATATAAAATCTTCACTTAATTTCTAGAGATTTTGTTAGTTATGACAACAGCTGAAAATTGTTTTTGAACATCTAAATGCAAAAAGTATTTTCAGATTACATGATTTCCCTATCCAAATGTATACCATTTAAGAGAATGTAGTCACCAAAATACTAAAATTGTGCTGAATAAATCTAAAATATTACCTATTTCAGAATAAATCAAAGTCAGAGAATAACAGACAGAAGGAAAATACCACTTCATATTGACAAAAGGCAATTCATAATAGAGTTAAGAGTCATAAATCATATGTAGCAAAATATAGACTCAGAATAAATTAAGTAAAAATCTCTTTGACGATGGAATTATGTGTCAAGACAACTTTCTCAGTTATGGACAGAATAAGTAGTTCAAAATGAAGTTTTAAAGTGTTGAGTAATTTACAGTGTTGACATATGTAAATAAAATATATGAAGAAATAACCAAACATTATTGAACATTAGAGCTTATAACTAATACCAAGAGATGTTTCCTTTAAAGAAAAAAATGCTATTAGATGTTTTCTTAGATGATTAATTACACAGCGAAGCAGACCTTTTAAATGGGAGAAAATAAGATTAGACTAAGAAGAACACATGTTGAGGGACATAAATTCACCTTTTTTTTAAACTTAAACTCATATGGGCCGGGTGGTGGTGCACCTTGTTGAGTACACATGTTATACCGTGCAGGGACACAGGTTCAAGCCCACAGTCCCCATGTGCAGGAGGAAAGCTTTGTGGATGGTGAAGCACGGCTACAGGTGCCTTTCTGTCGCTCTTCCTCTTTATCTTCTCCTTCCCTCTCAATTTCTATCCAATAAATAAATACATAAATATAATTTTAGATAAAAAATAAAAATAAACTTAAACTCATCCTTATTTTAGTCTTTTTTATTTTTTATTTAAGAAAGGATTAATTAACAAAAGTATAGGGTAGGATGGGTACAATTCCACACAATTCCCAACACCCAATCTCCATATCCCACGCCTCCCCTGTTAGCTTTCCCATTCTCTATCCCTCTGGGAGCATGGACCCCGGGTCATTGTGGGTTGCAGAAGGTAGAAGGTCTGGCTTCTGTAATTGCTTCCCTGCTGAACATGGGCACTGACTGGTCGGTCCATACTCCCAGTCTGCCTCTCTCTTTCCCTAGTAGGGTGGGTCTCTGGGGAAGCGGAGCTCCAGGACACATTGGTGGGGTCTTCAGTCCAGGGGAGCCTGGCCGGCATCCTGATGACATCTGGAACCTGGTGACTGAAAAGAGAGTTAACATACGAAGCCAAACAAATTGTTGAGCAATCATGGACCCAAAGCTTGGAATAGTGGAGAGGAAGTGTTAGGGGGTACTCACTGCAAACTCTAGTGTACTTCTGCTTTCAGGTATATATTTTGCAGTAGTTTACGGATACATGTGAACATATGCTCTCTCTCACAGGAACTGGTGTATATCTAGGTTTTGGGACTTTGTTAGAAAGTGAATGACCTGAGAAGGAATTAGAGTATACTATGAAAGGAAAGGTCTAGGGGGTCGGGCGGTGGCGCAGTGGGTTAAGCGCATGTGGCGCAAAGCGCAGGGACCGGTGTAAGGATCCCGGTTCGAGCCCCCGGCTCCCCACCTGCAGGGCTGTCGCTTCACAGGCGGTGAAGCAGGTCTGCAGGTGTCTATCTTTCTCTCCCCTTCTCTGTCTTCCCCTCCTCTCTCCATTTCTCTCTGTCCTATCTAACAACGAATTGTGTCAACAAGGGCAATAATAATAACCACAATGAAGCTACAACAAGGGCAACAAAAGGGGGTAAAAAAAATGGCCTCCAGGAGCGGTGGATTCATGGTGCAGGCACTGAGCCCAGCAATAACCCTGGAGGAGGAAAAATAAAAAATAAATAAATAAATAAAAAGAAAGGAAAGGTCTCACCCGAGTAATGAAGCTGAAGGGTTATCATTCCACACGTGAAGTCTCTGGACACAGTCTGAAGTGAAGCATGTTGAGGTGGCAATCGTTGTGTTGGTTATGTTGTGATCGGCAGATGCAATATTATTTGATATGGATTGGGAGAGGCATACGGGAAAGTGGGCCCTATCCAATGGTTCCAGGACTGGGGGAAGTAGAGGCTCTATAGTGGAGTTATGAGGTTCCTGCTGTCTTAGGGTTCAAAAAGACAATCGATAGTTAATGTTATAATCGCATTATTTGGTAATTGGGTTAATTTTGTAAAGTTCTTTTGTTAGGGTTTGCTGTACCGTACCCAATCTCTTGTATATAGCTGTGCTATTGGTTGCTTCTGATCTACTTGGTCTCGGCTTTTGAGAGAGTCTGCATATCAATTACACAGCCTATATATTAAAAAGATTCAGTTTGTGTTTTGAAAAACTTCGACACATACAATTAATTTTCCCTCTTGTATTAATTAACTAGTGATTTATATGACTACATTTTACTAGGAGTGTACATAAACACCATTCCCACCACCAAAAGACTGTGACCCATCCCTCACACCCACTCCCACCCCCCACTGGAACAGGAAGCTGCATGTCTACCCCTCACCACTGGGTTTTTACTTTGGTGCCCTACTTACAATTTGGTCAGGTCCTGCTTTTAGTTTCCCTTTCAGATATTCTTCCTCAACTTCTGTTGATGAGTGAGATCATCCTATACTCATCTTTATCTTTCTGATTTAGCTCACTTAACATAATTCCTTCTAGCTCTGTCCAAGATGGGTCAGAGAAGGTGGGTTCATTGTTCTTGATAGCTGCATAGTATTCCATTGTGTATATATACCACAGCTTTCTCAGCCACTCATCTGTTGTTAGGCACCTGAGTTGCTTCCAGGTTTTAGCTGTTATGAATTCTGCTGCTATGAACATAGGAGTACACACCTCTTTTTGTTTGGGTGTTATGGAGTCCTCGGGGTATAACCCCAGGAGAGGAATTACTGGGTCATATGGAAGGTCCATGTCTAGCCTTCTGAGAGTTTTCCAGACTGCTCTGCACAGAGGCTGTACCAATTTGCATTCCCACCAGCAATGTAAAAGGGTTCCTCTGTCCCCACATCCTCTCCAGCATTTGTTGCTGCTGTCCTTTTGGATGTATGGCATTCTTTTTCTTTTGAATCTTTTTTTTTAATATTTATTTCATTTATTTATTCCCTTTTGTTGCCCTTGTTGTTTTATTGTTGTAGTTATTATTGTTGTTGTCGTCATTATTAGATAGGACAGAGAAATGGAGAGAGGAGGGGAAGACAGAGAGGAGGAGAGAAAGATAGACACCTGAAGACCTGCTTCACCACCTGTGAAGCGACTCCTCTGCAGGTGGGGAGCCGGGGGCTCAAACCGGGATCCTTATGCCGATCCTTGTGTTTGCGCAACCTGTGCTTAACCCGCTGCGCTACAGCCCGACTCCCAGATGTATGCCATTCTTACAGGAGTGAGGTGGTATCTTAGTGTTGTCTTCACTTGCATTTCTCTGACAATCAGTGACCTAGAGTAGGTTTTCATATGTTTGTTAACCTTTTGGATCTCCTCTGAGGTGAGTATTTTGTTCATATCCTCTGCCCATTTTTGGATGGGGTCATTTGCTTTTTTGGTGCTAAGTTTGCTGAGCTCTTTATATATTTTGGTGATTAGTTTCTTGTCTGATGTATGGCATGTGAAGATCTTCTCCCATTCTGTGAGGGGTCTCTTTGTTTGTTTAACAGTTTCTTTGGATGTGCAGAAGCTTTTAAATTTGATGTAGTCCCATTGGTTTGTTTCTGCATTAGTCTTCCGTGCAATTGGGTTGGATTCATCAAAGATGTCCTTGAGGTGTAGGTGGAAAACTGTTTTACCAATATTTTCCTCTAAGTATTTGATTCTGGTCTGACATCTAGGTCTTTGATCCATTTGGAGTTGATTTTTGTTTCTGGTGAGATAAAGTGGTTCAATTTCATTCTTCTGCATGTTACAACCCAGGTTTCCCAGTACCAATTATTGAAGAGAGACTCCTCCTTCCATTTAATCCTTTGGGTCCCCTTATCAAAGATTAGATGTCTGTAGGTGTGGGGATTTATTTCTGGGCTTTCCATTCGGATTTGAAAAGAAGGTGTATTCCAGTTCTTTGGGGTGAAGGACTCTGAAAATGTCTAAGAGGTCTAGTCTGTCAATCTCTTCATTCAATTCTCTTGTATCTTTGTTGGTTCTCTGCTTTGTTGATCTGTCTAAGTGTGAGAGTGGTATATTGAAGTCTCCCACTATTATTGTATTACTATTGATGTATTTTTGAAATTCTTTCAGTAAGTGCTTGACGTATTTAGATGGTCCCTCATTGGGTGCATAGATGTTAATGATTGTTAAGTCTTCTTGGCTGATTGATCCTCTAATCATTATGTAATTATGCCTATCTTTTATTACTTTATTTAATTTAAAATATATTGTGTCTGAGATGAGAATGGCTGTTCCTACCCTCTTTTGTGGTCCGTTAGCCTGTATGATAGTTTTCCATCCTTTCACTTTAAGTCTGTGTTTCTCTTGTTGTGACAGATGGGATTCTTGCAAGCAGCATATGGTTGGGTTATGTTTTCTGATCCATCCCCCACCGTGTGCATTTTGATGGGTGAGTTTAAGCCATTGACATTTATTGATATTATGGATTTAATGTATTGTAGTGACATTGTTCTAAAAAAGAATTTTTTTGCTCTGATATATTGCAAGTATTATAGTGATGTTCTTGTTTATAAGAGGTCTTTTAGAACCTCTTTCAGGGCAGGCTTGGTGATGGTTGCCTCCTTTAACTGTTGTTTATCTAAGAAGGTTTTGATCCCTCCATCTAGTTTGAATGAAATTCTAGCAGGATATATTATCCTTGGTTGAAACCCTTTTTCATTCAGGGCTCAATAGATATCTTGCCACTCCCTTCTGGCTTTTAGAGTTTGAGTGGAGAAATCTTCAGATAATCTTATGGGTTTTCCCTTGTATGTGACTTTTTGTTTCTCTCTTGCAACCTTTAGGATCCTTTCTTTATCCTTACTTCTTCTCATTGTGACTATGATGTGTCTTGGTGTCTTCAGGTCTGGGTTGATTCTGTTTGGTACTCTCTGGGCCTCTTGAATCTTGATGTCCTTTCTATTATTCAGGTCTGGGAAGTTTTCTTCTATTATTTCCTCTAGAATGTTTGCTTCCCTTCCTCTCTTTCTTCCTCTGGCAGGCCAATTATGTGAATGTTACTTCTTTTGAGATCATGCCATATGTCTCTGTTGTTGTTTTCAGTGTCTCTCAATCTCTTTTTAAGCTCTTTCACCTCTTTCTTCGTTTTCTATAACTCATCCTCTGTCTAATTCTGTTTTCTGCTTCTGTTAGTCTGCTTTCCCTTGCCTCAGCTTCTTTCTTCATTACAGCTATTTCAGCTTTCAGTTCTCTAATTGCCTCAAGATAATCAGTGTTTTCCTTGGGGGTCTCAACTGTTGTTTCCCTAATACTGCCATTCCTTTCCTCCAATGTTGTTTTCATTTCTGTGATTAAAAAGTTTATTATTGCTTGCATACTTTTCTTATCTATGGTTACTTCTGGCTGATTTGTAGTTTCTTCTGGGCTCTTGTCTTCATTCATTGGAGTAGCATTTTTATTTGTTTTTGATCTACCCATTTTATTGATTTATGTGTTTCTTTTTTTATGATCTGTTGTTCCTCAGTTGTTGTGTCTTGAGCACAAGCAACACTGTACTAAATACCTTTATGACAATTGCACTCACCACCTCAGGAATTACAATAGCAACTGAAGCAAGTATTGAAGCAGTTTAATCATTACCAGTTATCCAAAAAATTTCTCCAGTCTGTGAAAAAATAGTAATAAAATCCCAGTGAATAAGAAAGCGAAAAGAAAGAAGGGCTAGCAAGAATAGACAGTTATGCAAATCTACTATCCACTGTATATTCTAGGGGTAACAAGAGGGCAAAGGGAACTAGAGCAGAGATACAGACTTAGAGAGTCCACTCTGAGTCTGATTTCTTCCCCAAAATAATTCACAAATTCAGAAAGGCAAAGAAGTAGGAAGGAAGAAGTGTATGACAAGATAAAAAAAAAAAGAGAGAGAAAAGATTAGAAAAAGAGCTGTAATTAAAGAGCAGTGAAAGGACAGGTTTTTTTATTACTTTATTTTTAATTTAATTTAATTTAATTTTTTTAATTAGCTAGGAGGAGAAGGGAGGGGAGAGTCTGTAGAGGAGGTGGAGTAATGAGACAAGTTCCTCCCACAATAGGTAAGATGCCCACTACCCTAGCAATGGAAGATACCCTAAGAGTTAATTCTGATCAACCTAAAGGGGGGGAAGATATATGCCTTTATATAATATTAATAATAAAATATAGCAGGGTAAGAAAAAAAAAAAACCTTGTCCCAGATTACCTCAAACCTCGTGATCAGAGGCAGCTGATTGTTAAGAATGAAAAAAAAAACAAAACTCAAGACTAGACAAGGATAGCTGAAATAGACAGTTATGCAAATCTACTATCCACTGTATATTCTAGGGGTGGCTAAAGGAGGAAGGGAAGTTGAGCAGAGACACTCTTAGTGAGAGTCCACACTGAGTCAGAATTCTTCCCCAAAATAATTCCCAAATGTGTATCAGTGAATTCAAAAAAGCACGCTGTTTGGTGGTGTGGGGGCTGGGGCCTGTGGCTTTGGAAGTTGTAGGATTAAGGAAGAAAGGATGACAAAAATGAGAAAAAGAAAAAAAAATAAAGAGAGAGAGAAAAAAGAAAAAGATGAGAAAAAGAACAGTCATAAAAGAGCGGTGAAAGGAAAGAGTTTATTTATTTATTTATTTTTAATTATTTAATTAGCTATGCGGGGTGGGGTGGGGGGGGTTGGCTACTTAGAAAGGAAAAAGGCCAGAGGTTTCAGAAGGGTATAGACTTAGAATGAATGATACTCCCTGGTGGGACAGGAATTTGGTAAAGACAGAAGTTCAGCAGGGGAGCCTGCTAGGAGCTGGTCCCCAGGGATTGGTTATTGAGGGGGGGAAGAGGGAGGACATGTGCTTAATAATTAAAAGGAAAGAATTTTTCCCCCTTTTTTTCTACTCTATTTCTTAACCCAAATTAAGTTATCACCTCCTTGGTTTCACCGCTAGGACCCCTTATTGACTGGCCTCCTAAAGGCAGAAAATCCTACCGTTTCCAGAAGATGTGGTCAGAGCTCAAGCCACTAGCAGCTTCTCAGTCCACCATCTTCCGGGAACCTCTCCTTATTTTAGTCTTTTGAAGGCTTCCTATTGTCAATGGATCAATTACTTTTTTTTTTTTTTAGCCTCCAGGGTTATCCCTGTGACTTGATTCCAACACTATGAATCCATGGCTTCTGTGGCCATTTTGTTCGATAGAACAGCGAGAAATTGAGAGGGGAAAGTGAGATAGAAAGGGAAAAAGAAAAAAAAGAAAGAAAGGTATTTTATCAGAAAGGGTGACATGCATCAGACAGAGCTAAAAACAAAACAAAGATCATAAAAATGAAGTTTGAAGGGGTTGGGTGGTGGTGCAACTAATTGAGTACACACATTACAGTTCACAAGGATCCAGGTTCAAGTGGGCAATCAGTGTTGCCAGTGTATCTGATTCTCTTACTTTCTTTCTCTATCTTCCTCTCCCTTCTCAATTTCTCTGCACTCAAAATAAATAAAATGTTAAAAATTTTTCTTCAGGGCCCGGGTGGTGGCACACCTGGTTGAGTGCACATGTTACAGTGCACAAGGACCCAGGTTTGAGCCCCCGGTTCCCACCTGCCGGGGAAAAGGTTTGCAAGTGGTGAAGCAGGGCTGCAGGTGTCTCTCTGTCTCTCTCCCTCTCTGTCTCCCCATTCCTCTTGACTTCTGGCTGTCTCTATCCAATAAATAAATAAAGATAATAAAAAAATTAAAAAATTTTTTTTCTTCAAGTCCTTCAAATGTTGATTATTAAGAAAATCAAATTTGGGGGAGTCGGGCGGTAGTGCAGTGGGTTAAGAGCAAGTGGTGTTAAGTGCAAGGACTGGTGTAAGGATCTGGGTTTCAGCCCCCGGCTCCCTACCTGCAGGGGGGTCACTTCACAGGTGGTGACGCAGGTCTGCAGGTGTCTCTCTTTCTCTCTCCCTCTCTGTCTTCTCTTCCTCTCTCCATCTCTCTCTGACCTATCCAAAAATGATGACATCAATAACTACAACAATAAAACAACAAGGGCAACAAAAGGGAATAAATAAATCACTATTTTAAAAAAATTAATAAAAAGAAAGAAAATGAAGTTTGGAGGCATATCATTCGGAAAGAGTAAAATAATACTTCATCTTAAAACACTAGGTGTAAAAAGTGAATTTCATAGGTCATGTAGTTCAGTTTTTTGTCTCTTGTTATAATTATTTCTTATGAGATAGGGTATGTTCAGGGTAATATGGCCATAGACATGTTATAATTATTTCTTAATAGCACCTGGACACTTAATATTATTTTTCTGATTGAATATATCTCCTAAAAAGTCTTTCTCCATATTTAGCTGAATACGAAATCAATTTTAATATATTCTCAAATCTTATAAAAGAGCATATGAAAGTAGGGTCTGATCAACTGTTCCTGGAAGACTTGAGACTTATGGATGACATTTAGAAGAAATACAAACAAACAGTTAACTTATTTGTGATGCCAAAATTATAAGCAGTGTTGGGCAAGGGAATCAGATGATAAGCTCTATCAATATCTCAGCTGCAATGCTGTTTGGGGACTCAACTACATAGAGAGAGAGAGAGAGAGAGAATCTCCTGGAACCCCTCCCTTCCCCAGAGTCCTAGGGAAAGATAGAAACAAACTGGGAATGTGGATCAACCTGTCAACACCCATGTTCAGCAGAGAAGCAATTACAGAAGCCAGACCTGCCACCTTCTGCACCCCATAAATATCTTTGGTTCATACTCCCAGAGGGATAAAGAATAGGACACTTCCAGTGGAGGGGAAGGGATATGGCACTCTGGTGTTGGGAGTTGTACAGAATTATACCCCTCTTAACCCACAGTCTTGTCAATAACTGTTAAGTCACTAATTTTTAAAAATCAGAGAAAATAGACTGGAACAAAATCTCTGAAGTAGGGGGAAGTAGCACAAAGTCTAAGGCAGGGCCAATGTAGATTTGGTATAGAACTCCTGAAAGGTACAGTTGTAAATGTCTCTAACACCTGACATTAGAGATTCTTGGACAAGCCTGTATCAGAAAGGAAAGGACTGGAATTCACATGTAAAAGTTGGAATAGAGGAACTCACATGGAAATACATTTGTTGAGGGGCTATACAGTGTCATATCTGGTTAGGAGCACATGTTACAGTGCACAAGGATGAAGGTTCAAGCCCCTGGCACTAACTGCAGGAGGAAAGCTTCAGGAGTAGTGAAACATTAGTGCAGGAGTCTCTCTATTTCTTTGCCCTTTTAATTTCTCTTTGTCTCTATCCAATAATAAATAAATTAGTTAATTAAATAAATAAACAAGACATGGATTTTCAATCACTGTTGAAAAAAAAAGGAAAAAAAAAGACATTTGTTGAACCAGGACTTGTTAGGTCTGAACCAAGTCAGTATGTTCATAACCACCTGAAAGGCAGGAAATTATAATCCTAATGCATGATATCACAGGGTACATTTTTCATTAACCTATCAAGTACCATATTAACAGAAGAGCAATAATTATGTAATCATATTTGCAATATAATCATCTATATAAGGCATTGAGCCAATAAATATAAACATATTGCTAGTTGAATAGTTTTATCATTATATATATTTCTCTCACATCATTTATATATTATACTTACATGTAAATATTGAGAAACTTTCTAAGATTTTATAGTAGGTAGTAAAGAGATCATAGGAATTACTAAGCTGAATCCATAATGTACAGACTTTTTAAAATGTGGTTGTATATTGTTCATTTTCACTTTGCCTGAGACACATCTTTACTCCTTTTTAAATGATTGTATTTGTTATTAATAGTATGTTATAAGACTGTATGATTACAATATATAGCTCTACACTACATCCATCACCAAAGTTCTATATCTCCACCCTCCCAATCCCATAACATAACCACCATAGTCTCACAAGACTTACAAACAGTTTGCTTGTGTCTGTTTGGACTTTTTGGGTTTTTTGGCAAGTTCATGAACACTAACTTTTGTAGTTCATTGACTTTATTCTCTGAGGTCTTAATCAAATAATTAAAACTTTGTGATACTCAGCTCCCTTTCCCTTTTATCAAAACTGAGGTGGATTTTATAGAATTTAGGAAGTAAAAAAAAAACAAAACTTTTATTTATTTATTTATTTATTTATTTTGGGTAGAGACAAAGAAATTGAGAAGGAAAAGGTAAACAGAGGGGGAGAAGGAAAAGGAGATGCCTACAGCACTGCTTTTCCACTCATGAAGCTTTCGTCCTGCAGGTGGGATTGAACCCAGGTCCTTGCACACTGTAATGTGTGCATGCAACCAGGTATGCAACCACCTAGTCTGAAGACTTTTGCTTTAGATGATGTTACAAATCTGCCCTGGTGGGGAGTCAGGCAGTAGCGCAGCGGGTTAAGCGCACGTGGCGCAAAGCGCAAGGACTGGCGTAAGGATCCCCGTTTGAGTCCCTGGCTCCCCACCTGCAGAGGAGATGTTGCACAAGTAGTGAAGCAGGTCTGCAGGTGTCTGTCTTTCTCTCCCCCTCTGTCTTCCCCTCCTCTCTCCATTTCTTTCTGTCCTATCCAACAACAATGACATTAATAACAACAACAATAAAAAAAATCTGCCCTGGGAGTAGTCGTTGTTACACTATATTTACTTTAATTGGACTAAGACAGAGTCTCACAAATGCCTTTGTAATGATAAGAACCCAAACCCAGAGCTGGCCAGAAATGTCAATGATGGCTGCATGAGAGAGCCCTTCTTGATCTATAGTCTCTTTTTGCTTCACTGCCATATTGAAAAGCATGCACCTAATGAGGCCATTTTCTGTGCATGTGATGTAAGTCACAATATGTTCTTTAAGTGTGCACCCCCTGTCTTTCCCCTTTATAACTATGTATGATTTTCATGATTATTTTCTAAATATGTTTAGACTATTACCATTTACTAACTCCTGTCTAAGGATACTAAGTCCTTACTCTGCAGAATCTGATGCTAGCTCCAAGTAAATCCTCTTTGATTCAAATTTAATTATTGGATATTCTGCATGTATCAGAGAACTGCTTGTCAGTGTGAAGAACTCTACACATATACCCTTTAGATCTGGGCCCAGGAACACAAATTATGAATGTGTTTTGTTCATGTAATTTGGCATTGGGCCTACAGAAACAGAAGTATGACACAGAGAAGGAAGAAACTAAAACATCACAAAGCTGCATGTGCAGTAGAAACTCCTGGAAGGTGGGATCTTATATGCAGTACAATTATGTAAAGAGTAAAATATTTCAGAATATCAAAAACTCACTCTGTCTTTGATGAGAAGGGAAGTTTCGGAGAGAAGGGTGAATGTACAAGAAGTTTTTAATATAATCACAGGACTCCCAGGGGGCATAAAGATGGGACCCAGTGAGGGGGATATCAAGAATTTTGTGGATTCAGTCAAGGAGGTATCACGGTGAATAAAGCACTGGATTCTCAAACGAGGCCTCAAATTCAGTCCTTAGCATCACATGTGGGAGAGTGATTCTCTGGTTCTCTCTCTCTCTCTCTCTCTCTCTCTCTCTCTCTCATTGGTATATAAATCTTAAAAAAAAAAAAACACTTTCATGACTACTCATAAAATATAATTTCTATCATTTTCATTATGGTTGCTAACTTTAATCAAATTCACTATGACCAATATTTTAAATATCTATTGCCCCCAAATTTTCAGTATTTGTTTATTTATGTGTTTATTTATTTATCCAGGCCCTTGCATGTATATGATTTCACTGTTCCAGACAAGGAGACAGAGAGAAGTAAAGATACCATAACACTGAACTTTCCTCTAGTGCCAGAGCACCTCCCATACGATGTCCGGACTCAAATGTGGGCCATGTGCAAAACAAGCCGGGCACCAATGTGGTATTTCTCTGGCCCAAGTTTACTTGAACAAATGTTAATTCCTCCTGAAGAGATCCATGAACTAATTTCTAAAATTTTTGAGTTGTTTATAAAGCAACACAGTAGTCATTTTATTTCTTAACTGCTACTTGCTAAAATTGGTCTTTTGAAATCTCTAAAGAGCATAGCATAATTGCTTTTCCTTTTTAAAAAAAAATGTTTTATTGCCACAGGGGTTACTGCTGGGGTCAGTACCAGCACTACAAAGCCATCATTCATGGTACCTTTTTGTCTTTTCTCCTAATTTTTATTATATAGGACAGAGAAAAATTGGGAGAGGACAAGAAGATAGAGAGAGGGAAAGAAATATAGACACCTGCAGACCTACTTCCCCTGCTGCTCATAAAGTGGTTCCCCCTGGAGGTGGAAAATAGGGGCTCAAACCCAGGTCTCTGCACTGGGTAATATGTACACTTAACCAGATGTGTCACTGCCTGGCCTCCTTTTCCTTATTTAATAATTGTTTTTATCTATAGTCATATCTATTTACATAATATGTCCTATATACTCAAGGAGAAACAGATCATTAAAGTTCCTGATTAGAGTATAGGACATATTACATAAGCAGACATTTGCATCCCAGTGCTCCTTAGAGTTCTATCATATTTGGAACCACCAACACCACCCCCTTCTCTCCCACACACACAATCAAATGACTTACCTTGGACATTAAGTTAGTTCTTGGAAATCAGCTATGCTCAATACTATACCACCAACACACCTGAAGTTAAGTTCTTCATATAGTTTCTATATGAGTCAGAAGTCTTTTGGTGTCAGAAACTTAGCTCAGACAGTGAAAATGAATTTACTGACTCACATTTGCAAGTCCAGAGACAAAACCGGACTAAGCATGGCTAGAACCAGTGACTCTAAAAGCTGTAGCAAAAGTCTGTATTGCTCTCCCCAACTGTTATCTTCCTTTCCCTCTCTTTATTGATTTCTCCCTAGAAGGAGACATCCTTTGGAAAGACAAAAAGATGACAACTAACAATCCCAATCCAAGAATTTTAATAACTTGCGGTCCAGAATAGTACATATGTTTTATTAAATATCAAGCTGTCTCTCATGAGTACAGCTTAGGGCATATGCCCTGCTTATACTGAGAGCAAGCCTGCTGGACAAGGTTTGAGCAGGGTACGGACTTGATCAATTATCTAGGTGTAG
This sequence comes from Erinaceus europaeus, assembly GCF_950295315.1. Taxonomy (NCBI): domain Eukaryota; kingdom Metazoa; phylum Chordata; class Mammalia; order Eulipotyphla; family Erinaceidae; genus Erinaceus; species Erinaceus europaeus. The sequence continues at coordinate 148,882,981 of NC_080163.1, forward strand.
AAAGGTCAATGACACAAAAGTATCATGCTACATAGGTAGTTCATATATGTCATCTCATAAGCCCACTCTAAATACTACTTATTAAATAGTTTAAATGATTTTAAAATTCTTTAAAAATGCCTAATAATTGTCCAAGTATTTACTTTAAAGCACTACAGTTCAAAGAAAGTATTTGTATAGACTGAGTCTATTCATCTTTTATTTTGTTATTGTTACTTGCCAAACTCTTCTCTAAATGGGACACCTTCCAGGAGTGTTTGTTAACAGACTAATAAACTTAATGTTTTCAGACTACTTCATTTTTAAGAAGTAATGAAGCCATGGCCTTTGACAACGAACAATTTTCACACCTAATGTCCTTAACCCTACTAGCTGATAATTAATTTCACAGTTACAGCATAGCTGTATCAGCTTTCAATAAAAGAATCTGGATAAGATCACATGAAGTAAGCATGAGGTAAGTCCACAGTAATCATTATTTCACAGGTGTTTGTATTTTTCTTATTTTCTTGAGCCTTGTGAATGTATTTACATGACAATTTGAAAATTATGTTTGTACTATTCTGGCTCCTAGACTGCTAAATAGAGGAGGGGTCTGGGGACTTGTAGAGCTGGTAATGGGAAACCCAACTGAGCTAACATTTTGACACTGGCTCCTTCTCAAGAGAAGCAGAGAAGAGGAATTGAACGGAAGCTGTCACTAGGACATACACTTGGAAACACACACACACACACACACACACAAGAATTCTGCAGTGTACACAAAAAGGAAACTAAAAAAATAAAGGAGTTAATTAACAAAAAAGGTGACATCTAAACACTTGCAAATATACATGGAAAGAACCATATCAAGGAGTAGAAATGATTAAATAAGCAAGAAAAATTGGAAATCATATCCTAATATTGCCCAAAATAAGATAGTCTCATAAATAGTAATGAGAGCTGTCAAGGAAAGAATTGTCAGCAAACACTATGCTCCAGACCTACTGTAGCTGTAAATTATGCATTGGTCATTATATACTTTTTTATCAGCCTAGACACCCTTCCTTTAACCTAATTTATTTTCGATATATACTCCCATCATATTAAAATCTGTCTAACACAATTATTTGCCTTACAGCAATATAGGTATTAGAGACTTTTAACACCGTTTATCTTAGCCTACTCCCACATGGTAGAAGTATCTTTCTGAGAGACTTCATTTATTGAACAATGATTCAGTGCTCAGTGCTGCACTTATTGAATCCTCGGGATACACCTGCAAGACTGACATTCTTATCTCCTTTCTAGAAAGAATTAGAGGTCCTTGGATGTTAATTAGTTTGTACTTTGTCCAGCAGATTGAATATTAAGGAATAAAGACTAGAGAGAAGTACAATTTCCATTTACTTTGACAATTAAGGTCTGATGAAATGACAGCTCAGTTTGTGAGTTTCACAAAACTGCCCTCACTGAAGATATGTTAGATGACAAAGCTTCATTACCTTGCATACTTTTGAGAAAATTTACATTTGTCTGTCTATTACAAAACCTGATCTCTGAGGTTCCTCCAAGAGAAGATTCTATTTTTAAACTCTAGTATCACTTCATTGGGAAAAAAATATTGATTTATAAGATTTGGGATTTCATAAGGGGGCATTTCCACATTTCTGCAAGATATGTATCAGTACACTCCACCTTTAAACAAAACATAATCTTATTCCAACATAGAGACTTAGGTCCTCAGCTTTCCTGTAGTTCTCTGCTTGTTCACTCTTCTGATTCCCAAAATCTGCTGTGATAGAGGATTCACCCTGTATCATAACTTTGCTTTACTTCTTAGAAACCATCAGTGAGTGAGATTATCTTGTGTTCATCCTGCTACTGGTTTACCTCACTCAACATGATTCCTTCTAACTCCATCCAAGTTATAAGAAAGGAGAACATACCATTGTTTCTTATAGCTGTGTAGTATTTCATTGACTATATAAATATATGCCACAGCTTCTTTTTTCATTTATCTCATGTTGTATACTAAGGCTGTTTCCAAATGATGGCTATTACAAACAGCACCGCCATGAATATAGGTAGGCATAAATCTTTTCAGATATGTGTTTTTGTGTTCTTTGGAGAGATGTCTAGGAAAGAAATTGTTGACTTCTTAATGCCTTTAGTTATCACCAAACTGCTTTCCACAGGGGCTGCACTACCATAAATCAGAGTTGTGCAGTGCTCTGGTTTTTCTCTTTCTCTCTCTCTTTCTGTCTCTCTTCATCCTTTCCTCCCTCCCTCCCTTTCTCTCTCTCTCCCTCCCTCCCTTCCTTCTTTCCACTTCTAATACCCCTTCCTACCTCTGCCTTCCTCTCCCTCTCTCTTTCCTCTATCTCTGTCTTTCTCATTAAAATAAAACAAACTACATATTGCTATCAAAAGTCAATTCAAGGCCTACATTATCTAATGGAAGAGAAAACACAATTACAAATTATAGTATGAAATGTTTTTGATAGATATTTCCAGAGGATATTTAAAATTAGAGAAATGTCACCTAGTCATGGGGATGATCAGGTAAGAGTCTCAAAATAGACAGATATTAGATAGAGACTCTATCTAATAATAAATAATATCTAATAATATCTAATAATAATATTAGAGACTATCTAATAATAAATAAATAAAATAAAAATCTATTAAGGGAAGGGATTGTATATGGAGCTCTGGGGTGGACATTGTGTGGAAATATACCCCTCTTATCCTATAGTCTTGTCAATATTTTCATTTTATAAATAAAATTTTTAAAAGAAACTTAGGGAGAAAGAGAGAAAGAGAGAGAGAAAGAAAGAAAGGAAGGTCTATGGAAAGGATGGAGTTTCACTACCCTCCAAAACTTCCTTTTTGTTGTTGTTGTTGTTGTCACTGGTGATTCACTCTTCCAGGATGACTTTTTTTTTCCTCTTCTCAGAAAGACATAAATGGAGAGGCAGAAAGACGCTGAAGGAAGCTTCAGTGCTATGGAGCAGGGCTCAAAGTTGGGTCATGCCCTTGACAAAGCAAGCACTATACCCAAATGAGCTATCTTGCAAAGTCACACTATAGAGAACAGTTACAGACTCCCACCCCCTCAACCAGAGAGCCCTACTCAGCTCTGGTTTTTGGTTGCTCTGTGACTAAACTTGGGACCTTGAAGAATCAGGCATAAAAATCACTTGCCCAGGGAGGTCCAGTTGGCATCATGATAGCATCTGCAACCTGGTGGCTGAAAAGAGACTTAATGTATAAAGCCAAACAAACTGTTGACTAATCATGAACCTAAAGGCTGTAATATTGCAGATGAAGATTTGGGATTTCTGTTTTGAAGATAGCTAGTAGGCCTATTTTAGTTATATTCCAAAGGGCACATGACTACACTAGTTTTTTGTTTGTTTGTTTGTTTGTTTTTCCTGAGCCTGACATATGATATGCAGGTGGACCCAAGTTATTGTCTGGGAAGATGATGTCATGGATGGATAAAGAGCTAGAAAGCTGACTCAGGGAAGAGAGTAGCTCCCAAATATGGCAAAGGTGTATAAATATTGTTGAATGTAAACCCCATCAATTTGATCTGATCTGTGGCCCATATTCAGCTTGTAACCCTATGTAACCTCTTTATCCCTGTAAATCTGAGCCCATGTTTAGCAGGCAAGCAATTACAGATGCCAGACCTTCCACCTTCTACACCCATATTGACCCTGGGTCCATACTCCCAGAGGGTTAAAGAATAGGAAAGCTGGAGGCTGGGTGTTAGTGCAGCAGATTAAGCACACATGACACAAAGCATAAAGACAGGCTCAAGGATCCTGGTTCGAGGCCCTGGCTCCCTATCTGCAGGAGGGTCACTTCACAAGTGGTGAAGCAGGTCTGCAGATGTATTATCATTCTCTCCCCCTCTCTGTCTTCCAGTCATCTCTCGATTTCACTTTGTCCTATCGAACAACAACAACAGCAATAACAACAACAAGAGAAACAAAGGGAAAAGGTCATCTCCAGAAGCAATAGATTTGTAGTGCAGGCACTGAGCCCCAGCAATAACCCGAGAGACAATAAAATTTAAAAAAAGAAAGAAAAAGAAGAAAGAAAGCTATCAGGGGAGGGGATGGGATACAGAGTTCTGGTGGTGGTAATTGTGTGGAGTTGTATCCCTCTAATCCTATGGTTTTGTCAGTGTTCCCTTTTTATAAACAAAAATTAAAAAAAAAAAACTTGCCTAACCACTATGCTTTCATCCTAGCTTCATAGACATACATTTTAACAATGTTTCCTGCTTCCTGTAGACAACTTAGTGACAGTTCAAACAACAACACCATCTTTCTTCTTCCAAACTTCTCTGACTTAAGGTTTTTCCATCAATGTCAGGTATCTATATGTAGAAGTTTTGTCAAAATCCCTGAGTCTCTCCCAGGTCTACCATGGGTACACAAAAGTTTTCTAATTCTATTCCCAACTCTGACACCATTGTCCAAGACAAAAGTCCTAGCCCACCTGCATGTTGGTTGTGGGACTCAGGAAAAATTAGTAAAGTCACAGTCTCCTTGGAATATACCAAAAATAAACTTCCTACCTTCTTCCAGAATATAGACCCCCCCAAATTTCATCTGCTATATAGTCTACATTTAGGTTCCTGAATATTAAACAATTTGTTCTGCTATATATCTTAATGCTTTTCAGCCACCAAGTTGCAGATACTACCATGACTCCAATCTGACATCCCTTGGCAGATGACCTCATCAGTGTGTCCTGGAACCCCATGTCCCCGTTTGGGAAAGACAGAAACAGGCTGAGGATATGGATCAACTTGTCAACACCCATGTCCAGAAGAGAAGCAATTACAGGGGCCAGACCTCCCACTTTCTGCTTCCCATAAAGATCTTTGGTCCATACTCCCAGAGGGAAAAAGAATAGGGAACCTTTCAATGGAGGGTTGGTGCAGGGAAATATAGTGGTGGGAATTAAATGGAATTATATCCATCTTATCCCACAATCTTCTTGATCATTATTAAAATCACTAATAAAATAAAATAAATTTCTCCTTACTTTTCTTACATTGTTTCTTGCCTATCTGATTATTTGTCCTTTCTTAAGAACCCAGAGTGGGTACAGAATGACTTATTTTCTCCTCTACTCCAAAGGAAGGGAAAGAAAACCATTTCATACAGAAGGAGCAAGATAACATTTAGCATACCAGAGCTTGGATCATTTTCATGTTTGGCCAGAAATTGGACTAGTGGTTCAGCTGGTACTCCATAAACTTGTAACTTAAATAAGTTTTTGATTAAAAGGTATTTAGATATCTGACATTGTAAATGTGAGACAGTATATTCTTTTGTTGTTGTTGTTGTTGTTGTTGTTGTCATAGAATTACTCCGGCCAAGCCAAAGTCTTCAGATATAGAGAAACAGTAAAACGTAGTCATATAAATCACTAGTTAATTAATACGAGAGGGGGAAAATTAATTGTATATCTCAAAGTTTTCCAAACACAAACTGAATCTTTTCAATATATAGGCTGTGTAATTGATATGCAGACTCTCTCAAAAGCCTAGACCAAGTAGATCAGAAGCAACCAATAGCACAGCTATATACAAGATACTGCGTACTGTACAGCAAACCCTAACAAAAAGGACTTTTCAAAATTAACCCAATTACCAAATAATGTGATGATAACATTAACTATCGATCGTCTTTTTGAACCCTAAGACAGCAGGAACCTCACATCTCCAATATAGAGCCTCTACTTCCCCCAGTCCTGGAACCATTGGATATGGCCCACTTTCTGGTATGCCTCTCCCAATCCATATCAAATAATATTGCATCTGCCGATCACAACCTAACCAACACAACGATTGCCACCTCAACATGTTTCACTTCAGACTTCACCTGTGGAATGACAACCCTTAAAATTCATTACTTGGGTGAGACCTTTCCTTTCATAGTATACTCTAATTCCATCTCAGGTGGTTCACTTTCTAACAAAGTCCCAAAACCTAGATGTACACCAGTTTCTGTGAGAGAGAGCATATGTTCACATGTATCCGTAAACTACTGCAAACTATATACCTGAAAGCAGAAGTACACCAGAGTTTGCAGTGAGTACCCCCCTAACACTTCCTCTCCACTATTCCAAGCTTTGGGTCCATGATTGCTCAACAATTTGTTTGGCTTCATATGTTAACTCTCTTTTCAGTCACCAGGTTCCAGATATCATCAGGATGCCGGCCAGGCTTCCCTATACTGAAGACCGCACCAATGTGTCCTGGAGCTCAGCTTCCCCAGAGACCCACCCTACTAGGGAAAGAGAGAGGCAGACTGGGAGTATGGACCGACCAGTCAACACCTATGTTCAGCGGGGAAGCAATTACAGAAGCCAGACCTTCTACCTTCTGCAACCCACAATGACCCTGGGTCCATGCTCCCAGAGGGATAGAGAATGGGAAAGCTATCTGGGGAGGGGGTGGGAAATGGAGATTGGGTGGTGGGAATTGTGTGGAATTGTACCCCTCTTGCCCTATGGTTTTGTTAATTAATCCTTTCTTAAATAAAAAAAAAAACGAATATACCTAAAATAGACTTCCTAGCTTCTTCCAATGTGAAGACCCCAAATATCATCTGCTATGTTCTTACCTTTAGGTTCCTGGTTATTAAACATTTTGTTCTGCTTTTTATCTTAATTTTTTCAGCCACCAATTCGTAGATGCTACATGACACCAACGTGTGTTCCCTCGGCAGAGAACCTCACCAATGTGTCCTATGAACCCCACCTCTCCAGAGCCCTATCCCACTAGGGAAAGATAGAAACAGGGTGGGGGTATGGATTGACCTGCCAATCAGAGAAGCAATTACAGAAGCCACCTTCTACACCTCATAATGATCCTGGGCCCATTCTCCCAGAGGGATAAAGAATAGGAAAGCTACCAATGGAGAGAATGGGATGCGGAGCTCTGGTGGTGGGAATTGTGTGGAATTGTGCCCCTCTGATGCTATGGTCTTGTTGATTATTATTAAATCAATAATTTTTTTTAAAAAATTGGGTCTTCCACCCGACAAGTCTTATGTGTTACCACTTCACTGTGTCCCCAGCCAAAAATTAAGATGTGGGGAAGTATCAGAGGAGTACTGAAAATAAGAGTGTATAGCTTCTAACCTGCAAATAAACTTAATATCTAAAGTTAGTTTTCAGATTTCCTTTCTGTTTCATCATTAAAACACAGACAATTATAAGGTATTTTCCAAGAATCATACCGCAAGAAAAGTCTTTACTTGACTACACAATCATTTCTATACATTTGACAATTTTCCCTGGTAGAAAGTTCTCTTCACTGAATAGTTAACAAACTTAATAAAAATTAGATGGTGACTTTGAGGCAGACTTTTACGGCAATATGATTTAAATCTGCTTTTTGAAAGGCATCACTCTAATTTATGACTTTTTTTTATACATTAACCAACTTTAAATTAAATCCTTACCAGATTTGGTCAGGTTTTTTTTTTTTTTTTTTTTTTTTAGCTCTTAAGCCAAATTATTAATATTAACCCATGCTGTTTCCAAGGATGATTTTAAATGAGGTTTCACCTCCAACTAATGTTACATCTCTAAGAAGAGGGACTTATTGCAATAAAAAAGAAAAAATAGAGATTCATTTGTAGTGAGAAGAATGCAGTCTTAACTCTAACATCCTAGATCTGCTTTCCTTACATCACACACTGGGAAAATAATCTAGCTCCTGAATCCCTTGTATATATATCTAGAAATCAATATACACAATTCCAAGCCAAACAAGAATGTTGATCAATATTTTCTATACTACAGTCCAGAATTTCTATTCTGATTTCTCCACTACCTATACTAACTTTATAGCCTCACTTTTTCACATACAATTTTGTCTCACATTTTTGCTCCACCTTTCACTCCCTTATACAGAAAGAATATACAATAACTGCAGAAGCATCTTTGCTTGATTTAAATCACCACATGGCTCAAATTCCTAGACCTGACGGAAATCACAGAAAGGAATATTTACTTTTCTTGAATATTTCACTGGAAGACATTTGTTATTTTTAAAGCCTCTTGGAGAAAATACTACAATGAATTCTAGCTGTTTATTCATGTGTACAAACTTATATAGCTGTTGCTTTATCAACATAAGCATATGCTGGAAATGGGTTACTTTATTGATATGCAAATTTATTTGGTTTGGGACTTTTGGAAGAATGGCATAAAGTTCAACCATCAGCTTTCCTTATAAGCTTGCATGTAGCAAGTATTTTTATATTTTCTAAATTGTACTTTCATTATATGGTGAAAGGGTGATGATAAGATCCCTGAAACCATTTTTGTACATTTAATCAGTTGTACAGTAGAATCATTCAGAATGCAGTGGTTACTCCATACTCCTCCACTTTCCCTTAAAAATAAAACTTTATATTTGATAAAGCATCTAGCCTTTCCCTCCATGACAAATGAATCTTAGACTCATCTCAGTAGATAATGACTATCCTGACTACTGATAGTGCTTTCATTCTCTTTCATCATTGAAACTATCTTTTTTTCATCATTTCATCATTTTCATTCTTCTTTCATCTTGAAACTATCTTTGCACATGTGCTGCTAATTCCCCCTGCCAGGTCCCTCCTTGGCACCCTATAAAATTCACTTCAATTCTGTTAGGCTGACCATTTTGCAATGAGGTGTAGTCTTGAGAATGATTTTTGTTGTTGTTATTAAAAGATTATATTACCTTTATTTATTTACTAGATAAACACATTCAGAAATTGAGAGGTAATGGGGGAGGATAAAGAGGAAGAGAGGCAGAGAAACACCTGCAGTACTGCTTCACCACTCACAAAGCTTTCCCCCTGCAGGTGGGGACCAGGGACTCAAACCTGGATCCTTGCACATTGTAATATGTACGCTCATCCAGGTGTGCCACCACCTGGCCCCGAGAATGATTCTTTAGAAACAGAATAAGAACAAAAATTCACTTGCTTTTTCAACTTTTATGTTCATTTCTACAAAGGAGTTGTTTGATTTATACTTCTTGTTTTTCTCTTTTGTGGGCTAAGATGTGGGACCAAAGAGCCAGCAATAAACAGAATAATGAAGATAACATCATTTCTGGGATAAGAAGACAAAATTTTGGAGAGGGAAGACTTTATAGAGCAGTGCCATCATCCTACTCTAAACAGTCCACCAAGTATGGGCCTTACTTATGGTGGACTTACAGTCCACCTATGTTTGAGAAAAAATATATATATTTAATACTCTTTTCAGCTTTTGAATTTTAGAGTCTTGGTTTTATAATAACCTAACTTACACTCAACTCTTAAATCATGTTTCAACAGGACTCTTTGTTTTGTAAGCTAATATTTTCACTTTGATTGGAGTCAATCTGACTAGTGAACTACTCTTCTCTAGGTTTCTAATTGGCACAGTCATATGTCACATCTGTGACTTTTCTGTGAAGCAAAAGAAAGCCTTTACTGTGGAAATGACTGAAAATTATTGTTGAGAGGGCATTCAAATATCTTCAACAATTGAAAATTTTACAAAAATTTTTTTTTTCATTGGGCTCACATTTTGAGTTTTTTTTCCCAACTTTCCCCCTGAATTTATGAATAATGGAAATAAGAGTGAATTTAAATGTAGTAGAAAATCTAAGAAGAATTTAGAAATACTCAAGCAGTTCATCAAAGGGGTAAATACTGTGGGAAAGTCATTATGATTCTGAATTCAAGATCCAGGAGATTAAGGGACTCCTTTTAATCACTGATGAGAGAACCTAGTGAAACACATAAAACATTCAAACAAAATTTGTGGAGACGAGAGTAAGTTGGCTTTTCCAAGTGATAGAGGTGACCAGCTACATATTTTTTGGTGTTATGGAACCATTTCAGAAGCTTCAATATTTTCAGCTGAAAAATCAGTTGATTTCTAAGATAGTTGCTAGCTGTACGCATTTCATCCAGTACTCTGTAAATGTGGGAGAGGGTGCCTTACCTTCTGGGTGTTCCTTCAACTAAGTGAAAAAATCTCAGGATTGATTATTCTAAAGAGCAGATACTTTTACTGTTTGTGAGAAAAGTCTTTAGAAATGATCAGTCTGTGCATGTGATGTTGACTGAGATAGATAAAAAAGCACTCTATCCATATGGAGAAAAAGAACTAATATTTAAAGCAGAAACATGAATGCATGATGATGTTATTTAATTATCACCATGAATTTTATATAAATATTTTTAAGTGAAAGTTTCTGACTAGCAGTTGAGCCACTGTTAGAAAACCATGAGAAATAAACAAAATAATATTGTAGCCAAAAAAAAAATGTCCTTTTCCCACACAAGTGCAATTCTATTTACGATGTCAAAGGACTTTCTTAATTTGATAAATAATAAAATCTAAAAAGTAAGGTGGGATTAGATAAATGGTCATGGTGTCATGCATAGGGTTTCAGATTCAAGTCCCCAGATTCCACCTGTGGGGGCAAGGAGGGAGGGGAGAGCTTTATGGGTAGTGAAGCACTACTTCAGGTGTCTTCTCTCTCTCTCTCTCTCTGTCTGTCTTCCACTCCCCTCTCAATTTCCTTCTGTACTATCAAATAAAAGGAAGGGAAGGGAAGGGAAGGGAAGGGAAGGGAAGGGAAGGGAAGGGAAGGGAAGGGAAGGGAAGGGAAGGGAAGGGAAGGGAAGGGAAGGGAAGGGAAGGGAAGGGAAGGGAAGGGAAGGGAAGGGAAGGGAAGGGAAGGGAGGAAGGGGACAAGAATGGCGATGCTGATGCTGGGTTCCCTGGTGTTGGGTAGGGCTGGCCTCTACTCTTCCCAGTCAAATGTCTAGGTTCCTGAGAATCAACCTGTCATCTTGTTCTGCTTCTACTCAGGGTACTCCTCCTCACTCATGGACTAGAAGTTTGCCCACAGAAACACTACCTGCCTTGTCTGCTACAACCAGATCTCAGTTTCCTATTCATACAGGGTCATCTTCTCCCTTTGGATACCACCTTCAAGTCCATGACCCATAAGGACTCAGGGGTTTACACTTGCTTGGTATCAGATGCTGATGACAACAACTATGAGATCAACATCCACCTGTCCGTGCTGGTGCCCCTCCTCCAAACCCACCATCAGTATAGCATCCTCAGCCACATTGGCAGGTGCATGGTTGCTCATTTACTCAGATCCAGATGGGTCTACAAGCTCCATGTACACTTGGTTCAAAGACGGGGAGAAGATGCCCAAGGACCCCAAGGACCAGCCAGGCTTTCAGCAAGTCTTCCTATAGCCTGAACCCCAAGATGGGTGAGCTGGTCTTTGAGCCCCTGTAAGTCTCTGATTTGGGACAGTACTCCAGCATGTCCTCCAATAGCTACAGGCCAGAGAACAAGTCAGAGGCCAAGAACATGGAGGCTGCAGAGCTGAATGTGCGGGGCATAGTGGCCACTGTGCTGCCCCCCTCATCCTCCTAGGACTGCTCATATCTAGTGCTGGGGATACTTCAAACCAGCCAACAAAGGGCCTGCAAGTAAGAAGGTAATCTACAGCCAGCCCTCAGCCCGTGGTAAGAGAGAATTCAAGCAAACTTCCTCCTTCCTGGTGCGACCCGCCATCACCTGCCATTGTCTGCTGCCTCCCATCCTCACCTTACCTCCTCACCCAGGTGCTGCCAACCCTTGGCTCCCACCACCGATAGTCTTATGCAATGTCTTATGTGCCTCCTGATGCCTCCTTCTTGCTCCCTGTCTCCCTTTATGGTAGCTGGAGCTCACCCTGGCCCTCCCACCACAAGGAGCAGGCATGCCCAAGTGGTGCCTATGGACTCCTCCTTTGAGTGAATATTGGGGTGTGGTCCTGGAGTCAGGGGCTGCACACCCAAGAAGGTCCAGGCTGCTCCATGGAGATGAGGCTGAAGCAGCAGAAATAGGTCCAGTCTCTTTCCACCCTTCCCTAGCACCCACTTGATTCTCCCCCTGGGACCTTGGGACCTTCTGAACATATGGAGCCCACTATGAGAATGACAAGAGCTTCTTCCATAGAGGGTCTGGATGATGGCCCTGGGGACCCAGCCAGATGGTGTCTGGCTTCTGATGGGGGAGCAGACCACTAGCCATCAATGGCCAAACAACTGGACAAATGATTTTTAAGATGTATCTGCAGGGCCTTGGGGACCAGCAAGGTGGCCTTAAATCTTTGCTGAGTAAGTGTGTGTGTGTCTCCAACTTTTGTGCTAAGATTGAGTGTGGCAGAGGTTTTCTGAGCCCTTTGGGGTGTGTGTGTGTGTGTGTGTGTGTGTGTGTGTGTGTGTGTGTGTGTGTGTGTGTGTGTTGCTAGAAATAAAATCTTGGGTTATGTCAAAAAAAAAGGTGGGGAGAGTGGTGGATTTGCTATACATGCATCAAGCCCCAGCAATAATACTGGTGAAAAAGAAAGTCCAAATAGTGGAAGAAGGTCAGCTGATTTGTGTTAGCTTTCTATTCTAATTATCAAAAAATTTGGAGCTAATGTTAAGACATATAGCATTTAATATATAAAATAAGAACTACTTTATATGCTTTATTACATCCTCAGCTATTCAGGAGGAAAATAATGACTTTGATCGACATAAGAAATTGCTACTGAACAATGGAAATCTGAGAAATTGGTATAAATCTTTCAATGTAAAAAATGCATAAAGCAATAAAAAAGTGTCTCTTAAGAATTCAACTCTCAGCAAAATATTCTTCAGAAACAAAGGTATTCTACCACACTAGGGAAAGATAGAAACAGACTGGGGGTATAGATAGACCTGCCAATGTCCATGAACTCCCACCTTCTGCACCCCAAAAAGAATTTCTCTCCCAGAGGGGGAAAATGACAGGGCAAGATGACCAGAGGGCTCCGAGTCCAATTTCATCAAGACTTGGAGAGAAAAGAGGAAATAGATAAAGCATATTTGGAAGCAGCAATAGGTATCAGTGTGACTTAGAAAGGAAGGGAATGCAGGACCATAAAAAAGACAAATACGTATAAATATAGATGATAGATAGATAGATAGATAGATAGATAGATAGATAGATAGATAGATACAAAAATAATAGTAAATATCTGTGACCTTGAGCAAACGACTACAATTTCCAGTGGAGGGAATGGAGACACAAAACTCTGGTGGTGAGATCAGTGTGGAATTATACCCCTGCTAGATCAAAATTTTATAAATCAACATTAAATCACTAATAAAATAAAATTAAAAAATCAGAGACAAAGGCATTTAAGATATATAAAAAGGTAAAATTCAATTTTCAAACCTACACAAAATGTGACTCTATATAGTGTTCTACTTAGTGAGTTAGAAAATTATCCAAGACAGTGTTTCAGATGGGAATAAAGTTTAGATAATTAATATTTATTTAAACATTTGATGTATAAAGCAAAAATAATACATTGAGGGATATGAATTAATTAGTATTAAAATATACAGAAACAATACGTAGAATTTATTAAGGAGATAAAGATTGGAATTATACAACATTTCTTCAATATTCAGGAGGAAAATAATGGCCTTGATTGACATAAGAATTTAATAAGGATGCATGCTCAATTTCTACAATAGTCATTGAAAGTTCAGAAATGCAGGACACTAATGCCACATTACTAAAGGGAAAAATTACTAGCTATTTTCAATCAAAATCAGATGAGGGGGCAAAAGAGAGGGGAGGGAAAGAAAGATAACTAGAATAGGGATAAAAGTGTAAAGTACAAAATACCTAAGTAGATTAATAATACAACTACGTATCAATATACAATTTCCTCCAATTAAGGACTGGACAATAATAATGGGAGAATAATAAGAGGTCAGTAAAAATACATCATTATAACTTCACAAAAGGAAATTCTACAGGGGGGTGGAGCCAAGATGGTGACTGAGAAGGAGCTACTGGCTGAGTCCCGACAACAACTCCTGGAAATGGTAGGATTTTTTGTCTTCAGCAGGACAGTAAATTTGGGGTCCTAGCTGTGACACCAAGGGGGTAAATATAGCTCAGTTTGGGTTAGAATATAGAAAAAAAAAAGAAAGGAAAAATTTTTTATTATTCCTGAAGCACACCCCTGCCCCCAACACACACAACCAGATCCTGGGCACCAGAGAGCTGCTCCTAGCAGGCTCCCCTGCTGAGCTTCTTTCTTTACCAAGATTCCTGGCCCAACAGGGGTTTCATTCCAATTCTACACATTTATGAAACCCTTGGCCCTTTTTCATTCTGTCTAAGTGGCCAATTGGACCTACAAAAGGGAAAGACTGCCCTGACGTGTTTTTTTTGTTTTGTTTTGGTTTTTGGTTTTTGGTTTGTATGTTTTACTTTGTTAACAATGAGCTGCCTCTGCTCAGGTGGCTTAAGGCAATCTGGGACAGGTTTTGTACCCTGCTCTATTTTATTATTAATTTATATAGGTGTATCCCTCCCCCCCCCTTTAGGTTGACCAGAATTAACTCTTAGTGTATTTTCCACTGCTAGGGGACTAGGCCTCTTATCCATTGCGAGAGGAACTTGTCTCACTGCTCCTACCTACTCTACCCACTCTCCCCTTCTCCCTCCTCCTAGCTAATTAAAAAATAAAATAAAATAAAAAATAAACAAAAAAAAACCCTCTTTCCTTTCACTGCTTTTTTAGTACAGTTATTTTTCTTATCTTTTCTCTCTCTTGTTTTTCTTTTTTTTTTTTCTTGTCTTCCTTTCTTCCTACTTCTTTGGCTCTCTGAATTCACTGATATTCATTTGTGAATTATTTTGGGAAGAAATATGACTCAGAGTGAACTCTCTATGTGTGTATCTCTGTTCTACTTCCCTTTCTCTTCTTGCTACCCTAGAATATATAGTGGAAAGTAGATTTGCATAATTGTCTATTCTTGCTATCCCTTTTTTCCTTTCTCTTTCTTCTTCACTTGGACTTGGATGCTTTTTTTTTCATGGACTAGAGACATTGTTTGGCTAACTGGTAGTGATTAAACTGCTTCAATCCTTGCTTCAGTTGCTATTGTAATTCCTGAGGTTGGTGATTACATTTGTCATAAAGGTATTTAGTACAGTGTTGCGTGTACTCAAGACACAACAACTGAGGAAGAACAGAACATAAAAATAAACACATTAATAAAATAAATGGGTAGATCAAGAGCAAACAAAACTGCTACTACAATGAATGAAGAAAAGAGGCCAGAAGAAACTACAAATCACCCAGAAGTAACCATAGATAATAAAAGTATGCAAGCAATAATAAACTTATTAATCACAGAAATGAAAACAACTTTGGAGGAAAGTAATGGCAGTATTAGAGAAACAACAGAGGAAATCATCAAGGAAAATACTGATTACCTTGAGGCAATTAGAAAAACTGAAAGATGAAATAGCTGAACTTTAGAAAGCAGCTGAGGGAAGGGAAATCAGACTAGCAGAAGCAGAAAACAGAATTAGTCAGACAGAGGATGAGCTAGAGAAAACTAAGAAAGAGGTGAAAGAGCTTAGAAAGAGATTGAGAGACACTGAAAACAACAGCAGAGACATATGGAATGATCTCAAAAGAAGTAACATTCATATAATTGGCCTGCCAGAGGAAGAAAGAGAGGAAGGGGAAGGAAACATTCTAGAGGAAATTATAGAAGAAAACTTTCCAGACTTGAACAAAAGAAAGGACATTAAGATTCAAGAGGCTCAGAGAGTTCCAAACAGAATCAACAAAGACCTGAAGACACCAAGACACATCATAGTCACAATGAGAAGTAAGGATAAAGAAAGGATCCTAAAGGCTGCAAGAGAGAAACAAAAAGTCACATACAAGGGAAAACCCATAAGACAATCAGCAGACTTCTCCACTCAAACTCTAAAAGCCAGAAGAGAATGGCAAGATATCTATCAAGCCCTGAATGAAAAAGGGTTTCAACCAAGGATAATATATCCTGCTAGACTTTCATTCAAACTAGATGGAGGGATCAAACCTTCTTAGACAAACAACAGTTAAAGGAAGCCACCATCACCAAACTAGCCCTGAAAGAGGTTCTAAAAGACCTCTTATAAACAAGAACTTCACTATAACACTTGCCATATATCAGAGCAAATAAAAACTCATTGAGCAATTGCACTACAATACATTAAAACCATAATATCAATAAATGTCAATGGCTTAAACTCACCCATCAAAAAGCAAAGAGTGGGAGGATGGGTCAGAAAACACAACCCAACCATATGCTGCTTGCAAGAATCCCATCTGACACAACAAGATAAACAGAGACTTAAAGTAAAAGGATGGAAAAATATCATACAGGCTAGTGGACCACACACACAAAAAAAAGCTGGAACAGCCATTCTCATCTCTAACACAATAGATTTTAAATTAAATAAAGCAATAAAAGTTAGGCAAGGACATTACATAATTATTAGAGGATCAATCAGTTAAGAAGACTTAACAATTATGAACATCTATGCAACCAATGAGGGACCATATAAATAAATCAAGCACTACTGAAAGAACTTCAAAAATACATCAATAGTAATACAATAATAGTGGGAGATTTTAACACCCCACTCTTACACTTATATCAAAAAGCAGAGAATGAACAAAGAAACAAGAGAATTAAATGAAGAGATGGTCAGATTAGACCTCCCGGACATTTTCAGAGTTCCTCACCCCAAAAAAATGGAATACACATTCTTCTCAAATCTGCACAACACATACTCAAGGGTAGACCACATTAGGCCACAAAGACAGCATCAATAAATTAAAGAGCATTGAAATCATCCCAAGTGTCTTCTCAGACCACAGTGGAGTAAAACTAACATTTAACAACAAACAGTAAATTATTAAAAGACATAGAATTTGGAAACTAAACAAATGCTCCTTAAGAACCACTGGGTCAGAGACTCACTCAAACAGGAAATTCAAATGTTCCTGGAAACTAATGAAAATGAAGACACAACCTATCAAAATATTTGGGACACAGCTAAAGCAGTACTGAGAGGGAAACTTAATAGCCATACAATCACATATTAAACACCAAGAAGAAGCCCAAATGAACGACCTTACTGCACACCTCAAGGACTTAGAGGAAGAGGAACAAAGGAACCCTAAAGCAACCAGAAGGACAGAAATCACTAAAGTTCGAGCAGAAATAAACAACATCGAAAATAAAAGAACCATACAAAAGATCAATGAAGCCAAATGTTGGTTCTTCGAAAGATTAAACAAAATTGACAAACCCCTAGCCAGACTCACCAAACAAAAAAGACTCAAATTAATAGAATTAATTTGAGAAGACTCAAATTAATAGAATTGTAAACGATGCAGGAGATATCACAACTGACACCACAGAAATCCAGAGAATCCTGCAAAACATCTATAAAGAACTATATGCCACCAAGCTAGAGAATCTGGAAGAAATGGAACAATTCCTAGAAACCTATGCACTTCCAAAACTGAACCAAGAAGACCTACAAAATTTAAATGCACCAATCACAGACAAAGAAATTGAAACCGTTATTAAGAATCTCCCCAAAACAAAAGTCCTGGACCAGATGGCTTCAGAAACGAATTCTACAAAACTTTCAGGAAACAGTTAATACCCATACTTCTTAAGCTATTCCATAAGATTGAAGAAACAGGAATACTCCCTTCCACCTTTTATGAAGCCAACATCACCCTGATACCAAAAGCTGATAGGGACAGAACAAAAAAGGAAAACTACAGACCAATATCTCTGATGAACATAGATGCCAAAATATTAAACAAGATCTTGGCCAACCGGATACAGCAACACATCAAGAAGATTGTTCATCATGACCAAGTGGGATTCATCCCAGGAATCCAAGGCTGGTTCAACATGCGTAAGTCAATCAATGTCATTCACCACATCAATAAAAGCAAAGCCAAAAACCACATGATTATCTCAATAGATGCAGAGAAAGCCTTTGACAAAATCCAACACCCATTCATGCTCAAAACTCTACAAAAAATGGGAATAGATGGGAAATTCCTCAAGATAGTGGAGTCTATATATAGCAAACCTACAGCCAACATCATACTCAATGGAGAAAGCTGAAAGCATTCCCCCTCAGATTGGGGACTAGACAGGGCTGTCCACTGTCACCGTTACTCTTCAACATAGTATTGGAAGTTCTTGCCATAGCAATCAGGCAAGAGAAAGAAATCAAAGGGATACAGATTGGAAGGGAAGAAGTCAAGCTCTCACTATTTGCAGATGATATGATAGCATACATAGAAAGACCTAAAGAATCCAGTAGAAAATTACTAGAACTTATTAGGCAATATAGCAAGGTATCAGGCTACAAAATCAATGTACAAAAATCAGTGGCATTTCTTTATGAAAACACTAAATCTGAAGAAGAAGACATCCAGAAATCACTCCCATTTACTGTTTCAGCAAAATCAATCAAATACCTAGGAATAAAGTTGACCAAAGAAGTGAAAGACTGTATACTGAAAACTATGAGTCGCTACTCAAGGAGATAGAAACTGATACCAAGAAATGGAAAGATATCCCATGCTCATGGATTGGAAGAATAAATATCATCAAAATGAATATTCTCCCCAGAGCCATATACAAATTTAATGCAATACACATCAAAGTTCCACCAAGCTTCTTTAAGAGAATAGAACAAACACTAAAATCATTTATCTGGAACCTGAAAACACCTAGAATTGCCAAAACCATCTTAAGGAAAAGAAACAGAAATGGAGGCATCACACTCCCAGATCTCAAACTATATTATAAAGCCAGCATCATCAAAACAGCATGGTACTGGAACAAAAATAGGCACACAGACCAGTGGAACAGAATTGAAATCCCAGAAGTAAATCCCAACACCTATGGGCATCTAATCTTTGATAAGGGGGCCCAAAGGATTAAATGGAAAAAGGAGGCTCTCTTCAATAAATGGTTTTGGGAAAACTGGGTTGAAACATGCAGAAGAATGAAATTGAACCACTTCATCTCGCCAGAAACAAAAATCAACTCCAAATGGATCAAAGACCTAGATGTCAGATCAGAAATAATCAAATACTTAGAGGAAAACATTGGTAAAACACTTTCCCACATACACCTCAAGGACATCTTTGATGAATCAAACCCAATTGCAAGGAAGACTAAAGTAGAAACAAACCAATGGGACTACATCAAATTGAAAAGCTTCTGCACATCCAAAGAAACTATTAAACAAACAGAGAGACCCCTCACAGAATGGGAGAAGATCTTCACATGCCAGACATCAGACAAGAAACTAATCACCAAAATATATAAAGAGCTCAGCAAACTTAGCACCAAAAAAGCAAATAACCCCATCCAAAAATGGGCAGAGGAAATGAACAAAACATTCACCACAGAGGAGATCCAAAAGGCTAACAAACATATGAAAAACTGCTCTAGGTCACTGATTGTCAGAGAAATGCAAATTAAGGCAACAGTAAGATACCGACCACCTCACTCCTGTAAGAATGGCATACATCAAAAAGGACAGCAACAACAAATGCTGGAGAGGTTGTGGGGACAGAGGAACCCTTTTACATTGCTGGTGGGAATGTAAATTGGTACAGCCTCTGTGCAGAGAAGTCTGGAAAACTCTCAGAAGGCTAGACATGGACCTTCCATATGATCCAGTAGTTCCTCTCCTGGGGTTATACCCCAAGGACTCCATAACACCCAACCAAAACGAGGTGTGTACTCCTATGGTCATAGCAGCACAATTCATAATAGCTAAAACCTGGAAGCAACCCAGGTGCCCAACAACAGATGAGTGGCTGAGAAAGCTTTGGTATATATACACAATGGAATACTATGCAGCTGTCAAGAACAATGAACCCACCTTCTCTGACCCATCTTGGACAGAGCTAGAAGGAATTATGTTAAGTGAACTAAGTCAGAAAGATAAAGATGAGTATGGGATGATCCCACTCATCAACAGAAGCTGACTTAGAAGATCTGAAAGGGAAACTAAAAGCAGGACCTGATCAAATTGTAAGTAGGGCACCAAAGTAAAAACCCAGTGGTGAGGGGTAGACATGTAGCTTCCTGGGCCAGTGGGGGGTGGGAGTGGGTGGGAGGGATGGGTCACAGTCTTTTGGTGGTGGGAATGGTGTTTATGTACACTCCTAGAAAAATGTAGACATATAAATCAGTAGTTAATTAATATGAGAGAGGGAAATCAATTGTATGTCTCAAAGTTTCTCAAAAGACAAACTGAATCTTTTTAATATATAGGCTATGTATTTGATATGCGGACTCTCTCAAAAGCCTAGACCAAGTAGATCAGAAGCATCCAATAGCACAGCTATATACAAGATACTGGGTACTGTACAGCAAACCATAACAAAGGGACTTTTCAAAGTTAACCCAATTAACAAATAATGTGATGATAATATTAACTATCGATTGTCTTTTTGAACCCTAAGACACCAGCAACCTCACATCTTCACTATAGAGCCCCTACTTCCCCCAGTCCTGGAACCCTTGGATAGGGCCCACTTTCCCGTATGCATCTCCCAATCCAAACCAAATAATATTGCATCTGTCGATCACAACCTAACCAAAGCAACGATTGCCACCTCAACATGCTTCACCTCAGACTGTATCCAGAGACTTCACGTGTGGAATGACAACCCTTCAGCTTCATTACTTGGGTGAGACCTTTCCTTTTATAGTACACTCTAATTTCATCTCAGGTAGTTCACTTTCTAACAAAGTCCCATAACCTAGATATACACCAGTTTCTGTGAGAGAGAGCTTATGTGCACACGTTCCATAAACTACTGCAAAATATATACCTGAAAGCAGAAGTACACTAGAGTTTGCAGTGAGTACCTCCCTAACACTTCCTCTCCACTATTCCAAGCTTGGGATCCATGATCGCTCAACAAATTGTTTGGCTTCATATGTTAACTCTCTTTTCAATCACCAGGTTCCAGATGCCACCAGGATGCTGGCTAGGCGTCCCTGGATTGAAGACCCCACCAATGTGTCCTGGAGCTCAGCTTCCCCAGAGACACACCTTACTAGGGAAAGAGAGAGGCAGACTTGGGGTATGGACCCACCAGTCAACGCCCATGTTCAGCGGGGAAGCAATTACAGAAGCCAGACCTTCTACCTTCTGCAACCCTCAACGACCTGGGTCCATGCTCCCAGAGGGCTAGAGAATGGGAAAGCTATCATGGGAGGGGGTGGGTTATGGGGATTGGGTAGTGGGAATTGTGTGGAGTTGTACCCCTCCTACCTTATGTTTTTGTTCACTAATCCTTTCTTAAATAAAAAATTTAAAAAAAAAAAAAGGAGAACATCAAGGAACTGTGGAGTCATGAAGGCAGTGGGTTCCAGTGATAACCTTAGTGGCAAAATAAAATAACAATCTAAAAACTAGTTGCCTAAGCAAACAGTAAGAATAATACACTGAAGACTTGATTTTAAAACTGCTGTTCAAGCATTCCAACCTCATGATATTAACTTGAAGGTGCTGCTCCTTCACTTCCCCTTTCTGACATTCCCATGCCAGGGTTTGTTTTTATTCCCTATGCCTTTACTGATGCCATTCTCTCAGCTTGGTTATATTCCCTTCTTTATTATCTCTAGTCATGAAAATCTAACTGGATGATTTACTCACATGCAGTAGTCTTACAAATTGACCCAAATGCCCCTCTTCTCCCTTCCCACAAACTTGTGTGAAGTCTCGTGTAAACATAACTGTTCCTGTTTTATTTTTTATTTTTATTTTTAATTTTATTTATAAAAACTAATGGAGGCAATTTTAAATTCATGTGACTATCTCAAACTCTTAGCAATTCTTATAGGATTTAGTGCATGAATGTACCACGGGTTTAATGTACATTTATAAACAAATCCTTGACCAATATATAGGTCAGTAGTATAGGTCAGTAACATAAAGTTATATCACCAATGCTTGCTTGAGATCCCATCAGATATATACATCACACAATAATTCACATTTAATTATATATACCCAAATCTTTTGTGATCTTGTTTATTGCCAATCCATAGCAGACAATAAGATTGCATTAATAATGTTTTTATATAGAGGCTCCAAGAACAAACAGATTTTATGACTGTAAGAATGCAAATCAGGAAACAGAAAAGTCAAAACCTACTATACTTTAACTAAACTTTTAGAACCCAACACAATAGGTTTTATCTTGGGTTTGGTTTCAAATGAGTGCTAGAGCTAGCTTTTGTATAATTCAATATCCTTGTTTGTCCCCAATGGAAATTTGGAAAATGACTACTTTGTCCTAATCTTTTTCACTTTTGAATAAGGGCTAATGAGAATGCTAGAATGCTAGAATCTCAAAACCATAAACAAAAGTTCTAACTATAAATCAAATGTAATTATTCAAATACTGAATCCCAACTAATGAGGTCATATGGAATAATACACCTGGTTCTTTTCAATCTAATCCTTAAAGAAGATGGTTAATGAGAAAAATACAATAAAAATTAAGCAAAGTGAAAGAGTGACTTAAGCATCTCCCACAGGCTTTATTTAAGAATTATTTTCTGAAAAGGTTTTGAAATCTTTGGAATACAGACGCTGACAAAAGAAGGAGGTCTATTAAAACTAAAAGTAATTACAGAGGTAATTGACAAAAGGGAAGATGAATGATCACTACCAAATCAGTAGAATATAAAGTAACTAAAACTTTAAAAGGACAGGTCATGAAAGAATGTTTTCTTTTGACCTCATTGGAAGTACTTCCTGAAAGTAGTACAATTTGAGTGTGGTGGCCAAGAATAGTTTTCAGGAGTTTCAGATATGAATTGGGTTATTACTTAGCTCAAAAAGTATATATAACACAGTATACTTAGAACTACAAGATAATGATTCAAGATGATTCTATTAATAATAGTTTTCTTTCAAATTAAACCTGCTAATATAGTAAGTATTTCATTTGTAAATTGCTATTTCTTCTACATGCCTTATTGAAATATAGCTTGAACTTCTTCCAAATTGTTCAGCCTATTCTCCGACATCAGGAATAAAATTTAATCTTATAATCTTAAAATGTAGAGGAATTTGAATAAGTCAATGTTGAATATGAAGTATTTATTTTATTCTTAATTTTCAGTCCTATTCTCTGACATAGTGGATTACTTGAGAAGCAGGAAAATCATTGTGATAAGTATCTCTGATCAACATTCTCAACTTTCCCAAAACAATAACAATAATAACACTAATACAAAAAGTGGTACTAGGTATTAACTTTTAAAAATGACTTCTTGGGAATCGGGCTGTAGCGCAGCGGGTTAAGCACAAGTGGCGCAAAGCACAAGGGCTGGCATAAGGATCCCGGTTCGAACCCCAGCTCCCCACCTGCAGGGGAGTCGCTTCACAGGCGGTGAAGCAGATCTGCAGGTGTCTATCTTTCTCTCCTCCTCTCTGTCTTCCCCTCCTCTCTCCATTTCTCTCTGTCCTATCCAACAACGACAACAACAATAATAACTACAACAATAAAACAACAAGGGCAACAAAAGGGAATAAATAAATGAAATAAATATTTTTTAAAAATTTAAAAATAAAATAAAAATGACTTCTTTATTTTATGAGAGAAAGAAAGAAAACCAGGACTTCATTCTGTGGGATTCAAACATAGGGCCTCACACTTACACATCCTGCACTCTACCACTGAGACATTTCCCCAGCCAAAGTGTTATCTTTCAATATATTTTTTTAAATTTTAACCTTATTGTGGGTGTAATGGATTAGAGTATACTTACTGACACATGCCCCTGCGGCTCCAGACAGACTATGACCCACATAGTCAACGACTGCTACCTCTCCAGATTCAAAGGAGGTCTCGAAACTTTACATCAGGCTCAACCTGATGCTGTTGACTGGCTACGGCTACGGAAGAAGGGCAAACGCTAGCTAGAAGAAGAAGACTGACACATGAATACAATTTCTCATCTCTCTGATAGGTTTCTGAAGAACATTCTCACCCCTTTAGGTTCTTTTCCACCAGCATGTTACCAGGATTCATTCTCTCTCTCTCTCTCTCTCTCTCCCTCTCTCCCTACCTCCTCCCCAGAGTCCTTTTTGCAATACTCCACACCCAGTTCAAGTTTCATTTTGTGTTCTCTCTTTCTGTCCTTGTTTCTTAAATTCTACCTATGAGTGTGATCAACATTGTTCTAATATTATAATCAGACCCTCACTGGGCTCTGATTCCTTGTTTTAACATCTTATAATTCCTCTACAAATTGCATTTTCGGTTTTTTAAATATAAATCTTAAGATGCTTTATTCATGAGTAAATGATGAGATATTGTGTCTAGTAACAGAATTTTTAAAATTCTTCCAACACAGTGACAGTGAAGGGATTATTGGTTAATATGGGGGATCAGAAGACAAAGGAATCTGAAATTTCTCCTGGGATGGAAAAACTAAGGCAATCTCACTGATAGTTTAATATTAATAACTCTTTCTCTAAAGTGAATCACCAAAATATTTTGTCTATTATCTATCTATATATTATCTATCTATCATCTTTGCATACCAGTAAATCATGAAAAGTTTCAAAGAAACAAAGATCAACATTTTTAAAGTCAAAAGGGCTTAGACCTAAGGGTTTAGGGTGGGTGGGATGGGACACAGTCTTTTGGTGGTAGGAATGGTGTTTACGTACATTCCTATTAAAGCGTAGTCATATAAAACACTATTTAACTAATATGAGAGGGAAAAATTGATCATATGTCTCAAATCTTTTAAAACACAGACTGAGTCTTTTTAATATATAGGCTGAGTCTTTTATATGTTGACTCTCTCAAAAGCCTTGACCAGGGAGAACAGAAGCAACCGGTAGCACAGCTATATACAAGATGCTGGGTATTATACAGCAAACCCTATCAAAGGGACTTTTCAAAGTTAACCCAATCACCAAATAATGTGATGATAACAATAAATATCCATTGTTTTCCTGAACCCTAAGACAGCAAGAACCTCACATTTCCACTATAGAGCCTATATTTCCCCCAGTCCTGGAACCTTAAGGTGGGGCCCACTTTCCTGCATGCTTCTCTCAATTCAAATCAAATAATACTGCATCCGCGGATCACAACCTAATCAACACAATGAGTGCCACCCCAACATGTTTCACTTCAGACTGTGTCCAGAGACTTCAGGTGTGGAATGACAACCCTTCAGCTTCATCACTCGGTAAGACCTTTCCTTTCATAGTAATCTCTAATTTCATTCCAGGTGTTCCACTCCCCCCAAAAAATCCCCAAACCTAGATATAGTCCAGATCCCCTGAGATAGAGCATATGTTAACAGGTGCCCATAAACCAGGGAAAAATATACACCTGAAAGCAGAAGTACACAAGAGTCTGCAGGGAATACCCCCCCCCCCCCAACACTTCATCTGCACTATTCCAGCCTTTGGATCCATGATTCTTCAATAATTTGTTTGGCTTTGTATGTTAACTCTCCTTTCAGCCACCAGGTTCCCGATGCCAGCATGATGCCAACCAGACTTCCCTGGACTGACGACCCGACCAATGTGTCCTGGAGTTCAGCTTCCCCAGAGACCCACCCTACTAGGGAAAGAGAGAGGCAGACTGGGAGTATGGATCGACCAGTCAACGCCCATGTTCAGTGGGGAAGCAATTACAGAAGCCAGACCTTCCACCTTCTGCAACCCACAATAACCCTGGGTCCATGCTCCCAGAGAGATAGAGAATAGGAAACCTATCAGGGGAGGGGATGGGATATGGAGATCAGGTTGTGGGGATTGTGTGGAGCTGTACCCCTCTTATCCTATGATTTTGTTAATGTCTCCTTTCTTAAATAAAAAATTTTTTAAAAGTTTAAAAAAAAGAAAAAGAAATACTAGCTTCTACAAATAACTTTCCTCTTCAAATTTCAAGCATTCCATTTCCCAAATATTTCTTGTGCTATTTCTTGGGAAACTGATGAGTGATTATTCCACAAGTGACAGGCTAATATCAGTAACTCTATCTAGGAGTTTACTGAGAACAGTGACAACAGCCAGATCCTAAATTTTATTTTTCAGGGGACAGAGAGATAACTCGCCTGTCATGGTGAATGGCTTTTCATGGACGTGGCCCATGTTTGAGCTCTAAAACCACATAGGTGATGCTATGGTACTGAGGGAAGCCCTTACTTTTCTTTATCTAATGAAAAAGTGACCTAGAGTGGTATAATTGTGCAAGGCCCTGACTCTACATAGATAATTTTTTGACTCCTGAGTAAAGAATCTATACTTTATTATCAAAAGAGTAAATACAGCCATAACCAGTATTACCATAATTTATAAGTATTAACTGTATGTCAAATGATGCCAGAAGCTCTTCACAATTATTTTCTAATAAAATCATTTGGTAGGGTACACCTGGTTGAGCACACATATTACAATGTGCAAGCAATTGGGTTCAAGTCCCCAATACCCACCTGCAGGAGGAAAGCTTTTGCCATCAGGCTAATACACACATCAATAATCCATTAAGGTTAAGCAGACAGATTAGCTGGTCATATATGTCTTACATAGCACAAATCCCTGGATTCTAGCCTTAGTACCACATATGAGCATTAAAGCACCTGGGTAAGTTCTAATAGATAGTGGAGCAGTGCTATAGTTTTGGTCAGTCTTTCTCTCTCCCTCTCTCTCTTTCCCTCACCTCTACCCTTTTTCCCTCTCCCTCCCCCCTCTGCCTCCAATCTCTGTTTCCTCCTTCCCCCGTTGAGATTAAAAAGAATAATCAGTGCAGAAATGAAATCACATATGTGCAAAAGTCCAGCACTGCAAAAAAAAAAAAAAAAAGGAAATTAAGATACTTCTCTTCATGAGCAAGCAATGCCACTCCTAGGCATATGTGCAGCATATATGCAGACATGAAAGCACTAATTTTAAAGGATATGTGAACCCCTATGTTCTTAGCTATGCTATTTACAGTAGCCAAAATTGGGAAGTAACCTAAATGTCCAATGACAGATTATAGGAGTAACAAATAAATGGAAATAGAGTTAATGGAGGAGCATTATGCAATAAACAGATCAGACTATAGTATCTAGAACAAAATGATTGAAGCTCTAAATGATAAAACTAAATAAAATATGTAAACAGGTGAAAGACAACTACTGAATGGTTTCATTAATCTGTGAAATATAAATCACTACAGCAAGTGAATTTGCATAAAAAAGTAAAAACAATAGTCTTCAGACTTTACTTTGAGAGAATATAGTGATTATTGGGCAGGTGGGGTAAGGGACAGAATTTTGATAGAAGATGTAACCACAACTAATACATTTGGGTGTGAAATTAGACCCCTTAAATCTTATAATTACGTAAATTACTAATGAATTTTTAAAGTTACTAAGGTTCTTCTATATTGTTACTGCTATAATATTTCTAATAATGTTTAAAATATATAAAATTCAGGCATAAATATTAAAACAGGTCTTCTATATTGAGCTTCAAAACAAAATTGAAATGATATGAATAAGTACTTGGAATAGATTTAGAGATTAGTACATAACATCCTATCAGTTTTATTAACATGAATATACTTATAACATTGATTAAAAACTTTATGATCAATTTCTAGAAAATTCTAATATTTATAGATTGCACACAAATATAAATTATCGTTGGCATAAAAGACTGTATGAGTATTTCTTTTGCACATATTGTAATTCAAAAAAAGATGCCAGATTGCTTGGAACTTTGAGTATTGATGTTTTAATGAGTAGACTATTTTCTCTAGTGGAGCACATCCAATTAAATTTAGCATTCAGTCATTTGCTAAAGGGACAGTCTGCAGCTTCTAAATGATTCTACTTCTCCTTTGCTTTCCCCCTGTTCCCAGATGCCAGTTTGATGACTTGTTTGTTTTTCTAAGAAGCACTGAAAATCTCGCTAGAATATATATTCATGAAAGAAAAGTCAAAGGTCTGTCATACTTAGTAGCACTCCTGGTTTTTTTCAGATCTTCTAGTTCCTACTCTTTACTTTCTTGACCTCACATTTAAGAAATTCAAATTCTTCAAGACTCAACTTTAACTTCTCTTGTTGTTCACTTATGTGTACATTAATTCATCAAATATATATTAAGTATTTATAACTTCCCAGTTTCTATGTTAAGAATTAGTGAACACCAGTGACTGAGACAAAGAAAAAATAGTGTGTGTGTGTATATATATATATTTTCTACAATTTATTGTGGGAGATAAGAACAAAATAAATGAATAAAAATAAAATATGCACAAAGGGATTATGATTTTTAAATTGGTGTAAGATAAAATGAGGGGGAGTGGTCATTTTGGATAGAATGATTATAGAAAGTATTCACAACAACCTGAATTAATGAAAAAGAAAGATATGAAAGATGTTAAAAAATAATATTCCAAACAGAGCTAAGGTAAAATAAAAATTACTATATGAAAATTAAAATTACTATATGATGTTGAACATGCTGTCATGATGAAAAGACAAGTATTTCTAGAGAAGGATAAGCACAGAAAGAACAGTTGAGAAAAAGATCAGGAAAGTAGGAAGAATAAGAAGGTAATGAAGGTGAGCAAGTATAAGGCAAGGTCTGAAATTTATTCATGGTATATTATGAGTGTTTTCAATGGGAGATTGAAATTTTGATTTTCAATTTTTTTAAATTTCTTTATTGGGGAATTGATTTTCAATTTTAAATAGGGCACTCTGGTTTCCACCTGGAGACTGTGCCATAAACATATATGACATTATTTCAGTAGTCCAGGAAAGAAGTCATTGTTTTAGCAGAGGATTAAATCTCAAACAGGGAAGACTAGTCAATTTGAGTGTTTTTTTTAAAATTTTGTCTAAGCCATTTTTAAATGTTTTATGTGTTTTACATATTTATTATTGGATAGAGACAGAGAGAAATTGAGAGCGGGAGGTATAGAGAGAGAGAGACAGAAAGACACCTGTAGTCCTATCTCACCACTTGTGAAGCTTTCCCTCAGCAGGTGGGAACCAGGGACTTTGAACCTGGGTCCACGTGCACTATAATGTGTGCACTTAACGAGGTACACTACCACCTGGTCATGAGATTAATTTTTTAAATTAGAGTCTAACAAAGATTTTGGGCTGGCTAAAATATCTATAAAAGGCTGGGAGTATGGATTGACCTGTCAACACCCATGTTCAGCGGGGAAGAAATTACAGAAGCCAGACCTTCCACCTTCTGCATCTCACAATGACCTTGGGTCCATACTCCTAGAGAAATAAAGAACAGAAAATCTATCAAGGGAGGGGATGGGATATAGAGTTCTGGTGGTGGGAATTGTGTGAAGTTGTACCCCTTTTATCCTATGGTTTAGTCAATGTTTCCTTGGTATAAATAAAAAAAATAAATATATATATATATGTATCTGTAAAAAAGCAAGAAAAGATGACTTGTGACCTGAGAGATGGTGGTGCTATTTATTTAAATGAGATACACTTGACAATATGAGGTTATGGATGGGTGTCTATGCAGAAGTCAAAATATTTTTCATTCTTTTTGAATGGTATTGCATTCCATATGAGTACTCTATATCCACAAGGAGATACAGGATAAACAATAGATTTACAAATAATTTGGTGGTTGGAGAAAATTATACTCTTTTCCCTAATGAATTGTATTTTGTTATCATTAAGACTTCTTCAGATTCATTTACTTCCTTTTAAATGAAATAATGAACAATGGTTTGAGACCTAATGTTATGACATTTTAAGAGTCTGGTCTGAGACTTTTTTTTTTCCTCACAGGGTTCGGTGCCAGCACTATGAATCTACTGTTCCTGTCAGCTTTTTTTTTTTCATTTTTTTAAAATTAGATTGCACAGAAAGAATTGAGAAAGGAGGGGGAGATGGGAGATGAAGAGGGAGAGAGAAAGAGAGACACCTGCTTAAATGCTTCATTCCTGCAGATGGAGAGTTGGGAAATGTATTATTTTTTTTTCTCCTCCAGGGTTATTGCTTGGCTTCAGTGCCGCATTACAAATCTACTGTTTCTGGTGGCCATTTCTCCTCATTTTGTTGCCCTTGTTTTTGTTGTTGTTGTTGTTGTTATTGCTATTGTTGTTGGATAGGACATACAGAAATCAAGAGAGGAGGAGAAGATGGAGACTGGGAGAGAAAGACACCTGCAGACTTTGACCACTTGTGAAGTGACCCCCTGCAGGTGGGGACACAGGGCTCAACAGGATCCTTAAGCCTGTCCTTCTGCTCTGTGCCATGTGGTAACTGTATTCTTGCATGAGTCCTCCATACAAAATGTGCTTAACTAGGTGAATCACTGCTTGTTCTCCAGGTCTTAGAGTTTTTTGTTTTTTTTTAAAGTACAGAGTAATAAAACATTTGCGCAAATCTTTTAAGCTGGCAAAGTAAGAGTAAGGTAGAATTCTTTTTGAGTTTTTAAACCTCAAAGTTCTCACCTAGTAGTATATATACCACTATATATATACCACTATATATATCCACTATATATATATTCACTATATATATACCACTATACATATACCACTATATATATATACCACTATATATATACTACTACATATATACACCACTATATAAATATATATCCCCTGAAATCCAGTCAAATGACTCACTGATTGAAGATGTTTGTTAGTGTCAGCTCAGGAGATAAAAACCGTCTTGAGTACAGAACTTGTAAGAGTAAGACCCTGAGTTTGATTCCTAGCAGTAAATGTGCCAGAATAACTCTCTATTTCTCTCACTCACAAATAACTAAATAAATCTTTTTTAATGTACTGTCAATGACTTTTGATAAATCCTTAGATATCTAGACTAATTTAAGAAGAACTTAATCAGAGTTCATAGCAAATCTTCCCCACTTCTATAATTCAAACATTCGTGAAACACCTTCTACACCCTAGTTAATTTCTTATATAAAATGCCATAAGTAAGGATATTTAAAAAATAGAATAAAGTTAACTAAACTTCGATTGGAAGATATCTCACCGAGCAGGGTTTGTGCATTGCTATGCACACGGCCCAGTTTCAGGTCCAATACCACAAGGGGTAAAACAGTACTGAGGGCAGCACTAAGGCTTTGTTACCATTCCCTCTCTATATTTGAAATAAAAAGAATGAAAATGTCAGCCCAGCAGTATAAAATTATGTATGGATATGTCCCCCATGATGGAAAAGTAAAAACATATGATAATGACTAATTAAACATGCTATTTATTCTTTCAATTTATTTTTCTTGCTTTATAATGAACATTTATGTACTTGGAACTGGAGGACCTTTTAAATATATTTACCACAGCCAAGTAACTACCTTTTAAAATTGCAGAGTTTTAAAATGCAGAGTAATATGATACTAGTTGGAAGGAATGGAAGAATTAAGTAGGGAAAGACTCAGTAACCCCTGGTGGAACCAAAAAAAGCATATTTTATAGACCAAAAGCAGTTCCGGACTGTGATGTGTTTAGAAAGCTTCCCACAAAGCAGTTTAATATAACCCATCAGTGGCATAATTATAGCAGAATCTACAGCACAATAAAATAAACCTATAAACCTTAATCCATTTCCATACAAATACCCTTACTAATGAAATCAGGAAAATGAATAAGAACTATGTACAATGGGAGGTTGTATTCAAAAAAGGCTTCAGTTTTCCATTGATTCCTCAAAGGTCTCTCAAATATTATGTCATTTATGCAATTATAATCATCTACTATTCTTAGAGGTTAAAGGCCCTAGCAAAATAACTAGAGATACTGCTTCAGTAAGGAAGGCTCAATCAGTCTGGAAATGTTTCTGCTTGTTCACCAGGATGAGACACTCTAATCTGTATTGCAGACAATGGAGTTTCAATGAAAATCCTGATTTTCAACTCATTATGTGATTGTCTCATGAATGCATCCTGTTCTAATCTTCATAGTCTGGGCTTTGTATTACTTCCAGGGAGTAGTCACTGTATCAAACTAGAAAAGAAAGACTAGCCATCTTTTCATGTCAGGCCTGAGAGGAATGATTGGGAATATTGTAGAGAATTCAAAATTTCTGATTAAAATGACAGTTATTTCAGGAAGCAATAGCATATAAAATAGATGGAAGCAAAAAAGCATATGGAAAAAAGCCAATACAAATAGCAAGAGTCTAGGTCTTGTGCTATCATGTGTCATTACAAATACCACTTAAACATCATCACATTCCACTAGAAGGAGTGTGTTTCACATGTTCAGTTCCAACTAGGCCCCAAACTCACTTATACTAGCTTAGTTACAGCAAAACATATTTCACTTCATAGTAAGGCCAGTAGTCAATAAAAAATATCCATCTATGTTTTCTGTCATTCTATGGCTCTACATAGCAGGCATTTTGGTACCTCAATGATTTTGTTTTTGTCAATTTCCAGTTCCTGCAAGACCAGATCAACTGGAAAGAGGATATATGAGACAGAGCTGTTAGACAAAAACCCAGACACTTCAGGAAAAGCAGTATTAAGTAATAGTTTAAAGAGTGAAATAGAGGTTTAGAAGGAAGAGAAAACAATTGTTTTTTTTCTTTTCATTTCTTTCCTTTTTTATTTATATTTTCTTTTTCTTTTTTTTTTTTGTTTTGTTAATAGGAATGGACAAAAGCAGGATGGACCATCAAACAGAAATGGATCCCAGCAAAACATTCAGATGCAAGAATCAATTTTCTCTGCATTAAGTCCCAGACCACAGGTGAAGATAATTATATCAAATGTGTCCACAACCAAAATCTAATTCTAAACACATGATAACCAAGATTCATATAGTAGTGTTCGTGGTATTTATATAACTAACAAGGGGTAGAGATTTGTTTAAGAGACATAAATGTCCTACCTAAATGAATCTAAGGATCTGTCTTGCACAGTCTGGTAGGCACTTCTCTTCTGGTAAGATACGTGGTTTCAGAGGTGTTTGATGGTGTAGCATTCGTCATGATCTTGGAAGCAAACACAGTCATACCTATAAAATATGTTGGGAGTTACTAATAAGATAGTGTTTCTCAAGACCATTTACTACCCTTTTCAGAAAAACACATGAAATGTAAGAGGAAACTCCTTTAAATGTGGCTCCCAATATCTGACCTCTCTACTAGGCTTTTTTAAAGAACTAGTCATCTTGGATAGTGTAAACCAGGAGATTGAAATGCTGGATTTAAAACTGGGCATTAAAAGTTTAATAAGTGAGCAAGGAATGGATAAGCCAACCCCAGAAACTGAGGCTAGAAAGTAAAGGTGGCATGGGGGCTACTGTTTTCATCTTGATAACCTTTATCTTTTTTTTTTTTTTGTCATAACCAAGGTTTAAGCACTCCAGACCAACCTTTTCAGATAGAAAGAAACAAAGACAGAGTGGGGGAGAGACAGAAAAACACCACAACATAAAAGTTTGCAGTGCAATATGGTCTGAGTATAAAACTGAGCAGCACATATGGAAAAGTAGCCAACCCCCTCACCTCTCCAGGTTAGCTATTGCTTCTGCTCCTCCCTTTAATCATTGGCTAGGTACAAAAAAGGACCATTTTGTTATGCAATGCCTAAGTCAAGGATTTATCCTCCATCTGCATAAATAACTGCATGTAAATTGAATTCTTTGGAAAATTTTAGACATTCTTTCTTTTTCCTTTGACTTTCATAGAGAATGGTATAGGGAGGGATATGCTTTTCATTTTATTGCTTTACTATATATATATGAAATATTTATACATGTTGGTAACTTCACTAATCTGAATTGCCTGTAAGCATGGCTTCTAAATTACATTTGTCTGCTAGGCACTTGTAGGATTGCTCTTGGAAGTTAGGGGAGTCTCAGAAAATCCATATTAAATGTACTGAATTGGAAGGCTTAATACATATAGCAATTATTTTAAAATCACATTACTGATATTCACAGTTTGCAAAGACCAAATTGCTTTTTTTTTTTATCAATGAACTGGGCACATTCAGGAACTTTGCATCCAATATTCCTGATCATTCACAGTTTGAAAACACACTATTTGTGATTTTATCTTATTCTCTAATTTATGCTCATTGAGTAATTCCCTGGTACACTTAACCTTCACCTTGATCTTTTCTCTATTTCCTTTCCATATAAATGTCTCAGCAAGAAAGAGTGTGAAGCGTGTCATAAAAAAAGAGCATCATATTCTAGTCTCAGGGAACTTTTATTGATTCAGCTACCATATATATATCATATACATATATGTTCTTACATTATATATATATGTATATAAAAAAGAGCATCATATTCTAGACTCAAGGAACTTCTATTGATTCAGCTACTATATATACATATATATACATATCAGTGAAAATAAAACTATTTATAGTAAAAATTTTAAACTCTATGTGGAAATCCATTTCCATCAGGAACAACATTATAAACTTTCTTGTGTGCCTCTATAGGACATTGTCCTTAATGTAAAACAACAATGGTAAGGACTTCCCCACTCTCCGAAGGGAAGCTGGGTCAACATACTCTGCCACTCAAGGAAGAATGGTCCTGAAATGAATGCAGCACAGAATGTTCCTAGCTATGACCATGGAATATGAGCTCAAACCAATAGAGACCCAGGGGTTGCACTGTGCTAAATATAAATAGACATGGGCATCAGATCAGATTGACAGAGTTTACAATTAACAGTATTTCTATATTTTTCCCATATTTGGGAGCCACTCTCTTCCCTGATCCAGCTTTCTAGTCCTGTTCCCAACTCTGACATCACCCTCCCAGACAATACTTTCAGTCCACCAGCACTATGTTAGCTGTCAGGCTCAGGCAAAAATTAGTAAAATCATGGGCCCCTTGGAATATACCTAAAATAGACTTCCTAGCTTCTTCCAACATGAATACTCCAAATCTCACCTGCTATATGCTTACCTATTGGTTCCTGATTGTTAATTTGTTCTGCTTTATAAATTAATGCTTTTAAACCACCAAGTTGCTGATGCTACCATGAAGCCAACTTTACATCCCTGTGCTAACAATTTCACCACTGTGTCCTGAAACTCCACCTCTCCAGAGCCCTACACACTAGGGAAAGCTAGAGACTGGCTGGGGGTATGGATCAACCTGCTAATGTTCACGTCCAGCAGAGAAGCAATTACAGAAGCCAGACCTCTGACCTTCTGTGTCCCATAGCGATCTTTGGTCCATACTCTCAGAGGGATAAATAATAGAGAAGCTTCCAATGGAGGGGATGGGATACAGAATTCTGGTTGTGGGAATTCTATGGAATTGTACCCCTCTTATCCCACAATCTTCTCAATTATTATTAAATCACTAGTAATAATAAAAAATTAAGCTCAAGGAAATATTCAGTGTGAATGTAAATAAACAATAAACATAAGTTTCAAGGTCACTGATTGCTTTTTAAAAAGAGAAACACTTCAGTTCCCAATTTCTTGGGGTCAGATAAATAGGTCATCAAGTAGAACATGTTCCTTACCCCAGTTTTTTTCTTTTTTTTTCTTTATTTAAAAAAGGAGACATTAACAAAACCATAGGATAAGAGGGATACAACTCCACTCATTTTTCACCACCAGATCTCCTTATCCCATCCCCTCCCCTGACAGCTTTCCTATTCTTTAACCTCTGGGAGTATGGACCCAAGGTCATTGTGGGATGCAGAAGGTGGAAGGTTGGCTTCTGTAATTGCTTCCCCGCTGAACACGGGCTTTGACTGGTCGAGCCATACTCCCAGTCTGCCTCTCTCTTTCCCTAGTGCCGGGATAGCCTGAGGGTACTTCTTCCCGAGCTAGTGCTCTCTGGGTTGGAGATCACTCAACTGGAGCTGATCTAGGCTGCTGTGTGGGAGAGGGATCAGGAACTCGTGCTGCACCAACTTCCGCAGGAGATACACTCTGGAACTCTCGGAGCCGGAAAGCAATTTCCAAGTGTCTTTAATCAGAAGAGCAGCTGTTTTTATACTCTCCAAGTAGGGTGGAAACAGGATGTGATATAGAGAGGGTGGAGAGAAAAGTGACTGGTGAAAATCAGAGTGTGACAAGGAGGGGGTGGAACAGGCGAGAATCCTATAACTGAACCACCAATGCCCTGGAGTGCTTTATGTAAAAGTGATTTATGTAAATAGACCAAACCTTTGGATCAGTAAATCCCTATATAGGCATATGGATAAGAAGAAGCCAGGCGGAGGTGGCAACTACCCAACATCTCCCCCTTTCTTTTTAACTTTTTGCCATAGTATCAGGAGTGTGGGGCACTTTGTGAGGCAGGGAGACTGATAAGAGGCACACCTTTTTTGGGGTTCTACTGTCCCTCCTTGCTCAACCTCTCCGTGGAGAGAGAGACTAACAGGATTGACACACCCCTCAGGCTCAAGCCCTTCCAAGCTCAACCATATCCTCACAATTCCCCCAACATCTTCCTCTTACTTAATGGCCATATATAACTGGGTCAATGTCTGTAAAAGGCTTCATCTCTGTCAGGGGAATAGCAGTGTAGGGGTGAACGGAAACCTGTTGGGAAGAAAGCAGAATGATAGTGTGTAAGTGTCTTTAAAAAGAACTAGCACAAGACGGAGGGATAAGTAAGAGTAGCAAGA
Source organism: Erinaceus europaeus (assembly GCF_950295315.1). Classification (NCBI taxonomy): domain Eukaryota; kingdom Metazoa; phylum Chordata; class Mammalia; order Eulipotyphla; family Erinaceidae; genus Erinaceus; species Erinaceus europaeus. Next base: position 148,919,563 of record NC_080163.1, read on the forward strand.
GACAGAGTGAGCCTGATGGGTGGAGGAGTGGGGGCCTGATAAGCTGAGGGGCTAGAGGGGTGATCTGGTATTGCAAAATCCCGAGTCAGCTGGCAGTAAGTTCTATGAACTGTTACAGTCATTCTTCAAGAAGTCCAGCAGTATAAAAGGAGTGTCCAGCAAGTTCTATAGAAGCATCAGTCCAATGTCAACGGCCAGGAAATAAATGCCACACGTCTATCTTGATGGAGGAGGACGGCCACCGGAACTTTTCTTCTCTGTAGAGAGTGACCTGGAACCGCCAAAACATGATGGGTGAAACAGAAGCAGGAAGAGCAGACACCGATGGTTGAGAGAAAGGCAGTAGGAAAGTCTTGTCCTTTGGAGTCTGTGAATCAGGTTCTCCAGATCGTGTCAGGTCACATCATGGGTTTCGGGGGATGGCTGTAATTGTGGGTGATGTCAGAGGTCAGGGGTCCAAGATGGATTTCTGGGGATTCTATATGAGCAGATGCTTCTTTATGCGAAGGCTTGTCATAGCTGTAGTCAATTACTTATGAAAAAACTTTGTAACAAATTAGAAGTTTACTACAATTGATAACTCAATGATTATAACTGGTTTAGGTATCTTTATAATTTTGTGTAAAGGTCATCTTACGTGACCTCATGTAGTAGTCTTTATATAGCAAAGTTTTCATACCGAATTTAAGTCACACATATTGATTCTTAACTATTTTTACATTGGGTTTTTAAGCAAACTCAGGTTACTAAAGTTAACACATTTTAGTGGCAATTTTTTTTTTGGTACATTTACAATATCAGATTGATGCCAAATTTGTTGTGGATTAATTTCCACAAGATAGCTTACAGGACATTTTGGGGGGCCCTCCAAAAATGTCCTGTATAGAGAATTTGTATTTTACCTTAGGAGATGATGTATTGTCAAATTGAATATTTAGAGTTTTACCTTAAACACTCAGTTACTTAAATGAATTGATTTTACCTCTTCTCGTAAAAATGTAACTTCGAAGTTACAATTTAACTGTCAAGTTAATGTTTACCAAACTTGAAACACGCATATTAAACATATAGTTTATAACACACAGGAGGAGAAAAACTTGTAAATAAGATATATCATTTCAAATGTGAATTTAGAACTACTGTCATAGTTGAACCATCTTTACTCACACAGTTTAAGACTAAACATTTCATATTGATATCAAGACTTAAAAAAGAAATCAAAAGGGGGAATGAACAATTTTTGGACTGTTTCTGGACGTCTCCAGAAACCATGGCTGCATCCAGCCGTTTGATATAAAGTCAGTTAACTTTCAGAGTACTCTGAGCACAATGGGTCATACAAAAATTTTGGTCACTCAACTCACTCAATTTTTTTTTTTCATTCACTCACTCACAAAACACAACTGGCCAGTCATAGCATAAGACATTCATTCGGGGGGGGGGGGAGAGTTCTGTGAATCAGATTTTTTTTTTTGATTCTGCCATGCTGTATTATGGATCCTGGGGTGCATCCTGTAGCCAGTCCTCTTGCAGCCATTCTTCTTGCAGTGTTTCTTGTTCTTCAGGGATATCAGCGCCATCATGTGGGTATTGCCGGACATGGCGGGCAGGAACCCAAACAGGCTTGGAGTAATTTTGTGGAAAAATACATGCGAAACCCCTCCCCATAGTCAACAGGGGGTCAGGTCCTTTCCAAATTTTATCAAGTGGGTCTTTCCATTTGACTTTAATAGCTGGGAGGGTGGGTGGTGTTTGCCAATGAAGAATTATAGGAGGTTGGTCAGAGTTTTTGTAAATATTAAAGAGATTTAATGTAGTTAAGGCTTTTGCCAGCTGGATATTAGGGGGGTACATTTCCCCTTTTTCTTTATTTAATTGAGCCTTAAGAGTTTGATGGGCCCTCTCAACAATGCCTTGTCCCTGTGGATTATACGGAATGCCTGTAGTATGAGTAATGTTCCAGAGGGAACAAAAATCTTTAAATTGTTTGCTGGTAAAAGCAGGTCCATTATCCGTTTTAAGTTGAAGAGGTAAGCCCATTACAACAAAACAGGAGAGCATATGGCTTATAAGCTTTTTGGAGTTTTCTCCAGTCTGAGCTGTAGCCCACATAAACTTAGAGAAGGTATCAATTGAGACGAACACATATTTTTGTTTGCCAAAGTTAGGTATGTGGGTAACATCAATTTGCCAAAGAGCGTTGGCTTTTAAACCTCGAGGATTAACCCCTAGAGTCTGAATAGCAGGTGTTTTGATTAGACCTGCACAGGAGGAACATGTAGCAAGAATACGTTTTAACTGTGGCAGAGGAATATCAGGAAATCGAGCTCGAAGACCTTTAAGATTAACATGGGTTAGGGAATGAAAGTCAGCAGGATTAGAGACAGAGGCTAGGAGAATTCCTGTGGAGGCAAGGCGGTCAGCTGCAGCATTCCCTTCGAACAGGGGACCAGGAAGAGGGCTGTGGGAACGTAGGTGCTGAACATACAGTGGATGGGTTCGAGAACAGAGCATAGAGGCAATTTGAATTAAAAGAGGAGAAAGTGGGTTGTCATCAATTCTTACATAAGATCGCGCAAGCCATGGAAGTAAGTTAACAGTATACACACTGTCAGAAAAAAGGTTGAAGGATTCTGGTACAGCTTTTAATGCAAGGAAAACAGCATAAAGTTCTTTGTACTGAGGGGAATTATCAGGAAGTTCAGTAAAGAGAGGTTTGGGGTATTGCTGGTCTGGATAATATATAAGGGCAGCAGCTCCCTTTTTTCCACCATCAGTGAACACTGTAGGAGCAGAGGGGATGGGATCTCGAGAGAAAAGTTTAGGTACTAGTAGAGGCAACAGAGGTAAAGAAGCTATCAAATTATTAGAGGGAAAATGATTATCTAATTGTCCTGGAAAACCCATTAAACTTATGGCAAAATGAGAATGGTGGCGTATGAGCCATTCTGTATCAGTGAGAGAAAAGGGAAGAATGATTGAATCTGGTTCCCTTCCTAAGACCTGAACCGATCTGTTTCTTCCTTGGCGAACCATAAATGCTAAGGCATCAATCTCGGTAAGGAGTCTTGGAGCTCCGCCTACTGGCGTATGAAGCCATTCGAGAACGCCATGTTTCTGCCACAATGCCCCCACTACCGTGGGGGTGGAGTTAAAGATTAGAAGATTTACTGGAGAGGAGTGGGAGAATCGAACGAGGTGCATGTCCTGGAGAGCCTGGTTAACTTTTTCCAGAGCCAAGGATGCTTCAGGGGTTAACATACGCTTTGAGGAGGGCTGTTTGTTTCCTTTTAACAGATCGAACAGTGGTTGCAGGCAGCTCGTAGGCAGATAAAGATACTGCCTAAGCCAATTCAAATTTCCAAGAAAATTTTGTAAAGAAGCAAGAGTGAGATTAGAAGGAAAAGTAACACAAGGTTTTAAAGGACGAATCTGCGTTAGGGAAATCTCTGAGCCTAAGAAAGATATTGGAGGGATTAGCTGTATCTTCTCAGGAGCTACATTAAGTCCACTTTTCTTTAAGGCAGGGATTAGAAAATCACGTAGGGTGGAGAGATCTGTATCTAATTCTCCCCATATTAACACGTCATCCATATAATGAAAAACCTTAAGGCCCTTATGAATATATGGAAAAAGGGCAGATTTAACAACCTCTTGACAAATAGTAGGACTATTAGCCATGCCCTGGGGCAGTACCACCCATTCAAATCTATCGGCAGGGCTGGCATTATTAATAGAAGGAACAGAGAAAGCAAAACGTTTACAATCTTGTGGGTGTAAGGGAATAGAGAAAAAACAATCCTGTATATCAATAGCTATGGAATTCCTGTGGGAATTGCGGAAGCAAGAGGCAAACCCCTTTGGGGGGAGCCCCAAACCTGCATGGTTTTATTAACTGCACGAAGATCTTGGAGGAGGCGCCATTTTCCTGAGCGCTTTTTAATTACAAAGACTGGAGTATTCCATGGGCTCCGAGAATGACGAATGTGTCCCAAAGATAACTGCTCTTGGACGAGTTTTTTTAAAATTTCTAGCTTCTCCCTAGGCAAAGGCTACTGTTCCACCCAGACAGCCTCATTAGAAAGCCAATCTAAGCGGGGAGTTCTGTTACCAACAGTGGCAGTTAGTATTGGGGGTGCTGGTTGGGTCTAGCAGTCTCACAGGAGTGAGTGTGGTGTCCTGCAGAGGTGTCTGAGGATATCACTACATCTAAAGATTCCAGCAAGTCTCTTCCCAATAAATTGGTGCTTATATCAGCTATTAAAGGCTGAAAGCGTCCGGTAGTCCCTTCTGGATCTTCCCACACAAGGGAATCTCGTGTGCGGAATGCCTGAGTCAATCCTCCAACACCATGTAAGCGTGGTCCTGGGAGGAGTTCCCAACTCTGGGGAACCTCTGCTTGTCTTAATATTGTCTTATCTGCTCCCGTGTCAATCAAACATTTAAAAGGAATATTACCTATCTTTACTGTCATAGTTGGGTGACCCCTTTCTAAAACAGGGGTGGTCCATAAAATCTCAGGCTCTGAATTCGAGCTGTTCTCTTGCTCCAGCCGTTTATTTCTATGCTGGAAGTTCCCACATACCGCGGGTTCCTCCTTCTGCTCACCCTCTGTTATTGTTACTTGGCGTGGTGGGTGTAGCGATGGATTGGGTCCCAAGCTGGGCTTCTGTTTGTGGAAGAAGGGCACAGCACCAAGCGGGCGACCTGCTTCCTTCCCTCTTGGGGGAAGGGCTAAGGGAAGCCCCATACCTAGTTTAAATCCCTGTTTACATTTGGCAGAGGCGTGCCGTTCCTATGGAACCTTGACCAACAATCTCTCCTCCAGTGAAATCCTTTCTGGCATCTGGGACAAGGCATTCGTGGTCTCTGATTCCCTGTCTGGAGGCGGGGTTGCCCTGATTGGAGGTGGGGTCGCCCTGACTGGAGGTGGGGTCGCCCTGACTGGAGGCGGGGTCGCGGTCTATTTTCTGGACATTGGTTACGCCAATGCCCTTGGCGACCGCACTGAAAGCAAGCTCCTTTTTGCTTATGTAAGGTAGCTGCATAGGCCTGTAACATAGGTCCTTGAAAAGAGCTTGATCTGAGATCCTGTGTAGCTAGAATCCAAGTATCTGGGTGTTCATTTTTAAGAGTGATACAGGCCTGTCGAAAATGCGGAAGCATTCCATCCCAGACTATGGATCGCAGTAGGAGAAAACGAGCGTCAGGATTATAAATCTTCCTTTCCAAACTCGACTGGACCCTGGCAATGAATTTAGCGAGGGATTCATCAGGTTCTTGTTGCAGGGAGAGAATGGGGGCTGAGGCTGCTCCCATGGGTGGTGTTAATCGCTCCCATGCTTTTAATGCACACAGGCGTACTTGATCAAAATACCCCGCTGGAAACTTGGCTTCCGCCTGTTGAATCCCTGTTTCTAATTGGCCTGTTCCAAACAATGCATCAAAATTACCCTCTGGCTGATTTTGAATATTTTTCCGCGATTGTTGTAAACATTCGTCACGAAAGAATGCCTCCCATTGCAGGAAGAGGGGGCCTGGGAGCGTAGCACGAGTCACATCTCTCCAATCTTGAGGGGTATTAAGGTTCTGAAGCAGGCCTTGTAAAATGGACTTGGTCCATGGGGCATGAACACCGTCATCTTTGATAGCCTGGCGTAGTTCCTTCAGGTCTGTGGCGGAATATGGATTCCCCAATATGGAATATTGGGGGCAACATTGACCGGAAATGTGTGGACTTGCTCTGATAAGTGTGTAGCGGTAGGAGGAGTCATCGAAGTGGAAGCTTCTGGACAAGTGGCCGAAGAAGTGGTTTTGGAGGCTACAGGAGAATTCGGACATGTGTCTTATCAAAACAGGGGTGGGTGAAGAAGCAGCCGTGGAGGCAGCAGGAGGTTCTGGACACGTTTCTGCCAAAATGGGGGTGGCCGAAGAAGTGGCTGTGGAGTCCAAAGGAGAATTCGGACACGTGTCTGCCAAAATAGGGGCCTCAGGGCAAGATGCCAAAATAGGGGCCTCAGGGCAAGATGCAGAGGAATTAGGGTGGGTCAAGATCACGACAGGCCTTTGCTTCTTCTTGTTTTTAAGGTGCTGGTTAAGTTCTATGATTACTTCCTTTATCTCTTTGACCTCAGCCTCTAGGTCCTTAAGCCTTTTGAGAGGTTGACCTATATATCCCTTAAAAGCTGCTATGATGATCAACAGGATATAAGGTGAAGCCCCGAGAAAAATGTCCCAGATATATAAAAATTGTATACTGGAAAAAGAATGCAGGCTTTGGAAAAGATTTTCCATGGTGGAAAGATCTCCGGAAAACAATAAGAAAGAAAAAAAATTACAGTGCCTTAACACAATATTGCAGATACCCAAAAGGTGTGTACTTATCTAAGATGTCTTCTTGTAAATCTGCTGCTTACGGGTCCCTGTTCGGGCGCCAGATGCCGGGATAGGCTGAGGGTACTTCTTCCCGAGCTAGTGCTCTCTGGGTTGGAGATCACTCAACTGGAGCTGATCTAGGCTGCTGTGTGGGAGAGGGATCAGGAACTCGTGCTGCACCAACTTCCGCAGGAGATACACTCTGGAACTCTCGGAGCCGGAAAGCAATTTCCAAGTGTCTTTAGTCAGAAGAGCAGCTGTTGTTATACTCTCCAAGTAGGGTGGAAACAGGATGTGATATAGAGAGGGTGGAGAGAAAAGTGACTGGTGAAAATCAGAGTGTGACAAGGAGGGGGTGGAACAGGCGAGAATCCTATAACTGAACCACCAATGCCCTGGAGTGCTTTATGTAAAAGTGATTTATGTAAATAGACCAAACCTTTGGATCAGTAAATCCCTATATAGGCATATGGATAAGAAGAAGCCAGGGGGAGGTGGCAACTACCCAACACCCTAGTAGGGTGGGTCTCTGAAGAAGCTGAGCTCCAGGACACATTGGTGGGGTCGTCAGTCCAGGAAAGTCTGGTTGGCATCATGCTGGCATTGGGAACCTGGTGGCTGAAAGGAGAGTTAACATACAAAGCCAAACAAATTGTTGAACAATCATGGACCTAAAGGCTGGAATAGTGCATATGAAGTGTTGGGGGGGTCCTCCATTTTGTAGATACCTAGTAGGAATATTTTAGTAATATTTCAAAGGGCCTGTAGCTATACTAGTTTTTTTTTTTTAATCTGAGCCTGAAATCTGATATGCAGGTGGATCCAAGTTATTGTCTGGGGAGGTGACATAATGGCTAGAAAAGGGACAGAAAGCTATGACACATGATGTATTTAATGGGATGAGAAGTATACTGAAACTACCCTCCCAATTTAAATTATCATAGCAATGCAAACTGATATACCTTATCTATATCCTTAGTTAAACACACTGCTTTATTTTTTAAAGGAAATCTAAGTTCTTTGCTATAAATGCCATATTTTAATTTCTAAAAGGGTGGATACCATTCATCTTCTTCACCTCATCTTGGATGGAGCTTGAAGGAATCATGTTAAGTGAGATAAGCCAGAAAGAGAAGGATGATCCCACTCATAGACAGAAGTCGAAAAATAAGAACAGAGAGAAAAAATAAAGCAGAACTTGGACTGAAGTTGGGATATTGCACAAAAGTAAAGGATTCTGGGGTAGGGAAGAGTGTTCAGGTCCAGGAACATGACGGTAGAGGAGGACCTAGATGGGGGGGCAGAATGTTTTGCTGAAAACTTAGAAATGTTACACATGTACCAAGTACTGTATTTTACTGTTGATTATAAACCATTAATCTCCCCATTGAATAAAAAAACAAGAATGGCTACCATTACAAATAGTGAATGATGACCTCAGAGAAATGCTAGTAAAGGCTCTTAAAAATTAGCAAGTACTTGAAATTCCTTCTATCACCTATATTTATGAATCCTGCAAAATAAGTAATGGTAAGCAACCTAGAACAATTGGTGTCCTAGAAACTCTGCCAGGAAGTGAGAATTTCATATTTCTCCACAGAAATATTGTATTTCTTCCACTGCTCCTCTCTAATTCCTTCTCTATGGAAGTATGTGAATATCAAATTAAATGATTCAGTTTTTATTATTCTGAGCAAAAATGTTATCTATTCTAATTATTAAAAATCATTTAAGTTGATAAATATATAAAGCTTTCTTGAAAGCTGTAACTAAAGATTTAACATAGTCTCATTGTAACTATATGATTACATGTATAGTCACTTAAAAGACACTGAAAACTGACTATATGCTCCACAGTAATAAGCCTTGCATATATATCAGTAAATACAACACAATACTTTACAAGGAACATATTATGTAAAAGATAAGGCAAACACAACTGGTATTATTTATTGAACCTGCCTGCCTGAGGCCCCATATTCTGTCTTGAGCACCATATATGCCAGGGCTCTGACCTCTCTCACTCTCTCATAAAAATAAAATAAATGAACCCCTTTAAAAAGACACATGGGAGGAAAAAGGAACATCAAATGTATATGTTCATGTGTGTGTTCATGTGCATATGTGTGTATCCATGTTTTTTAAGGGTACTTTATTATAGAGCAAGGACACAGCAGAAACTTATATGATTATGTATTCTGTTTGATCCCATAATTATTTTCAAGAGGCAAAAATCATTTACTCAAGTAATCAGCTTTGGACACTAATAAACAAAGGAGAATTTAAGAATCACTAACTCGTTTCATTTTGCATACAAATAAATTTAACATGTGAACTTCATGGCTTATGCTTACAAATTGAACAAATCATTTTTCATGTCACCAATGTGTATGTATTTTCTTTATCATCTTTATTCTTTGCAAATTCTTAAATAACCTTTAGAAACCTCTCACACTTCAGCTCTAATATGATGTCTAATCCTAATTTAAATCACTCACTATGGCAGAAGTGACATGTTTGCTATTGAGCAATGAGAATCACTAAGCAGATCTTCAGGTCACAGCAAAGAGTTGTTTTTCCATGTAGGAAGGTTTATAACAATTGCCTAAAATTAAAGAAAATATGAATGAAGACAGCTCGAATGCCAGCTGCCCAATTCTTACTACATAATAGGCATAATGCAGGAAATCCAAGAAACTAACTTGAATAACAAAAGGAATAAAACTTCTGGTGTTCAGCAGTTTACAATCTTTTTTAAAATGAGTACTAATGCCTTTACCCAAGTGTAGACAGCTTTTGATGAATGCAACCTAAGATCTGTTTAAAATCAATAATGTCTGCTACTCTTTGAATATGAAGTTTATAAATGCAGAACAATTGCTAAAAGTTACATCAGTTACAGATGAATATAGAGTGACTGATGCACTGACTCTATCCTCCCCCCACCAGGCCCTGAAACAACTCACTTGAGCATGAAAGTCAATTTACATTTTTTTCAATTCAAGAAATGGAATTTTCATTTTGTGTCATATTCATAAAAAAAAACTCATATATAACCCAGCAGGGTACTCACATGTGCTTAGAAACAATATTAGGTATGGGAATTACCTTTTGTACCATAAAGACAAAATTACTCACTGAGAAATAAGATTTTAAAGGGTCTTCAGCAAGCAAATGAGAAAAAAATAGAAAATTTCATCTGAGATTGGAAATGTTGTATTGTTCATCCTCAGGTTCCTTATTCCTCCTATATCAACTTTACACCTCTACTTAGGTTCTCTTCTCTCCTGGGAGCAGAAGAGGCTGTTAGATGTTAATGAAAACATAATGAGGAAGGAGTCATGGGCTTAGAAATATGAGTTCGAATCCTGAAAACTGTTTTTCAGGAAAGAAAAGTCATGAAAGATTTGGTGTAAGGGGATTATAGATACAGGTGCAGTGCAAGCAAAGTAGATTTACTTAATATGATACCATAAGTAGTTTTCATGTTATTATAAAACCTTCAAAATTACATTTTTATGACTGTATATTATTTTATAAAGTAGATGCATCATAGACTACTTAACTAACTCCCAACTGAAGACATTCATGTCTTTCCCTATTTTTAATTGTAATAAAATGTGCTTCAATAAATTGTGCATGTCAGGGTCCCCTCCCCTACCTATTCTTTATGAATTCAGAATGGTCTTTTTAGTTTATACTTATAGAACTATATTTATTAGTTAAAATTTTGTGAATACATTTAAGCTGTTGTTTATATTTCCAAGTAGCACCTTTTGGTTTGTCAGGGGTGGATGAAATATGTGAATATAAAAAATGAAATTCAGTTATTTGTAAAATAATCATGTGCTTATGAAGTGCTCTAAAGGTCATGATAATAATAAGATATCTGCTCAAGCACCAGTAGTGCACACACATCCCAGATGAATACTGCTTGGTAGCATAAGAACAAATTTGTTTCTTATTGGGGTATTAATGATTTACAGTCAACAGTAAACACCATTGTTGGAACATGTGTAACATTTCTGTTTTCTGCAAAACATTACCCCCCCAAGCCCCCCTCCATTATCATTCTCAAGCCCCCCTCTTAAAGCCATTTACTTTGGTGCAATACACCAAACCCAGTTCAAGCTCTGCTTTGCATTTCCCCTTTTGTTAAGAACAGATTTTGACAGTATACAAATTTGAATTCAAAATGTGACTCTGCTCTGTACTTGTTGGGTTTTTTAAAAATATATATAAGTTTTTGTTTGTTTTAATTAAGCTGGCAGCGGTACATCCAGTTGAATGCACATGTTACCAAGTGCAAGGACCTGGATTTGAGTCGCCACTTACTACCTGCGAGGAGAACACTTCATCAGGTCTCCAAGTGTCTTTCTCCTTCCTACCTACCTATCTATCTATCTATCTATCTATCTATCTATCTATCTATCTATCTACCTACCTACCTACCTACCTATCATCATCATCACCATCTATCTCCCCCACCCAATTTCTCTATGTCCTACCTAATAAAATAGGAAGAAAAAAAAAACTTCTGTGTGAAAAATTCTAGTACATTGTAGGTGCATAATTCATGAATATAAAGAGTAAACAATGGTCTCTATGATACAAATGTCTTTCAGTTACTCAATGAGTGCTATACACTAGATCACAGTAGAAGTCTTCTGTTAATACATGACAGTTGTAGATATGTAGCTATGAGATTTAGATCCAAAGTGTAAAACTGATGTGTCACCGAATCTGGCACCATAAATTATAAAAATATAACTTTAGGGAATCAGGTAGGGTAGCAGGTTAAGCGCACGTGGTGCAAAGCCCAAGGATCAGTGTAAGGATCCCAGTTCGAGCCCCTGGCTCCTCACCTGCAGGGGAGTCGCTTTACAAGTGGTAAAACAGGTCTGTAGGTGTCTATCTTTCTCTCCCCCTTTCTGTCTTCCCTTCCTCTATTCTCTCTGTCCTGTCCAACAACGACGATGGCATCCATAATAATAATGACTACAACAATAAAACAAGAAGGGCAACAAAAGGGAATTATATATATATATATGTATATATATATATACATATATCATTAACAAACCTAGAATTAATATATAATTTAAGAATAGTGAAAATATACAATTTGATTATCAAGTCTTCCAAATAGAGTTTTGCCATATACTTCTGAGGACTACTTTAGTCACTAACTATAAGATCACTCAAATATTCTTTGGACTAGCTGGCATGTGAGCCTGAAAAAATAAGGTCTCAATTCTCCAGAACTGAATTACAAGGAGAAGAGAAACTGGCTCATCTACAGAAAGGGGAGGGGTAGTAGAGCAAAAATGACATTCATTCACATAATCCATCATTCTCCAGATCTATGGACCAGATAGGATTGATATGATTCAGAACTTTCTTGAGCTACAGTTTGTGAGTCTATCTTGATTCATAAAAATACACCCCCGGTCCCTTTGATAGAAGAGAAGTAAGCGGGAGTATGGTGGTAGAGCAGTGGATTAAATGCATGTGGCATGAAGGACCAGCTTAAGAATCCCAGTTCGAACCCCCAGCTTCCCACCTGCAGGGGAGTCGCTTCAAAGGTGGTGAAGCAGATCTGCAGGTGTCTTTCTCTCCCCCTCTCTGTCTTCCCCTCCTCTCTCCATTTCTCTCTGTCCTACCCAACAACGAGGACATCAATAACAACAAAAATAAAACTACAAGGGCAACAAAAGGGAAAATAAATTAAAAAAAAAAGAAGAGAAGTAAGCAAAACATCATTCTCTTGTACCATGGAAATAGAAAGAAAAAAAAAGGGGGGGAGACACATAGATTGAAGAGGAAATAGTCTATCTGTTAGCCTAAAAATCAATCTTCAATGTAAAAGCACAACAAGGAGAAATTACAAATGAACCATCTGGGGATGAGACTGTTCTGTAGACACCCATTACAGGGAGATGAGAAATTGTACTCATGTGCAACAACTGTACTGTAAACCACTAACCCCCAATACAATGGTAAAAGAGAAAATGAACCACTTAAGTTTACTCATCTGATGATTTTAGGTAGAAACTGAGTCATTTAATAGTTTACTCACTCTCTGAACATTACCTGAAGGGCTACTAGGTTCCTGGTGTTAACAATTTAGAGATGACTCTTCAAAGAGACTAATAGCCTAGAAAGGGAGATCAGCAAAGAAAAAGAAAAGCCCAGTGCAGTGATATTGATGCTATGGTATGTGGTTTTATAACATGTCAGTGGAAGCAGTCAATGAGAGCTGCACTGAACTTCCATTTTATATGCAAATAAGGAAAAATTTTAATCAATATTTACTGAGCTCCTACTATAAAAGTAGGTAAATAAAAGATTTTTTGTTCTGGTCATAGTTAACAACGTTCTCATGAATGCTCTAGACATAAAGGAGAGGGAGAAGTACTGAATTAATTATTAAAATATTAGTTACATTTTATTATACACATAGATGTTATCAAATAGAATTTTGTTTTCACTTTTTCCATGGGTTGGGCTGGGTCATGTCATGATTCTGGCCTTTCTCTGCTGAACTAGCTCTGGTTGTCAATGATGCTGATCCTATGTTTTTTTTAAATTTTTTATATTTATTTTCCCTTTTGTTGCCCTTGTTGATTTTTATTATTGTTGTTATTGACGTTGTCATTGTTAGATAGGACATACATAAATGGAGAGAGGAGAGGAAGACAGACACCTGCAGACCTGCTTCACCGCATATGAAATGACTCCCCCACAGGTGAGGAGCCGGGGCTCGAACCGGGATTCTTATGCTGGTCCTTGTGCTTTGCACTACATGTGCTTAACCCACTGCACTACCACCTGACTCCCTGATCCAATGTTTTGCCCCAGAATAAATAATAGTAGCAGAAATATTCCCATGTGTTTACAAACTATAGTAAAAAAAAAAAAAAGCTAATAACGGGACATTAAAAACTATACAGAATAAATTGATCCAGAGTAGGCTGTGTGTTTGATTTTTTTTTCCTTCTGGATAGTAAAACTATATGTAAGAGTTAAAGGGACTCTTCCTTTAAGATTCATATGGTTTCGGGGAACATTTTCAAAATGCAATTAATTGCCTGTATTCTAAAAGACAAGTACAAGCAGAGCCCTTGTTGCCTTTCTCACTCTTGTAGGAATTAAACTCACTATTTGAAACTTCATCTGTCTATATTTTCTTCACCTTAAAACCTCATTAATCCACATAGGCTTGATATACATGTCCCATTGCTGCTACCCCACTAACCTCTCCTCACCTGTCTAGCGTTCTGCCTCTCCCTTGCTCTGGCATTGTTCAGATACTGTCCCCAGTAGCATTATTTCTAACAGTCAGCTTCAAGTCTCTAAGCTGGAAACTATTGCTGATGCTTCCAGGCTTTTGCAAGGATTGTTTCTCAATTTAAATAAAACATTATTGCATTCCTATCCATGGGTACTCCCTGTGCCTATGTAGATAATGGTAACCTGACTCTTTACACAGAAGAAGAAAAACCTTGCAGCTTTCTTTGCTGCGATGGTTGACTCCCCACTTTTCTGGTCACTTTATCTGGCTTGATATGAGTTAACTCTTTCCATAGTACACACTTCTACATAGTCCCGTATGTCCCCTTTCTTATGACCAGTAGGATTGAAAAACTACAGGCCCTCAAAGATAGTTAGACAAAGAAATTTTATATTATCTCGTGGTGTGTATGGGATTTTTTTTGTTTATAGTAGTGTTGTTCTCATGCCTGTGGAGGATGACAATGTTATGAACATAGCCATGAACTTACATCCGAGTGATCAATGAAACAATAAAATCAATACATTTAGACCTGCACCCCCATAAACTGATTCCATATCAGTGTAAAATTAAGTTAATACGATCTTTGGCTGAACTTCTGATCATGCAGCATACAAAATATGTGGGAGTCCCACTCTATTTTTGAGCAAACAATATTCTCCCTGGACTATGTACCATGTCTGTACACACATACACACACACACACACACACATACAATGACAGAACAATGTTGATCCACAGATGCCACATCCAGTGAATAGATACTAAGATGTTAAGAAAAAACTACACACAATTTGTTATGAGAATAAATTGGAAGAATTTAAAATTAGGCTAGAGAAGAGTTCATTCAGAGGAAAGGAAAAGATAGTGATAAAATATTGATGGTTTGAGGGGGAGAAAAACTAGTATTATTTGTGTTCTAATTGAAAGATGAAAAATTTAATTCTGTCTATAGTTCAGGAAAGCCTATAATTCCTAGTCACTGAAGGTATTACAGACAAAAAGCAGATGGTTGTCATTACTAGATGACTTGACTCTAAAATTCTATCATTCCATTGCCCTTTCCTCTCTCCTCTCTTCTCCTCTTCTCTCCTCTCCTCTCCTCTCCTCTCCTCCCCTTTCTTCCCCTCTCCTCTCTTCTTTCCTTTTCTCTTCATTTCACCACCAAGGTTTTTCACTAGGGCTTCATGTTATCATGATTCCACTGTTCCCAGCAGACTGTTTCTTTTTAATATAGAAGGTGAGAGACACACATGAGGGGATAAGGAGAGAGGGAAAGACCTAGAGAGGGAGGAAAGGAGAGAGAGAGGGAGGGGGAGAGAGGGATGGAGGAAGGGAAGACAGAGACAGAGAGAGAGAGAAGAAGAAACACCAATGTTCATCTCTACCACTCCTGAGTCTTCCCTATATATATAGTACTCCCATATGGTGACCAGGGACTTAAACCAAAATATTTGCACATAGTAAAATTTTTCTTCTACAAGGTAAGTTATCCAATCCACATATTCTTATTTCTAAATAACCTTATGTAATAATGAGCTACATTCAAATTACTAAATGAGATAATTTCTCTCAAATTAGACATTCCTTCTTTCCTTCCTCCCTTTTTTTTTCCTATCAATATTATTGGTTCTTGTGCTACAGCTAAAAATCCTACAGAAGTAGACCTTAGACTAGGGTTTGAGGGTAAATAACTTATTTTTTAAGTTAAGACAACAATGACAGGAAGTTAAGAAGTGATACGGTGACAGAAAATAGCCAAAAGAAGGAGGAGGAAGAGGAGGAGGAGGAAGAGGAGGAAAGGGAAATTTAAACTAGTAATTATGGACAACTAGAACCAAGACTCTGGTGGGAGGGTCTGGATAATAGTGTAAAACTCTCTTCCCCAGAGACCCACCCCACTAGGGAAAGAGAGAGGCAGACCGGGAGTATGGATCGACCAGTCAACATCCATGTTCTGCGGAGAAGCAATTGCAGAAGCCAGTCCTCCCACCGTCTGCAACACACAACAAGCCTGGGTCAATACTCCCAGAGGGATAGAGAATGGGAAAGCTATCAGGGGAGGGGATGGGATATGGAGATTGGGTGGTGGGAATTGTGTGGAGTTGTATCCCTCTGTCCTATGGTTTCGTTAATGCCTCCTTTCTTAAATAAAAAAAAAAATAGTGTAAAACTCATAAAACCCATATGAGTGAGGGAATTGAAGTATTTAAACATCAGCTGTTGTCACTCATGAGACAAGAGTTGCTCCACTGTGCAGTTAATCCCCTAGCAGTTCTGAACAACTATTGACTGGCACCTCTCTATGGTACTAAAAGAAAGTTCAAGCATCAAAAGAAAGATTTAGGCTAATGTAGATATTTACAGTGAACTCTGAGGAACACTGGCATGCCTACCATATCCACTATACTACATCATTTTTGATTCTAATATTTAGAATGCAACTCAGTTACTGAAACTGGAGTAATTAGTCAAACTCTTCCAGAACCATGATTTTTCTGATTGTGGTCACTCTGTACTCTGGGTTTCTCATGCTTAAGAGTTTTGTAACAAAACCAGAATTTGTACACTAAGGAATGATGCTCAACATATACAGTCAAACTATCAAGATGGCCAAGAATATCTTATCAGTACTGTATTTTAAAAATAAGTCAGTGTTAAATGATAGCTTTTCATGAAGATATGGAGAAAAAAAGAATGCTGTTACACTGCTGGTGGAGATGCAAATTGGTAGTCCCTCTAGAAAACAGTATGGAGAGTCATTAAACAAATAAAAATATGGAAATACTTTATTCTACAGCAATATCATTATTAGACATTTATCCAAAGGACATAAAAACATTAATTTAAAAAGACAAATGCACCCCTATATTCAAAGCTATTTTATTCACAATTTTCAAGGAGTGAAAGCAGCCTAAATGCCCACTAACAGATAATTGGAAAGTTATAGGACTTATATTCAATGGAATACTAATATGCAATTAAAGCCATTATTAAATCATTAATAAAAAATAGAAAAATAAATCAATGTTCTTTATTTTTCTGGTAAAGTGTTGAGTTAGAAATAAAAGTATATTTTGAAACTTTCTTATTTTAGAAGTAAAAAAATAGTTAATAATAATGTGAAAATACGTAGTTCTATTTCTCTTTTCTCTGTCATACATACATTACCTTTATTTATCTGAGGAAAAGATGATCTGAAATGAGTTTAATTAAAGCAAATCCTGGTATATCTAAGGTATCATTATCTAAGCTCAAGGAAGAAATTCAAACTATAAGCAGTAGAATTTTTCTATCGATATCAGAATATGTTCATAAAGCTTTATTCAAAATTGTGATTTAAAGGAAACAGATGGATAATATCCCATTTTTTATTTAAGGTTTAATTTTTTATCTTTATTTATTTGATAAAGACAGCTAGAAGTTGAGATGGAAGGGGTGCTAGGAAGAGAGACAGAGAGAGACACCTGCATCCCTGCTTTACCACTCACGATGTTTTCCCCTTGCAGGTGATGACCAGGGCCTCGAACCCAGATTCTTGAACACTGTAATATGTAAGCTCAACCGGGTACATCACCAACCGGCCCAAATATCCCATGTAAAAAAAAATGAGTAATTTTGAATGCCTGGTACATATGTTAATACATAGTGAATTGCCAAGATCACCTCTAGGAGAAAAATGCCAAGTGAGGTATAGCATGTACTTTCATTTTTTTGTGTGAGAAAATATGAACATACACTTATCTACTCAACTAATTTCATATGGAGATATTTCTAAAACAAACTAGAGTTATTTTTTAATTTTATTTTCTATTTTTAATCCCAGAGAATGGTTGCAAAACAGCACAAGTGAGCTTTTCCTAAATGATTTGTGAATAAATTGCCCCAAACTCCTGAATACTTGAGACTATTTTCTAACAATAGTTTTTCTCTTACATGATAGAACCATAAAAAGTAGGAAATTAACTTACCTGCCTTACTGTAATTTAATCTTCAGAAATATTAAATTCTATTAGTGTACTACTAAATTTTTGTGAAATGTCCCAACAGATATCCTTTGCAATAAATTTTTCAATCCATCTTTTTTACATTGTGCTTGGTTGGCAAGCCCTCATTAGTCTTCCTTGATTGAGAACAACTACCTAGTTTTTTAATCACCATAATTAACATTATAAGCCATTTACACTATAGATTTATTTAGGTTTGACTAACATTTCCTCATTACTAAAGGAGACTAACACATCTTTTGCAGCAACATAGAAATAATGCTGTGTTTTTATTGTGCTTCTAGAAAACATTGAATTGTGCTGTATCCCTTTATTGGTAGTGACAATTTTGATAATTTGGTTAAGGATGGTGTTTTCAGAAGTCTCCGCTTTCCCATTATAAATAATAAGCATTTTGAAAGGAAGTGTTATGAGATTATGCAAATCCCATTCCTCATCAAACATTCAATTAATTTATTCACATATTTATGTCGCTATGATCTTATGTATTCTTTTTGCTCCATAGATTCTAATTCATTACTTTCATTATTTAATATGATACTGATATTCAGCCAGATTTCACCAGTGGGAGCTCCTTTTAGCTGGAATCTGTATTATTTTCATATGTCGTCATCATTATTGTTTCTGGCATGCTTTGGGGTTTATTTATCTCTTCTTTAGTTTACAGTTAGTCACTTCTCCAAGGAACCCTGATTCCATTTGACAAAAGCAATATTTAGAAACTATGAATTGGGCACTGACCTTTGGTATTGAGTACCATACTTCCTAGGCTTTTTTAGTAAAAAAGATAAGGAAATACAAGTATTTATATATACACAGTAATCTCACATTTATGGCTATTAATATCATCTCTCTTACAATCAATATTAAACCATCAGTTCATATCTATGTTTCATCTTCAGTGAAACACCAGAAAGTATCATAATTTTTTCACTACATACTTTTATTTCTCTTGTATAAAAAAAAGTATGTAGTGACCACAGCTGAAGCCTGGGTCCTCTGCATGGAGACTCTGGTGTGGGTCTTCACAGTTAGACAGTGAACTCCTGATAGGGAGACTTGGTGAAAACTCTTTCCAGAGGTCGGGGGTGAGACAGCTGTACATCTTGGAGATGCCATCAAATGTGACCTTAGTGAAGATGCCCAGAGTGGCAGTGTAGCCTCTAGCTGAGGTGTAGCAGTCTTCGATGCCAGCCATCAGCAGCAGCTTCTTCATCTTGGGGTGCTGATACCATGCCAGTGCCCTTGGGGGAAGGGATGAGGCACACCAAGACGGATCCACACCAGCCTAATTTGTTGCAGGGCACAATGTGAGGCTTTACTGATGTTGTTTCCCCAGTAACCCTGGCACACAGGGACGATAGAGAGCTTGGTCAAGATGATGGCCCCTCTGATGGCAATGGTTACCTCCTTGGAACACTTAACACCCAGGCCGATGTGCCCGTTGTGATCCCCAATGGCCACAAATACCTTGAACTTGGTCCACTGCCCGGTTCAAGTTTGCTTCTGCACAGGCATAATCTTCAGAACCTTGTCCTTGAAGGGTGGCCCCAGGAAAAAGTCAGGGATCTCAGATTTTTTGATGGGCAAGGATGAAAAAGGTAGACCTCCTCCAGGGACTTAATCTTCATTCCCCTGACCAGGCAGCCCAACTTGGTGATACAGATCTACTCTTTGTCCTCGGCCTTGCCTCCAAGAGCTCTGTGGCCCAGACTATGCCTTGCCTGGGCCTTGACCTTGACCTTGCAAACTGCTCTCGAAGCCTCAGAGGAATCTGGTGGGGTTTGCCATTCCAGTCCCTCCACCCCACCTCTACCTCCACCACCATGATGTGAAATTATCATAATTTGGTCCCTTTTGCATTTGAAACACCTATCTAATAGGGAGAAGCTAGGGTTCCATTAATATAATAATATATATAATTAATATATTAGTCAGTGGTTAATGTTCTATAAGTAATCAATCCCTCTTTAAGTTATCCCAAAACTCACAGGTATAGTAGATACTCTACTCACAACATTCTTAATCTTACCCAGACCCCTACCATATACGAACCTTACTACTCTCCCTCTTAACCATAACACCCACAAGTAGCTTCCCTATCCCTTGCCCACTTGTTGTGACTCTGATAAATGCCTTGGGAAGTTGAAGGACCTCCTTCCTTTTTAGGATGTCTGCCTTGCTTGGTCCCACCTAATTATTTTAGTCATTCAGAAAGTAAAGAAAAATAAAGCAGAAGAGGAAAATCTAAAGTATTCTTAATTGCAGATGTAATTAGATGCAAATATAGTTGAGCGAGATGAATGTTCAAAGATGAGACAGACCTTTTATTTATTTATTTATTTTGGTGTATACCTTTTCTTTTGATTTGATATGTTTAACATGAATGATATCCTATATTACTTTGCTAATTTAAAAGATAGGTGAAAAGAGTTTGATGGATGAATAAACGTAATCAAAGCATCTTAATTGATAAACAGTAATCATTTCATTCTGAATACATAGTTAGCACTGCACTTTCTTGCTTTCAAGTAACTCTGAATGTTTTTTGCTTTCAAGTAATTTTGAATGTTTCAGTTTATTGTCTGAAAAAAAAAAGATGAAGAAAGACAGAAACTCTGAAAATGGCACCTGGAAAAACAGTAGTGAAATCTATCCTCTGAATCAGTTATATTCCAGACTGATAGAAAGCCTACCACAAGTCATAAAAGCCTATGGACATACATACAAGTGTTGTTTTTATTTAGGAGGGAATTCCAAACCATCTAGTTGACATGGCTCTCACTATATTGGTATACTCTAGGTAGGGGAGGTGGTGTGATTTTCAGATTTTCAAGCCAACTGGGCTCTAAAATCCACACACAGTTTCTGAGCAATGTTAATTTACACAACTCTTTACAATCTAAATGGCTTAAGACTGCAATGTTTTAAACCTCAGCAAGTTGCCCAGACACTTCCCTTGTTATTACTGTTTTGTAAGAAATTTAAACTTCTCAGTAAATAAGAAATGAAGTGCCTAAGAGATATCTTCTACAGAAGAAAAAATTTATAAATATTCATATTTTATAGAGCAATCAAGATGTTGATGTTAATATTAGAGCAATAACTTTAATTGTATTTTAGCAAACGGATGCCAATTAGGAAACAAATTATCTCATAGAAGCATGTCTTGCACACAGTTTTGCCCTGAAGGTAAGCCAAGGGCTATGCCAGCTTCCTGAATCTTAATGTGCAAGTGAACACCTCCAAAATTATTCAAATTAAAAATAAGCATTTAAAGGATTTTAAATTATGCTAAAAACTAAATGACAGCTGCCTGCTTACTGGTAAAGGCAGAGTATTTTCTCCCATAGAAGGAAGAGGAAAATCAGTTCTAAGAAAAAGTAAAAGGGCTATTTAGGCTGTTCTTTTGGTGATGGATTCACAATCTCCATGTCGTTTTTGATAAATCTCTCAGAATTGTAAATTGCCATGAAAACCTCATTTGAACTTTCCAAACTCTTTAAAAACTCTACAGTCTTGACAATAGCAAGATTTAATTTCAGATTTCTCAGTGCCTATGTCAAAAAGTTCTGAGGTGAAGATCCAATAAGATAACAGGTAGGTGTCAAAAGAGGAATGTTCAAAGAGATTCTGAGTAGGCTAAGAAACTGCTGATTCCTTGTGGTCTTCAGAAATCCTAATGCATTTAATCCAGGTGGGGAGATAGACAGATAGATATAGATAGATAGATGATAGATAGATAGATAGATAGATAGATAGATAGACAGATAGATGATAGGCAGATAGACAAAGGAGAGAACAAACAGCAAGAAAGCTTCTCCCCCCCCCCCCTCCATAGTACTTCTCTGCAATATGTTATGGGCTTGAGCCTGGGTTATAAGCATGACAAAGCAGGTACCCTCCCCAGTGAGTTATCTCACTGATGTCCTTTTTGCATGTAATTTAAAGCTCCAACATTTTTGATAAGCTTAATCTACTCATCCTTAACATAGTTATAAGTTATGTTATATGTTATTTACCAGGACTTTTACCTCTTAGCTGAAGATAAAAGAAAGAGAAAGAGAGAGAAAAAAAAAAAAAAGACAGGAAGGATCACTGGTCACTTCCCTGAGGAACATCAGCATAAACCCACTTGTGGGTAACTCCAGAAACTTGTCTTCCCTATAAAGTTGCAATGGTAGGGACTGCCCCACTCTCTGAAGGGAGGCTGGGTCATCCTACCCTACCACTCAAGGAAGACTGGTCCTGAAATGAGTGCAGCCTAGAATGTTCCCAGCTGTGACCATAGACTTCGAATTTAGACTAACAGGGACTCAGAGATTACACAGGCTCCTGTGGAAAGTACGAGTTTATATGGGCACTATGCCAGGCTGATGGGTTAAACAGTTAATTTTACTTACAGATTTTCTTCAAGATCAGGAGCTACTCTCTGCCCTAATCCAACTTTTTAGTCCTATTCTCAACTCTAAACCATCCTCCCAGACTATATTTTTAGCCCACCTCCATATTAGCTATCAAACTCAATCAAAAACTACTAAAGCCATGGGCCCCTAGGAACATACTTTCTAGATTCTTTCCACACCAATATTTCTAATCTCATATGCTCTCTTCCTACTTTTTGGTTCCTGTTCATTAATCATGCTGTTCTGCTTTATTTCTTGCTGACTTTTAGTCACCAAGTTGCAGATACTATCATGATTTCATCCTGATTTCTCTGGGTAGATTACCTCACCCCAAAATCTCACCTCACCTCTCGAGAGCCCTGCCCCACTAAGAAAAGTTAGAAACAGGCTAGAGGTATGAATAGACCTGCCAATGTCCATGTCCAGTGGTAAAGCAACTACAGAAGCCAGAACTCTCACCTCTGCACACCATAAGGAATTTTGGTCCATACTCCCAGGCAGAGAGAAATGATAGGGGAAGATGACCAGAGGGCGCTCAACTCCAATTTGATCAGGGAATTGGGACCAGGGGAGAGAAGAGGGGAAAAAAGGACATTTGGAAGTAGCAATAGGAGTAAATGTGACTTAGAAAAGAAATAATAATAAACCCATATCTGTGACCTTGACAGAACTACTACGATTTTCCAGTCGAGAAGAATTCTAGTGGTGGGAACTATGTGGAATTATACCCATTATCTATTACTTTTGTAAATCAATATTGTTACTAATAAATTTTTTAGAAAAAATTAAAGAATGGGAGCAAGAAACCATTTCACCTATCATTAGAGTTGAAAGGCATATATATAAAGGTTAATCTGTAACAGGGAGATGGTGATAGTTCAGTGCATTAAAGAATGAAGAACTGAGCACAAGGACTGGCATAAGGATCCTGGTTCGAGCCCCCGGCTCCCCACCTGCAGGGGAGTCGCTTCACAAGCGGTGAAGCAGGTCTGTAGGTGTCTATCTTCCTCTCCCCTTCTCTGTCTCCCCTTCTCTCCATTTCTCTCTGTCCTATCCAATGATGACGACATTAATAACTACAACAATAAAGACAACAAGGGGCAACAAAAAGGAATAAATAAATATTTTTAAAAGAATGAAGAACTGAAATAACAAGTTAATTTATGAATGATTGTTTGTCTTCTATTTCTGAATAAATGCTCAGAACTTCTTTCCCAGATCAAATTAACAGAATTATGCAATTTCTGCATAAAATGTTGATCTGCATTGGATATTGGAAGTCACAGACTTCTCTGTAGCCTACAATTAATTCATCTCCAAGTTAGGGACTTTCACATCCTATGAGATAGAGAAGGCTACTGCTAAATAATGAAATTAGATCTATGTTGGGAATAGTGACAGAGACCTGTGAGCTGCTCAGTCTAAAATTACAAAATTAGCATAAACTCTGGAAATTTCTTCCATAGACATGTCTCTTTTTTTCTAACCAGACAATCTGTTTATTTCTAGGTATATGAACAAGGAACATTTATTTTGTTACTAATATTGAGGTAAAAACTTCTACAACTTCTTTGTCTTCAAAGCAACTGTTTAGTTATTGGTAAATAAACTCTGCAAAAGACAGAGTAAAACCACAAGTTTTAAATTGATCAACAATATCCTTAGAAGATCAGATAAAGTTTTTTTTTTTCTTTACATTTTTACTAGTGATTTAATAATGCCCTCCTCCTTTTTTGCCTCCAGGGTTATTGCTGGGGCTCCGTGCCCGCACTGTGAATCTACTGCCCCTGGAGGCTATTTTTTCCCTTTTGTTGCCCCTGTTGTTTATCATTGTTGTTATTATTATTGTTGTTGTTATTGCTATCATTGTTGTTGGATAGGAAAGAGAGAAATGGAGAGAGGAGGGGAAGACAGAGAGGGGAGAGAAAGATAGACACCTGCAGACCTGCTTCACCACTTGTGAAGAGACCCCCTGTAGGTGGCAGCTTGAACTGGTATTTAATAGAGTTTTATGAGATGATGAGATTATACGTGTATAGTTTCACACCACACCCACCATTAAAGTTCTGTGCATGACCACCATAGTCCATGAAGTCTTAGAGGCAGTTTCAAGTCTTACATTAATTTGTATGTAATAATATTTTATTATTTTTAAATTTTATTTATTGGATAGTGACAGAGAGAAATTGAGAAGGAAGTAGAGGAAAGAGAGAGGGAGAGGGAGAGGGAGAGAGAGAAAGAGAGAGAAGAAGAGAGAGAGAGAACACATAAAGCACTGCTTCACTGCTTGCAAAGCTTTCACCCTGCAGGTGGCAACCAGGGGCATAAACCCAGTCTTTGCACATTGTAACATATGCACTTAACCAAGTGTGCCATCACCCAGCCAGATCTTGAATTAATTTTGATGTTCAAGTCCATTCTTGACAGGTTTTCATGCATTCCAGAGTGAGATTGATATGTGAATGATAATGGTGACATTTGTTGTTGTTGTTGTTGAAACCAAGGATGTCACTGGAGTTTGGTGCCTGCACTACTGTAACATTCCTAGTGGCCAATGTTTCCTTTTTTGTTTTTGATAGAGGAAGAGAGGGGAAAAGAGAGAGAGAGAGAGAGAAGGAGGAAGAGACAGAGAAAAGGGAGAAGTCTGCAATACTCTATATTGCTCATGAAGCTTCTTCCTGCAGGTAGCAACTGGGGGCTTGAACCCAGGCCCTAGTATATTGCACGCCAACGTACATGTGCTCTACAAACTGAACAACTGCAGGGATTTCCCTGACCTACTTTTGAAGTAACAATATGTTATTGCATTTTTAATATTTTATTTATTTATTTATTGGATGGAGATAGAAAGAAATTGAGAGGAACTAGAAGCTGATAGCCTTCCTCTGCCTGCAGGTGTAAACTGGGGGCTTAAACATGCATCCTTAAACATTGAAAATGTGTACTCTACTGGGTCACTGCTGCCCTCCCACCACCCTCAATCCATTTTTAATATATTTCAATTAATTAACTTATTTATTTGTTTTCCCTTTTGTTGCCCTTGTTTTTTATTGTTGTAGTTATTGATGTCATCATTGTTAGATAGGACAGAGAGAAATGGAGAGGAGGGGAAGACAGAGAGAGGGAGAGAAAGATAGACACCTGCAGACCTGCTTCACCACCTGTGAAGCGACTCCCCCTGCAGGTGGGGAGCAGGAGGCTCGAACCATGATCCTTATGCAGGTCCTTGCGCTTTGCGCCACCTGCTGCGCTACCGCCCGACTCCCCCATTTTATAACACTTGCTTTGTAGAATCATTTCCATTTAAAATGCATCTTTTGCAAATAATTCCTTTAAAAATCCTGTCAAATTGCTCAAGAAGGGTAATAATAACCTGCAGTAGGATTAAAATACCTTAAGGCCTGGTTCTTCTATTCCTATTTGTTGTGATTACACATACTAATCAGGACAGCAATTTCATGAACTGCTCAAGCATATTACAAGGAAAAGTCTGATGAAATGTAATCTTATCCTTCAACTGTTTTTTTTCCCTATCTGGTCTGTCTGAAACTCATCTTGATCTTTTAATTTTTTATTAGTGATATAATACTGATTTACAAAATTATGAGATAAGAGGGGCATAATTTGCCCATTCCCACCACTAGAGATCTGTGTCCCCCTCTTCTCTCCATTGGAATTGCAGTAGTTCTCCCAAAAACTCATCTTGACTTTATGCTCTTGTAAGTGTACTAAATTAGGTAGGCACAAGGTTTATGGACTATGCCATCTGGAAAATATTTGGAAGCTTTAAAATTAGACCTACAATTCCAAGTCTGAGATGTTGTTTTCCTAAAGGATATCCAATTGCCAATGACCCTCTCAGAGAGAATCCCTTTGAGGCATAAAATTGAATGTACTAAGATGCTTGGTACTTATATTTAGTTAATTGTGGGTGCAATCAGCCAACTGAGGACACAATTAGACACTGCAATTAATTGTGGTGGTCCAAATTATTAGAGACAAGCAAAAACAAGAGGCCCATCAAAATCTTCTTAAAGATGCAGGTCAGTGGTTGAAACCACTGATGAAAGTAATTCAGATGAATACATCCATGAAAGCAGAGCAAAAATAGGAAAATGACAAGCTAAAATTTACTTGTAGGATAGCAGGATAATAACTGTTAATTCATATGCTGTGTGCACCTTTTTTTTTAATTTTACAAATCATCTGCCAAAGTCATTTTCCATAGGTTTAGTTTACCCAAAAAATGTCCACTTAGACCACCAAACAGAGCAGGAAGGGAGGTTAACTCAGTGGGGGGAATACAGACATTTGCCTGTAGGTGGCCCTAGGTTTGACCCTAGCACCACATATGAGTGTTGCTATGATTGTCTTTAAGATTTTGTGAAAACTATAATGGTTATTGATGAGGAAATCAGTGGTGGTGTAGTGTGGAATTATATTCCTATATTCTTAT
Source organism: Erinaceus europaeus (assembly GCF_950295315.1). Taxonomy (NCBI): domain Eukaryota; kingdom Metazoa; phylum Chordata; class Mammalia; order Eulipotyphla; family Erinaceidae; genus Erinaceus; species Erinaceus europaeus. The sequence goes on from NC_080163.1 coordinate 148,946,102, forward strand.
AACCTTGTGAATTGCTACATCATTAATAATATAAATTAAAGCATATAAAAAAACTTTTAAACTATGCAGTAAAAACTTCAAAGTACAATTCTGAAGCAATGATATAAAAAGATCTCTTCCACTAGCATACCTGCAAAGGACATATGTTCCCATTTCTGTGACAATTACATTAATTTTTATGACAAAAGGGAAGAACAAATGTTTACACGTCATTCCAATGTTCTAGAACCCAGAGCGGGCAGTTGACAAGTGATACCACATGTATTCTGAGCATCAGTAAAGTTAGTGAGTTGAAAAAGCTTGACAGTACAGTTTAAAGCGCAAACTGAAGTCTACCTGACTTCAGAGATACCTTCCTAAAATTATTATCCTCCAAAGGCAAGGTGTTTAAGGTTTGAATAGCTTCAGATTTAATGTTTCAAAATACGGTTTGAATCATATCAGTGTCTAAACTCCAGGAAAATGTCAATCACCTAGTAAGTGTTGGCATGAGACATTTAGAAATTATCCCTTTACTTCTTTGGTGATCACACAGATAACAAATAACAGTATAATAGCTATAATTCTATCATGTACATTCATATATATCATGTTGTGGTGGCACCACAACATATGGGGGGAGGGGAGCTTCATGATTTGCCTGTGAGTCTATCCATAGAATTTTAATTTTGAGTTATGTATTTGCTTCAGTCCTTAAATTCTATTTTAGAATTTCACCAAAATGGTTAAAAGAAGTAGAGAGATAAATGGTCATATGGAATTCAATGCTTTTTAATTACAGGAATCCATTCATTTTTGTAATATCAGTGTAATAATTCCTTAATGAAATTGAATTATTTCTTTTAAAATTGACTTAATTAATGATTCAATTTATACTAGATTGATTTTACAATAGAATTTTAACTATAATAGTAAAGTTTTGAGTTTCTTAAAAAAGAGACTTTTAAGAACTATTAAAATCTAAACTTCTTTGAAATGAAAGTTTATATGGGAAAAGGATGGCTTTAGTTAAGACACTCAAAATTTTACTACTCTATTTTGTTTAAGGAAATATGCAATAAATTTATATTATAATTAATTTAAAGGTTTTAAAAATCCAATTATTTCCTGAATAAGCTATTAAACTTATTTCCTTATGTAAGAAGTAATTTGAACAGCTTAAAGAAGAATAGCTCTATGGCATTTAATGGGCTTTTAGTCTATTAATGAATCCCAACACTTGCAACCTGCCAGGCTCTCTGAACTGCTTCAATTAAACCTTCTTTCCATTATGTCTAAGACTAGACCTAGGCCACAAATCTTATGCATATTTCTAAGAGCTTGTTCTTGGTAATCACTCACCAAATGGTTATGGATAAGATTAAAGAGGTTAATTCTCTTGCCAGTTTCTCATAGATTCTTCCTGAGGAAGCATATATTACCTATCCCCTGGCAGTCAGTCTTCCAGAAACTTCAAAGACTCAAAATACACCTACAAATCTCTCGGCAGGGAGAAAAATAGTGGCAAAAAGTCCATAAATTTTTAAACCTGTACTGAATGTAAAAAAAAAAAAGGAGGTGCACATATTTATTCCATCACAAAATGTGAAAATCTGAAGAACTGTATAACATTTATTTAATTTTTACAGTTATTAATAATTTCAGTTTCTCATTGCTACTATAACAGATTGCTACAAATTTGGTGATTTAAAATAAGACACTTATGATCTTATAATTTTAGACTTGAAGTGTCTAAAATGGGTTATGAAAGTTCACTCCTTACAAAAGCTTTAAGGAAAAACTGGCCTCCTTAATTCTCTGATTTCTAGCACATTTCTTGACTCATTGCTCCATATCACCCAACCTCTATCTCCACATTCTCATCTACTTACTTCTCTGACTCTGCTCCTCTTATTTTCTTTTATATTGTAGATATTTACTCTCTCTATATATAGATAGAGGTAGAGATAGAGATAAAGATAGACATTGAGATTAATGGTTTACAGTAAATACAGTACATAGGAAAATTTCACAGTTTTCTTCAAAACACTTTCACCTTCCACCTAGGCTCTCCTCCATCATCTTGTACTAGGACTTGAATGCCCCCCAATCCCAGAGTCCATTACTTTGGTGCCATACACCAAATTCAGTCCAAGTTATGTTTTCCACTTCCCCGTCTGTTCTTGTTTTTCAGCTTCTGTTCATGAGTGAGATCACCCCATGTCCATCTCTCTCTTTCTTGTTTATCTCTCTTGACATTTGTCCCTCAAGCTCCATCCAAGATAAGATAAAGAAGGTGAAATCATCATTCTTTTTTAATCATTAATATTAATATATTTATTTGCTTATGCATTTCCCTCTTCCTGAAAAAGAATTTTTTTAAAATGTATTTATAAAATGGAAACACTGACAAAAACCATAGGATAAGAAGGGTACAACTCCACACAATTTCTACCACCTGAACTCCCTATCCCAGCCCCTCCTCTGATAGCTTTCCTATTCTTTATTCCTCTGGGAGTATGGACCCAGGGTCATTATGGGGTGCAGAAGATGGAAAGTCTGGCTTCTGTAATTGCTTTCCCACTGAATGATCCAGTAATTCCTCTCCTAAGGATATACCCCAAAGACTCCATAACACCCAACCAAAAAGATATGTGTACACCTATGTTCATAGCAGCACAATTCATAATAGCTAAAACCTGGAAGCAACCCAGGTGCCCAACAACAGATGAATGGCTGAATTCATCATTCTTAACAGCTAAGTAGCATTCCATTGTATATATATATATATATATATATATATATATATATATATATATATCACAACTTACTCATCCACTCATCTGTTGTTGGACACCTGGGTTGCTTGCTTCCAGGTTTTGACTATTACAAATTGTGCTGCTATGAACATATACATAGATCATTTTAGATGGGTGTGTTTATTTCCTTAGGATATATCTTCAGGAGAGAGATTTCTGGGTCATACAGTAGGTTCATTTTTCTGGCCTTGTGAAAGTTCTCCATACTGCTCTCCATAGTGTTTGGATCAATATACATTTCCACCAGCAGTGCAGGAGGATTCCTTTGCCCTCACAACCTCTCTAGCATTTTATTATGCTAATTATTCCAATCCATGAACATACAATATCTTTTCACTTCCTTGTATCTTTTTTTTCTATTTCCTTGAATAGTGACTCATAACTTTCAGTATGCAAGTCTTTCACTTCTTTTGCCAGGTTTATTCCTAGATATTTTATTGTTTTTGGTGCTATAGTGAATGAGACTGATTTCTAGACTTCTTCTTCTTCTTCTAGCTTAGTGTTTGCATAAAGGAATGCCACCAACTTTTGTCTGTTCATTTTGCAGCCTGACACCTTGCTATATTGCCTGATAATTTCCAAGAGCTTCTACTGGTTCCTTAGGTTTTTCTATGTATACTATCATATTATCTGCAAATAGTGAGACTTTGACTTGTTTTCTTCCAGTCTGTATCTCTTTCATTTCTTTCTCTTTCTTGATTGCTATGTCAAGAACTTCCAATATTATGTTGAACAGTAATGGTGATACTGGGCAGCCCTGTATGGTACCTGATCTGAATGGGAATGCATCCAGTTTCTCACCATTGATTATGATGTTGCCTGTAGGCTTGCTGTATATGGACTCCTTAGGTTAAGGAATTTTCAATCTGTTCCCATTTTCTGTAATGTTTTAATCATAATGGAATGTTAGATTTTTTTCAAACACTTTTTCTGACTCTACTGAGATAATCATGTGGGTTTCATTTATTTTCTCTTTTTGATGTGATAGATCTCATTAATTTATTTACATAAATTGAACCAGCCTTATATCCTTAGGATAAATTCCACTTGGTCATGATATACAATCTTTGTAATATAGAGCTATAACCAGTTGGCTAGAATTTTGTTCAATATTTATCATATGTGTTCCTGACATTGGGTCACTGAGATAATGCAAGACAATTTCATCAACTCAGAATATTTATTTACATTTTCAAGACTCATATTGAGTGGCCATAGGTTCCAGACCTCTTTGGAGAGAGGATCACATTCAGTCTACCACAATTTCTTCCCAAAATCTCTTTTCAGATTATACACTCTTCTTGTATACATACAGGGGGATGTGGTATACTTTTCTCAATCCTTTTCTACTTTTTTTAAAGACTGTTCCCCACATAGTTGCAAAACAAATATTTGATATTTTTGTTTGTACACAAAGACATACAAATTTAATTAAACATATATATGTACACTCACAAAATGTTCATATTTCAGCCTGAATAAGTCACAATATATATTAAATACTTGCTTCTGATATATAATGCAGCATAGGTACATTTGTAGAGAATAAACAGACATTGATAGCATTTTAATATACCAAAGAGAACTTTCCTACTCACACATATATGTTCCAACTGCTGAAAGATTCTGAGAGAGAGAGAGATTTCCAGTGATTGCTAGTTATCCGAAGCTCCCTAAAATAACTTCAATTTTTATTAGTTTATAGGATTAATGTTTTGAAGTCCAGATTTAATTTGTGTATCTTCCCTTCCTTTCTCTTCTCCTATTAGTTTTGTTTTATGAAAGAAACTAAAAAGCAATCGCCACTTGATTCTTTTCTTACCTTGCTAACCAGAAAAGTACAGACTCCTGGGTCCACTTAATGAACATGGTTCTCTTAACTTTGTAAAAACAGTTACATTCAGTAACAATATAGAGCTGTAACACAGTTTCTTTTCTGCTCAACATGAGTACTATAGTTAAGGATTTCTCTCCCTTGCTAGGTCAAATGTTTTTCTCTCGTCCTCATATTTGGAACCAATTGAGATATTGGCACAGAGAAGAAGGTCAAAACCTAGGCTCTGCTTCTAAAAAGAAAGTAGGCTAGAAAAACATGGACTAATTTAAATATAAACCAAAAGGTTATGTTTAAATATCATTTCTAAATTAAAACTCAAAGCTTGGTCACAACAGACTGACAAACTATCAAACTTAAATATGAGTGGAAGAGGAGAGAAAAAAAAAGAGTGAGTTGGCTATGATTGGTTCTCTCTAGCAAAGTCACCACCTGATGAATTATTTTCTTTATTCAGGGAACAGTGAGATGTAGTTTATAAGAAGTTGGCATTCTTTCATATTCTTGGGAAAAATAAATGATAGATATACCCCCATTTGGGATGGAGGAGAGGTTGGGAGAAGAAAGTAATTCAATGTAAAAGGGAAATCTTCTTTCCAAACGAGGTGATAGGAAACATAACACTATATATCCTACTGCAAATATATATATATATATTGGGGGAATTAGTGATTTTCAATAAATAGTATATACAGTTTTGGGTACATGTAAAAAGTTCTCAGTTTTCAGCAAAATACTCTTACCTTCTGTCACCCTCCATAATCTTACAGCAGGACCTGAAAGCCCACCAACCCCAGAGTCCATTACTTTGGTGCAATACACCAAACCCAGTCCAAGTTCTGCTTTCTGCTTCCCCTTCTGTTCTTGTTTATCACCTTCTGTTCATGAGCGAGATCACCCCATGTTCATCCTTCTCTTTCTTTTTTTTTTCTTCATTTTTTTTTTGTTACCTATTTATTTATAGAGACAGCCTGAAATAGAGAGGAAGGGGAAGACAGACAGGTGGAGAGATACCTTTCACCACTTGTGAAGCTTTGCCCCTACAGGTAGGGGAGTGGGGACTGGGGACTTGAACCTGGGTCATTGTGCAATATAATACATGCACTCAACCAGATGACCACCATCCCCCATCCTTCTCTTCCTAGATTATCTCACTTAACATTATTCCTTCAAGCTCCATCCAAGATGAGGTAAAGAAGGTGAATTCACCATTCTTAATAGCTAAATAGTATTCCCTTGTATATAATGTACCACAATTTATGCAGCCACTCATCTGTTGTTGGACACCTGAGTTGCTTCCAGGTTTTGGCTATTACAAATTGTGGTGCTATGAATATATACACAGATCATTCTGGGTAGGTGTATTTGTGTCCTTAGGATATATCCCCAAGAGAGGAATTGCAGGGTCATAGGGAGGGTCAACTTTTAGCCTTCTGAGAGTTCTCTAAATGGCTCTCCACAGGAGGTTGGACCAATTTACATTCCCACCAACAGTGCAGGAGGGTTCCTTTGCTCCTACAACCTCTCCAGCATTTGTTGTTGCTACCTTTTCTGATGTATGACAATCTCACAGGAGAAAAAGTGGTATCTCATTGTTATCTTTATTTGCATTTATCTGACAGACAGTGGCTTGATACATTGTTTCATGTGTATGTTGGCCTTTGTGATCTCTCTGGTGAATATTCTGTTCATATCTTCTCCCCACTTCTGGATGGGATCATTTTTGTTTGTTTGTTTTGTTGTTGTTGTTGTTATTGCCGCTGCTGCTGCTGAGTTTGGTGAGCTTTTTACATATTTATGTTATTAGCATTTGATCTGATATATGGCCTATAAAGGTTTTTCTCCATTCTGTAACGAGTCTCTTTGTTGGGATGGTGGTTTCTTTTGCTGTGCGGAAGCTTTTCAATTTGATGTAGTTTCATTGGTTAATTTTTGCCTTGGTCTTCCTTGCAACTGGATTTAAATCATTGAAGATGTCTATAAAATTTAGATGCAATAAACTTCTTTTGAAGTCAATTATAATGAAATAATTTCAAATTGCTATATTGCTGAATTTAAAAGGAGGAGGAGGATTAGGAAAAGGAGCAGGAGGAGAAGGAGAAAGGCAGAAGGCAGCAACAGAGTGAGAGGTGGGGAGGGTACTGGGGTCCTGGTGCATGCTGGTGGGAAGGAGTCTAAGCTACAGTGTGACTGCTTTGCAGACATCTATCAGAAAGATATGAGAAGCTGTACACATTTCCACAACATACTGTAAGCTACTAGATCACCAGTGAAATAATAAAAATATTAAAAGATGTATTCCTAGAATTATGCCACCTGCCAATTGGAAGTAGATGGCTTAACCAAGTTTATCAGTAGTATAGAATTGACTCAGTAATCAAAAGTTTTCCCAAGAATAAAAGCCTAGTCCCAGATGGTTTTACCAATGGCCACTATAAGACTTTCAAACAAGAACTAACACTGATTCACCTCAAACTCTTCTACAAAATTAAAGAGGAGCAAGCACTACAAATCACATTCTTTGAGGCTAACATCACTTTGCTCCCCAAAGCAAGAAAGGACTCTACCAGAAAAGAAAACTATAGACATATATCCCAGATGAAAATTGATTTAAAGATCCTGAACAAGATTTTGGCAAATAAAATTCAAGGACATATCAGGAGAATAATTCACCAAGAACAGTGGGATGCATCTCTGGGAAAAAGGAATGGTTCAACATCTGCATATCAATCAATGTAATACCTATATCAACAAAAAAAAGGTCCAATATATATTTATGATAAAGAAAATCCAGAAATTGGACATAGAATGGCAATTCCACAACATAAAAAAAAGACCATTTATGACAAACTTACAGTTAACATCATTCTCAACAGGGAAAAACTGAAAGCTTTCCTCCTAAAATTAGTAGCCAGATGAGTATGTCCACTATCTACACTGTTATTCAAGATATCCTCAGGGTCCTTGCCACTGCAATCAAATAAGAAAGAGACATCAAAGTTATACATATAGAAAAGAAAAAAAATCAAACTCTCGCTATTTGCTAAGAAACCCCAAAGACTCCTCAAAAAAAAAACTGCTAGAATTAATTAATAAATTCAGTAAAATAGCAGGATATAAAATTAATACACATAGGTCTGTGGTATTTTTATTCAAATAAGGAGTCAAAGAAAAGATAAATAAAAGTCTCAGTCTCACAGTCAAACCCAAAAAGATGAAAAGGAAATGAAAGATTCAATCCCATTTACAATAGAACTAAAAAAGATAAAATACTCTGGGGTAAATGTCATAAAGGAGGTCAAGGACTTTTACAATGAAATCTATAGGAAGTTGTTAAAAGAAATAAAAAGGACACAGTAATGAAAGAACATTCCTTGTTCAGAAATTATAAGAATAAACATCATTAAAATGGCCATTCTACCAAAGGAATCTACAATTTCAATATTATCACTATCAATATTCAGATGGCATTTTTCAAGCAAATTGAACAACTGGTCCAAACATTTTTATGGAACCCCCAAAAAATCACAAATAGCCAAAGCACTTCTGAGAAAAAAGGAAAAGTACGAAGGCATTACACTCCTCAACTTAGTTTATATTAGAAAGAAATAACAATCAAAATAGTGTGAACTTCCAGGAGGCATGGCCATGGAGTAAGAGGGGTCAGAAAATCTCTCATCCAAAAAGAACACATACATACAATAAGAGATCCAAATTGAACTCATAATCCACAGCTGAAAGATCTGCAGTTTCAGGTGGGTGCTTGTGTGGGAGGCAAAAAGGGGTGTGGGTTGAAAGAACAACACAGTAAAACCAGAGCTCTGAGTGTCACTGCACTGATCTGCACCATTTTGGCCATTTAGCATTAAGCTCAGCAAGCAGTGAAGGTAGTTCCTAGTGCCAGAAGAAAAGAAAAAGGAGCTTAAAACCTCTCAGCCTTTGACTTGGGGGGATTTACTATTCTGAATTTAAGGAAAAGACACAACAACAACAACAACAACAAAAAAATAGAGCATTTTTTTTTTACTATAATATAGTCAAACCCAACTCAAACCTCATCTGCTGGAAAACATATAGAGAAGCTTGGAGACCACAATAGCACCACCTGCTGGCCAGCAATAACCATCAAAATAAATGTGGAAGCAGAGAAATAGTAATAAACAATTAAGTACACTACATAAGTCAGATAGAAATGAAGCAGATGGACTCCAAGTAAACACAGATATAGAGGGACTATTAGAGCCAGACTACAGAACGATCATTATGAGGACTCTCCAAGAGTCTAAGCATAGTAAGGAGAAGCATACTCAAGACTTGAAAGAGCATTTCACTTCGGAATTAAGACACACAACAAAGGAACTCAGAAAAGAGTTCACTAAGAAACTACAAAGCTTAAAGAAAGAACTTCCATCAGAACTCACCAAGCAGTTATGAAGCATGAAAGAAAAACTTCAAACAGAACTTCAGGGAGTAAAAGACACTGTGAGTGCATTTTAAGCTCAAGTAGAAGGCTTAGGTAGTAGACTCACACATTCAGAAGAAAGAATTTACAACCTAGAATATACAGTTAGTTCATTCTTTCAATTTAAAGATGGAGAGGAAAGATTTAGAAAGACAAAAGTGACTGTGAAATTACATACTCCATCAAAAAGGTTGAATACAAGAGTGATACATATATCTGAGTAGGAGGACAGGGCTAAAGGTTCAGAGTCCATTTTCAGAGCAATTTTAGCTGAGAATTTACCTCACTTAGGCAATCTCCAAAACATACTCAATCAAGAGGCAGACCGTTCACTCAGATTTATAAATACAAAATGATCAACACAAAGGCACATTATTGTAAAACTATCAAAACTCAATGGCAAGGAAATTTTTTTCAGTCTACTAGGAAAAGGAGAGAAGTTACATACAAAGGCAGAGCTATAAGGCTTTCATTAGATTTCTCTTCACAAACCCAAAAGACATGGAGAGAGTCAAATGACACATTCAAAGTTCTACATGAGACAGAATCCCAGGCACAAGTTTTGTATCCTGAAAAAATATCCTTCAACTATGAGTGAAAATTCAAGTTTTCTCAAATATTCAAAAACTAAAGGAATTTGCCACTATTAACCTCATCTTACAAGAATTAATGATGGAGTCCCACAAGAGAGGTGGAAGCAAAGGAATACACGTTCTAAGAATGGTGAACAGCAGTTGACTATAACAAAGAACACAATAAAAATAGGAAAGAATAAGCAAATAGGGGAGGGAATTAAAGGACAAAGCAGTTCTATCAAATGTTTGTTATTCAAGGTTGGCTTAAAAAAGACTTTTCTAGATACACAATAATAGTTATTACAGTTATGGTAATGAAACAAAACAGGGAACAGAGATTCATAGAAAGTATAAGAAAAATTAGTGAGGAACTCGTTATATAAACTCATCCAGACAAAAGGAGAAATAAAAACAAATGGGCAAAGAATCAACAATTTAAAACAAGCTCAAAACAAAAATCAGAATGGATATAAGTAAAGCACATATGTTAATAATCACCCTAAATGTGAATGACCTAAATTCACCTATCAAGAGATGAAAAGTAGCCAAATAGATTAAAGAACAGGGCCCATCCATTTTATGTCTTCAGGAGGCACACATCCAAAGAAAAGACAAACAGAAACTAAAAATAGGCAGCTGGAGCAAGACACTCCAAGTTCAAAAAAGAAAGAAAGAAAAGAAAAGAAAAGAAAAGAAAAGAAAAGAAAAGAAAAGAAAAGAAAAGAAAAGAAAAGAAAGAAAGGAAGGAAGGAAGGAAGGAAGGAAGGAAGGAAGGAAGAAAGAAAGAAAGAAAGAAAGGAGAAAAACAAAAAGGCAGGGACAGCTATTCTGTTTTCTGATAAAACAGACTTTCAGGTTCTTCTTCTTCTAGCGTTTGCCAGACTTTCAGGTAAAGAAAGTAATCAGAGACACAGAGGGACACTACATAACGGTTAAGGGATTAATCCAACAAACAAATAGAGCCAACATAAATACATACACCCCAAACTCAGGTACATGCAAATAAATTTAAAAAAATACATACTGAACTCAAGGGTGATGCAAACAGCAACAAAATAATAGTAGGAGTTTTTAACATGCCACTGATGGCAAGAGATAGAACATCTAGACAAAAAAATCAACAGTGAAATAATAACGAGCTTAAATGAAACCATAAATGAAATGGACTTAACAGATACAATTAGAACTTTCCATCCCAAAAGAAAGAAATACACATTCTTCTCAAGTACACATGGATTGACCATATGCTGGGCCACAAAGATAGCCTAAACAAATATGCAAATATCAATATTATAAAATGTGTCTTTTCAGACCATGAAGGCAGGGAATTAGAAATCAACCAAGAAATAAAATTTCCCCAAAGACTAAACAATATATTCTGGATAATACATGGGTCATGCAGAGATCAAAAAAGAAATTAAAGGGGTCAGGCGGTAGCACAGCAGGTTAAGCACACATGGCGCGAAGTGCAAGCCCTGGCTCCCCACCTGCAGGGGGGTTGCTTCACAAGCAGTGAAGCAGGTCTGCAGATGTCTGTCTTTCTCTTCCCCTCTGTCTCCCCTCCCCTCTCCATTTCTCTCTGTCCTATCCAACAACAATGATATCAATAACAATAATAATAATAACCACAACAATGATTAAAAAAAAAACAAGGGCAACAAAATGGAAAAAAAAATAGCCTCCAGGAGCAGTGGATTTGTGGTGCAGGCACCGGGCCCTAGCAATAACCCTGGTGGCAAAAAATAAAATAAAAATAACCTTGATTCCAATGAAAATGAAGAAACAAGCTACCAGGCCCTGTGGGATGTAGCAAAAGCAGTCCTAAGAGGGAAATTCACAGGTTCACATTAATAAACAGAAGAAATCTCTAATAAACTATCTAACAACCCAACTGAACCAATTAGAAGTGGAGCAACAAAGAGGACCCAACAGTCATCAAAAAACAAGAAATAGTCAAAATCAGAGAAGAAATCAATGAAATAGAAAACAAAAAGACCATGAGGAAGATTAATGAAACCAAGAGCTGGTTCTTTGAAAGGATAAACAAAACAAATAAACCACTAGCTCAAAATGAGAGAGGAGATATTACAACAGATGAGGTAGTGACTCAAAGGATTATGTAAGACTATTATGGGCATATGTATGGAACTAAATTTAACAACTTAGGAGAAATGAACACATTCTTAAAGTCATACCAACTGCCAACCTTGACACAAGAGAAAGTAGATAAACTTAACAGGCCAAACACCCATAAAGAAATGGAAGCAGTAATCAAAAGTCTCCTCCAGAACAAAAGCCTGGGCCCAGATGGCTACACTAATAAATTTATAAAACTTTAAGAGAAGAACTAATGTCCATCCTCCTTAAACTCTTTCAAAAATACAAGACAAACACATTTTATAAGGCTAACATCACCTTGGTCCTCAAGGTAGAAAAGGACCCCACCAAAAAAGAAAACTATAGACTGATATCCCTGATAAACACTGATGCAAAGATTCTTAGCAAAATTTTGGCTAACAGAATCCAACAACATATTGAAAATAATCCACCAAGATCAAGTGGGGTTCATCCCTGGGAAACAATCAGTCTAATCCACTATATCAACAACAACAACAAAAAAGTAAAAATCACATGCTATTTATATACTTTTCCCATATTTGGGAGCTATTTTCCCTGATCCAGTTTTATAGTCCTTTCTCCAACTATGATACCATCTACCCAGATAATACCTTTGGCCTGCCAGCATGTTAGCCATAGGCTTCAGGCAAAAATTAGTAAAGTCATGGGTACCTTGGAATATACCTAAAATAGGCCTACTAGCTTTTTCCAAAATGGAGATCCCAAATCTCATCTGCATTAGTCTTACCTTTTATTTCCTGATTACTAAACAATTTTTTCTGTTTAGAGAAATAATTACAGAAGCCAGACCTTCTACTTCGTGCACCCAACAGTGATCCTGGGTCCATGCTCCCAGAGGGATAAAAAATAGGAAAACCTTCAATGGAAGAGATAAGATATGGAGTTCTGGTGGTAGGAATTGTGTGGAATTGTAACCCTCTTGGCAAGTCGGGAAAGGAAATGGCTAGGAAAGGGGGTGGAGAAAAGGAAAGGGCGGGAAGATAGAAAGCTTCTGTAGCAACTGTTGTGAAGGTTTTAACCATTGGGATTAATTAATACCCAGCAGGCAGGGTGGGTCTCAGGCAAAACAATGATTATGTAAATAGACCATAGTATTAGCAATGGAGGATGGAGCAGAGTGGGGGGGGGGGCTGGCTTAAGGCCCAACACAATATTAGTTAAAATAGTATGGCATGAAACAAAAAAATGCTCATATGGACCAATGGAATAGGATAGAGAGTCCAGAACTAAATCCATTCATATATAGGCACCTCATATATGACAAAGGGTCAAATCTACCCAATGGGGAAAAGAAGGTCTCTTTAATAAATGGTGTTGACAGAATTGGATAGTCACATGTAGAAAAAATAAAACTAGACCACCAACTAACAGCATACACCAAAATTAACTCAGACTCTATCAAAGATCTGGATATTGGACCTAAAAGTATAAAATACATAGAAGAACATATTGGTAAAACATTTTATGGCATTAACACTAAAGACATATTTGGAGATTTCATCTCATGAAGCAAAGGAAACATAACCAAGATTGAACAAATGGGACTATAATAAATTAAAAAGCTGCTATACTTCAAAAGAAAACTCCCTAAGAATAAACAGGAAACGTAGCAACTGGGAGAACATACTCTCACATAAGAAGATACTTCAGATAAGCAACTGATATCAAGCATCTATAAAGAACTCATACAGCTCAAAAAAAGGAGAAAAAAAAACAACCCAATAAAAAAGTGGGCAGAGGACATGCATAGATAGTTCTCTAAAGAAGAGATATGCATAATGGCCCAGAGAGATATATGTGGAAATGCTCTAATTCACTCAACATCAGAGAAATACAAATTAAAACCCCATCAGAATAACACCTCACACCTGTGAGAATGGCCTTCAACAAAACAGGAGAGGATAAGTGTTGGAAAGGATGTGGAGAGAGAGGAATTCGATCATACTGCTGGTAGGATGCAAACTGGTACAATCACTATGGAGAACAGTATGGAGAATCCTTACACAAATAAAGATTTAAATACCTTTATGTTCTAGCAATTCCACCCCTAAGTATTTATCCAAAAGTGATAATGGCACTAATTTGAAGATACATATGTACCTCCCATGTTCATAGCTGCACTACTCACAATAGCCAAAATTTAGAAGCAACCAAAATGCCCTTCAACAGATGACTGGATAAAAAAGTTATGGACATATACTCAATGGAGTACTGCTCAGCAACAAAATAAAATAATGATTTTACATCCTTTGGGATAAAAAATGGGCAGGACTTGAGAACATTACGCTTAGTGAAGTAAGGAAGGAAGTAAAGGAAAACCACAGGATGGTTTCACTCATACGTAGAATTTAGAGAACTAAGCACATATACTTGAAACAAAGAAACAAACAAACTAAATACAACCCATATTTAGAATGTGGAAATCTATAGTAGTTACCTAGTAGGTGTGTGGGGGATGGGCACAGATTTTTCAGTGATGGAAAGTAGGAAATTATAATCCTATTGATATATATTTTCATGAATCATGATCAATGTGACATGTCAGAGAAATAGATATAATACTTCAATTTCTCTAACTGCTTATCACACAGCTCTCAGTACAAACGTGTGCTCTAGTGTAAGTATTCAATACCTCAGATTTGTAAGATGATCAAACTCTGACACTGGGCTTAAACTGTTTAAGTAGTTCTAAAAATATATGTGCATATAAATCTTTTTAAACATCTAAGTCAACTTCATTAGGTCAGAAAGATCAAGACCATTTGGCCCTGTTAGTATCTAAAATATGAAGATGTTCAGATACCACTAAAGGGCACAAAGCAAAATGAGGTCAAGTATATAGATGCTAACTATTGGATTAGTATAAAAGACAAACCTAATTTTTTTTGACAAACCTAGTTTTAATAATAATTAATTATTTCTATTCTAAGCTCTTTCTAAAACTACAAGAAACCCCTTGCATTCTAAGATACTCATTTCTCCTAGTCCTGATACCTCTAGGACTATGCCCATACTTCTTAAAATCTCTCTGATTCCTTACTGCCATACCACCTATGATGCCCTCAATTAAACTGTTATTAGTGCTGCCATATCACATTATTCAGCTACTGAAATCTTATGGTGGACTACAACCAGAGATATGGGGCCTGAGATGCCAACCTCGCAACTCTTTGAACCTGGTGAGATTTTTCCTAACATACAGAACTACCTATATCCACTTTAGAAAACACATCATCTAACAAAGTTACAGATACTAGTATGGGGTAGCACTTAGGGTACTGGGAACAGGTTACATTGTACTCATAAGCTATGGACAATTATATAACTCAAAGTAATAGTATCTAGTAGTCCTTGATGATTAGACTTAAACCTAATAAACCTGGAATCCTAATTGCAATGCCTAATGAAGGCATCATATATTCTAGTCAATTAGACTTAGGCCAGATTAGCTTGGCAACCTAGCAGAAAACCCCAAAGAAAAAATGATACCAAAAAAATAATTTTGGTTGTGTTGAGCAAATGACACTGAATACTTAAACAATTGGAAGAAAGTCTAAGGTCATCAGACAAAGAGAGAACTACAAAAGTTGGATAAGGGCAAGAGACTGGCTCATTTAATAATGGCTCTTTTGGTCAATATCACACCATCTTACCATCTGGGGCCATAGTAATGGAATTCTTAGATTCCCATACAAATGTGATGGGCCTAGACCACTAATAGATCCCTCTCTGCACCACCACTGGTTACTTCTATCAAGAACATCATCACAAGCCCTCTTGTGGGTCCTCTCAGGACCTTTCCCTCACCATAGAGTTACGGTAGGGACTGCACCAATGTCTGAAGGGAGGCTGGGGTATCCTGCCCTGCCACTTGAGGAAGACTGATCCTGAAGTAAGTATAGCAGCCTGCACTGTTCCCAGCTGTGACCATGAACTGCAAGTTCTAACCAGTAGGGATTTAGTGGTTACACAGGCTCCTGTGCTAAATATATGTGTATGCATATATACACATACACATACATATACATATATACATGCCCTGGATCAGGAGGTGGATGGAGGTAAATAGCTAATTCTATCCACAGAGTATTTTTAAGAATGGGACCTACTCTCAGCCCTAATCCAACTCTAGCCCTTTTCTCTACTCTGACCAATTTTCTCAGTGTTTTTATCCAACTTCATACTAGATATCAAACTCAGGCAAAAACTGCCATAGTCATGGGCCCTAAGAAACATGCCTAAAATGGGCTTCTGAGCTTTCTTCCACCCTAAGATCCCTAATCTCCTCTGCTCTGTTCCTACTTTTTGGTTCTTGTTCATTAACCATTTTGTCTCACTTTATGCCCTGCCACCTTCCAGACACCAAGTTGCAGATGCTAATGATTCCACTCTGACTTCTCTGGGCAGACGACTTCACCAGTGTGTCCTGGAACCTCACCTCTCCAGAGCCCTACCCCAAATGGGAAAGATATAAACAGGCTGGGGATATGGAATGACCTGCCAATGCACCAGTCCAGCAGAGAAGCAATTGTAAAAGCCAGAATTCCTACCTTCTGCACCCCCAAAACAATTTTGATCCATATTCTCAGTGGGGAAGAAGTGATAGGAGTACTGAGGATAATGGGGCTCTGAACTCCAGCTCCATCAGGTCCCAGAAAGAGAGGATGAGAAGGGAAGAGGTATTTGGATATAGTAATAGGGGTATGTGTGGTTTATAGGGGAAATGAGGATTAGACCTGGAAGCAAAATGGGGCAATTATGTACAAATGTAGACAGATAGTTGAAGAGATCATAGTTCACCTATATCTGCAACCTTGGGAGGAAGCCCTCAGTGGTTTGCAATGGAGGAATCAGGGACTCATAACTCTGGTGGTGGGAATGGTGTGGAATTATACCCCTGTTGGCATGCAATTTTATAAATCAATATTAAAACACTAATTACAATTTTTTAAATCCTAAATTGAGGAAAAATCATGTGGTACTGGGGTAAAAATGGACACCTGGATCAATGAAGCAGAATCAAAAGTCCAGAAATGGGCCCACACCTATATAACCACCTAATATACAACAAAGGGGCCAAAACCATTCAATAGGATAAAGAAGGTTCCTTTGACAGATGGTGCTGGGAAAACTGAACAGTTAAATGTAGAAAAGTAAAACCATGTACCAAAGTCAAATCAAAATGGATAAAAAAAAATCTAGATATTAGACCTAAAGCTAAAATTTATAGAGGAGAATACTGATGAAACTTTGTAGCATTTTCACATCAAAGAAAAGGCAGGGCAAGCACACTGTCAATTGAGCTATCTTGCCATCCCATAATACTTTATGCCCAACAATTATGACAAAAGAAAATCCAACATTCTTTACTTGTTTTGAATAATTTATAGGATGAAAAACAGGGAGACTTCAAACCTAAAGCTGGTTTGAAGTTCAATGACATTATGTCACAGCAAGATTTATGACATGAAAAGAAGGGATTTGCTAAATCTTTTTAATGATCAATTACTACAATGAGGGTTATAGATGTCCTTCAGATACAGAGGGACTGGATAGAATAGTTATATAACAGAATTTTAGGATGACTGACTTGGATTTAACTTATGATGCTTTCATACGAAGTAACCAAATTTTTACTATTTTCATGAAATAAGTTAGACTGAGTTGTCCTTACATGACTTAAATAATTTTTACTGGTTAATGTTTTTCAAAATTTATTTTCACTTTATTTTATTTTAAAGTTGGGTTATGGGTCTTCTGTAGAGTGCCTTTACTTTTTGAGACCTCAATTTGCTGTTTTGCATAACACACACACAAAGTCTAAAAGTATTATCATCTCTAGTTTTTTTATTTTAAATGAATCTTCCCCTTTTCTCCCTAACCAGATACTGCAGCAAGTTATTTTGCCTTCTTCCTAATATTTTTCTGTACATTTTTAAAATGATCTTAGCCTTATTAACAAACTCCCAATCAGCTCCTTAACAAACATCTTTATTGTCCAAATTTACTTAATTAATGGGAGGAAAATGTTACTGGGGAAACTCCAGGCTCAGTTTCAGGTATTCTTAATCCTGTCTACATGTGAAGCAATAGTTAGATAATTTCAAAAGCATACGCCTTTAGGTTTCAAGCTGTTAATGTTTGCAAACCAGACAACCACCCTTAATACCACTGCTGGTTTATTGACATAAACTCTTCACTTCCCACAGCTTGTAATTGAATCCCCCCACTGCTTAATTGGAAATAGAATGACTCCACAACCAGATTTGAAACATCTTCTGAAGCTGGTAGGAACATCAGCACTCCCTCCTAAAAATAAAAATTATATCATTAACTGTGTTAAGTGAAGATTGGTGTTCTGTGGAATATCAGGCAATGAATGCACTCCAGGACTATCTGAACATGGGGCAATTAGGGCTGTCTTCTGTTTTACAGTGTGTATTCAAATGGCCTCCCTCTTCACCAAAGCATAAAGGCTAAAACTGGCTTCATTTGTTCTTAAAAAAAAAAAAAGAAAGAAAGAATAGAAAGGAAGAAAAGTCCTAATGCCTTATATTACTCTGATCTCTTTAAAATTGCCTTCTGTCAACTCCATATTCATTGACTAAGAATTACATTCAAATTTGTATCCAGCAAATTATTTACTAAGCCCTTATTAAAAACCATTCACTGATCTAGGCAAAGAAGGGAGATAGTGTAAGAGGGAAAATAAAAATAAAAAATAAGAATGTAACTCTTCCTTTGGTGATGGGAATGGTGTTTATGTACACTCCTAGCAAAATGTAGACATATAAATCAGTAGTTAATTAATATGAGAGGGGGAAATCAATTGTATGTCTCAAAGGTTCTCAGGAGACAAACTGAATCTTTTTAATAGATAGGCTACGTATTTGATATGCGGACTCTCTCAAAAGCCTAGACCAAGTAGATTGGAGGCTTCCAATAGCACAGCTATATACAAGATACTGGGTACTGTACAGCAAACCATAACAAAGGGACTTTTCAAAGTTAACCCAATTAACAAATAATGTGATGATAATATTAACTATTGATTGTCTTTTTGAACCCTAAGACAGCAGGAACCTCACATCTTCACTATAGAGCCCCTACTTCCCCCAGTCCTGGCACCCATGGATAGGGCTCACTTTCCCGTATGCTTCTCCCAATCCATACCAAATAATATTGCATCCGCCGATCACAACCTAACCAAAGCAACGATTGCCATCTCAACATGCTTCACCTCAGAGTGTATCCAGAGACTTCACGTGTGGAATGACAACCCTTCAGCTTCATTACTCGGGTGAGACCTTTCCTTTTATAGTACACTCTAATTTCATCTCAGGTAGTTCACTTTCTAACAAAGTCCCATAACCTAGACATACACCAGTTTCTGTGAGAGAGAGCGTATGCGCACACGTATCCATAAACTACTGCAAAATATATACCTGAAAGCAGGATTACACTAGAGTTTGCAGTGAGTACCTCCCCAACACTTCCTCTCCACTATTCCAATCTTGGGATCCATGTTTGCTCAACAAATTGTTTGGCTTTGTATGTTAACTCTCTTTTCAATCACCAGGTTCCAGATGCCACCAGGATGCTGGCTAGGCTTCCCTGGATTGAAGACCCCACCAATGTGTCCTGGAGCTCAGCTTCCCCAGAGACACACCTTACTAGGGAAAGAGAGAGGCAGACTGGGAGTATGGACCGACCAGTCAACGCCCATGTTCAGCGGGGAAGCAATTACAGAAGCCAGACCCTCTACCTTCTGCAACCCTCAACGACCCTGGGTCCATGCTCCCAGAGGGCTAGAGAATGGGAAGGCTATCATGGGAGAGGGTGGGTTATGGGGATTGGGTGGTGGGAATTGTGTGGAGTTGTACCCCTCCTACCTTATGCTTTTGTTCACTAATCCTTTCTTAAATTAAAAATTTAAATAAAAAAAAAAAAGAATGTAACTCTTACATTGTATATATAGTAGTGTATATATATATATATATATATATATATGAATTTATACATGTCTCAATTCCATCAAACCAGTTGAAAACAAAAATAAGTTTAGATTATTCCTAAAAACTTATGTGATTGTCTATTATAACACTAGTATAGTAATGATAAATTAAAAACAAACTAAGTGATGGTCAGGTAAGTTATGGTAAAGCATTATGTCACATGGCATTGTTGGAGCATCAGACTAGGTTGAATTTCTCACTAAAGACTCCAGTTCGTCTTTTCTGGGAAAGATATTATTTACTGAGCTCTGAAAGGTGAGAAACTTAATTGGACATTAGGAAGGGTGAGAGAAAGCTCCAGCATTCTAGAGAAAGGACATGTGTGCATTTTCTAAGCAGAAAGAATAGAGCTGTATGTGGTTCTATCCATAGGCCAGAATAAGAGGGATGCTACTTGAGTTCTATAAGAGTGTTCCATTTGTTCTATTTGCTAGAATTCCCCTGATATTAAAACTAGACTCTCATCTGAAGAATCATACAACCCTGGGCTAAGCGGGGTTGTAGGTCACCATAGGAGACACCTGAGTGGGTGGGATGCTTCTACACTTTGCTCCAGGTTCCTTTCCATAGTCTTCCCATTCTTCCTTTGAGATTGACCTCTTGCCTAAATCCACTCTTCTGAGATAGGATTATTTTATCAGTATCAATGTAGTATCCCTATTCTAAGGGATAGCAGAAGTGCAGTCACTTGTGAGAGTTATGGAGTGTGAGTGCCTAGAAATGAAGGCTTGAATTTCACACTCACTTCTGTTAAGGTGCTTATGAACAAAGCCAGAACAAAGGCAGAATTAAGATGGATAAAGGGGGTAAGTACATCATGATCAGTGTCTGAATACAGGCTTTCTCCACCCCACTATATACTAGTACAGATTCCAATGGAGTCTGGGAAGTCTAAAACCTGTCTTAGCCTTTCAAATCATATTAAAGTTTTCTATTGCATAAGGTATAACACACATTTTGTACTTAATTGTCTGGCAAGCTGCTTTGTAGTTCACAGATATTAGACATATGGTGTATGACCTCCCTCTCATACTATTCCCCTGAACTCTACAAATGTTAACATTTTTGTGTATGGAACTACACAATGGAGGGAAATAATTTAGAATTAGCAAAAGAGTCATCTAAGCAGTAATAATACAATCATAATTAAATGCCTTAGTGTATTCTAATGAAACTCCCAGATCTGCCTTCATAACTGCTTGGAGAAGCCCTTCCTGGGATTTGTTTTCTTTCTACTAATAAGAATCTCCTCCAAAGCAAAGATCCCTACCTGAATTTAGAACCAGTCAGAGAGTGTCCTTTGAGATCCTGAGCTGGTATTGTTGTGTCAGCTTCTTGTAAGAACCCAAATTCTGACTCTACCCAACTGAGTTCTCTCACCTTCAACCACAAATGTAGGTGGATCCTATGATCAATATCCAAATATCTTTCATCAAGTTAAACTCTGTCTCAGCATATACTTTCCTGAAAAATGAGTAGCCGAAATACTATACTTCTTTTGGCAATTTTCCATAGATTATATTCTATTTGTTTCTCATGCTCCCTGATGAAGTAAGTACACTTAATAATCCTGATTTTTATTGTGGATGAAAGTGCCTTAGTCCAGACAGCTGAGTAACAGTTACAGGAGAATAAGAAGTTCCAGTATTAGTTAATGTGGGGACTTTATTTTATTTTTTATTTTTTAATTATTTTTGCTTCCAGGGTTATTGCTGGGTCTCAGTGCATGCACTATGAATCCGCTGCTCCTGACAGTCATTTTTCTTTCTTTCCATTTTAATTGGAAATGGAGTAGAGAAAATATTGAGAGGAGAGGGGAGACAGAAAGGGGGAGAAAAAGATAGACACCTGTAGGCCTGCTTCACTGTTCATGAAGTGTTCCCCCTCCTGGTGGGGAGTGGGGGTCTCAACCTGGTTCCTTGCCCACGGTGATATGTATACTTAACCGGATTCACCACCACCTAGCTTTGAAATTTCCATTCAGTTATCAGTTCCATAATATTTGCAACAAAAAACAAAGAAAGAAAAGAAGAGGGAGGAAGAGGAAGAGGAAGAAGAAGAAGACAGAGGTTGGTGATATGCAATAGAAAGGAGAAATGAGGAAGCATGCTATTTAGATGGTAGGAAAAACAGATTTATTGGGTCAGGTCCTGGATGAGTCTTATCATGCAATAGATCTTGACCCCCGACATCTGGCAATGGACAGACACTGGAATATGACCCAGGAATATGCGATTACAATGACCGCTGACCCCTACAGGCTGAAGGACAGTTTTCAGGTTGACATCATTCTGAAGTAATTTTTTAACCAGTGATGGTTATACTGTTTTCTTCTTTATTTAATGGGGAAAGAAAGGAGAGGGGATAATTCTTAATGAGAAACTGTATTTGATATGGACTTCTATGAATTAACAGAGGTAAAAGAAGCTCTAGACAACAAAAGAACAGAAAAGGAAAGAAAAAAGTAAAAAAGAAAAGGAAAGAAAAGAAAAACACCATCTTTTGGGCCTATCCAGACTTCTTAATTTTGCTTGTGGGTCTATTAGTTTGAAAGCAGTTTTTTACCTTCTGATATTCTAACTATTCATAAAAAGAACAATCCTAAGCTAATTCTTGAAAGCTGTTTTCTTTAGCAGCTCCATCCTCTGTGAGCACTGCTAGATAAATTACCCTCACCTTTATGCCTTTTATCTTTTAATACTCAATTAATTTATTTATTTGTCTGTTTCTTCAGATTTATTTATTTTGAGGGGGGAGAATGCAGCAAAAAAGTACAGAACCCAGGAATATGTAGTATCAGAGTTAAACTGTACTCTTAGGCATGTGAGTCCTACACTCTGTGACTCAGCCAATTCCTCCCAGCTGCTAAGTGTCCTTGATTTGAATAGTTTGAATACTCCCACTATATAATTGGAATGAATTTGCTAAATCCTGTTTTTCCTATGCCACTCTCAAACTATTAAATGTAACTGGGGCTCAAGTACCTCATCTATAAACTAAACATATACACCTATTCTAAAGAGTAGTCCCAATCATTTTTATTTCTTTCTGTAGATTCCCAAGAGATTCCTGTGACATTTAACTCTTTTCTTTCTGCACATAACTCACCACCCTTATTTATATGGATAAGCTAGGAAGACGTGTTAATTGTTCACAATCAAAGCTCTTCTCCAGTATCTCCTGGGGGATGGCTAATAACTGATCCAATTTTTCCAGATGACAGAATTATATTCCTACTTCTCTGTAGACAAAAGACCAGCCTGAGGGATACCACCTGGTTAATAATAGCCTTTTCCTGGGAGGTAGTTAATAAAGGCATAGCCTAATACTCTTTCAGTGAGAAAGTCTAAATCCTTACTGCCTTAAGGAACTGGCAATTAGACAGAGAGAGAGAGAGAATTAAAAAATGAGAATATAGTTCATCCAACCAGGTCTTCGTCATCCAACAAAGAAGCCTGGGCAGACTGCTCCAACCACCTGGCTTCCTCCTGGCTCCTGAAAAATCTTCACAGGTTCAAGATGTGCTACTGAGTACTCATTAGAGTCTAACACTTCATCTTATACCCACTGGCCTTACAGAGAAGTCTCACCCTGCAATTTGATGTAGTTGTTGAGTGCACTGGAAAACAATAGCTTTAGACACCAGGGAAAATTATATACTATTCAACAAAAGTCTTCTGTCATCTGCTTTGTGATTGGAAATGAGGTGGGGAGCAGTTTCCAAAATACTGTATATTACAGAGCAGATGTATAAGAATCAAAGGGAAAATGGTTGCCAGGGAGACAAAACACTCATGCCAATTCTGTCGCAGACTAATCATAAAATGTCTCCAGGGGGCATTGTATAGCCACAAGCACAGACAGGAACACAGCCAAGCCAGAGATCCAGATGTTGCCCTTGGAACCAGGCACCCATTTTAGGAGCTGGCATCTGCCTTCTGCCAAACAGAATGTTTGTGACTACATCTGTTCAATGCAGAAAGTTAACACACACTAAAAGCGGAGAAAAGGTTGCCATAAAATAATGATTTGGCGCCATGTGCGGGGAAGATATTAAATATTAGGTAGCTCTTCTGTTAACCCTAAACATATTTCTGCATTGCTCTTTCCTCACTCACAAGTCACCCATATCCTACCTATCAGCAATTTCAATTCTGCTCATCTGAGAACAAACCTGTTTGCAAATAATACCTGAATAATTTACAGTCTTGCTAAATGCATACAACAGCAAAGGAAAATGGCAACTGGAATGGAGTAGTTTATCTAATTAATACAATAAAACCCAGCTTTTACTTTATAGCTTTTAAAGAAAACATGGTATGCATTTGTAGCTAAGACTCTGTTGTTAACTTACCATCTCTAGTGAAATCATTTATTTCCCTTGGAATGATGAGATTTTTTGAACTATAAGTTATGGTATTTTAGCATCTCAACATTTTTTATTATCAGAAAAAAAAGTGAATGAGGTATAATTTAAATATGTGCTCTGCTTTGTTATGTATGTTATGTGCTCTGCTTTGTTATGTATGTCTACCATTTTCAGTTTTTCACTTACTTTGTATTTTATTTTATTACTAAAGTACTGCTCAGCTCCATTTTAAGGTGGTGCCAAAGGATTGAGCCTGTGACTTGGGATCCTCAGGTATGAGAGTCTCCTTGCATAATCACTATACTATCTTCCCCACCCTTGCCATTTCACTTACTTTGTATATAATCCTTAACCTATCTCCAGCAGTTAGAACAGGTACTGTTAATCTGCATTTATTTTTAAACTGAGGAGACTGACGTCCAAAAAATTTAAAGGATTTTCAAAGTCAAAACAGTGATATGAGAAAGACTCATGTTGACACTAAGCTATGTGTATTCAACTGCAAATCCATATTTTCTGCATTAAAAAGACTATATACTTGGATTTTGGAAAACAATGATCAAAGTTTCTTTCTTACCTACGCATGAAGAGTAATGTATTAGTAGGTTGTAATGAATAAAAACCTACCTACTTATATATGTTACTTTGCTGTTTCCCCATAAAAAAAAATTACCATTACATTAGCAGCTTAAAAAAAGAACACTCTCTGGTAGTGCAGTTGGTTAAGCGCAAGTGGAGCGAACCACAAGGACCAGCTTGAGGATCCTGGTTCTGAGCCCGCAGCTCCCCACCTGCAGGGGAATCGCTTCACAGGTGGTGAAGCTGTTCTGCAGGTGTCTTTCTCTCCCCCTCTCTGTCTTCCCCTCCTCTCTCAATTTCTCTCTGTCCTATCCAATGACAGCAACAACAACAATAACCACAATAATGACAAAACAACAAGGGCAACAAAAGGGGGGGGGGGGATAGTCTCCAGGAGCAGCAGATTCATGGTGTCCGGCAACAACCGTGGAGGCAAAAAAAAAAAACAAACATTCTCTTATCATTACATAAATTGCTTGAATCAAGAGTCTCAGGCACAGGATCAGTCAGTTGTGAGTTCCCTACTTAAAAGTATCACAATACAGAAATCAAGATTTCAACAAGTTATTTTGTATTCCAGAGGCTCTGAGCATAAACTTCCTTGAAAAACTCATTTGAGTTGCCCGCAGAAGCCTTAAAGTTCCTTGAAGGTTAAGTAGTGTTTCAGGACTCCATTTCCTTGTGGGCTACCAATGAGGCCTCCTCTCATCTGTAAGACTCCTGCAGTCCTTCTCTCATGTCCTGTCTATGTTCAAAGCAGTAACAGCATGTCAAACTCCCTTATACTTTGGATTTTTTTTGGCTTCTTTCGTGGCTCCCTGGTCTGACTTTTAAAGGATTCATGATATAAGGTCAGGCTCACAAGGATAACCTCCATATTTTAAGGTCAACTGACTTGGGGTTTTAATTACAAGTGCAAACTCCCTTCCCAGCAGTACCTAGATTGGTGTTTGATTGAATAACCAGGGTGTAAGAATCTTAGATAGAGATGGGCATCTTGACAATCTTGCCTAACGTACTACTCAAAATTTGGTCCTCAGACCACCAGTAGCAGAAGCAGCAACACCATCTGGGAATTGTTAGAAATCCAGAATTTCAGTCCTCACCCTAGAAATATAGAAGCAGCAATTATCAACATCACCGGGACATTTGTACGCATATTAATAAGAAGCATTTGCTTAAGATCCTAGTTATCAGGCTTTTTTTTTAACTTTATCTTTTTCTTCTTAGCAGATAGTTTCACAGAAATAAGACCATTCAGTTCTTTATTCCATCTCGTGAGTATAGCTGTCTTTCTGACATAGAAAAAGGGGGTCAGATAAGGCCAAAGGCAAATTTATGGATCATGGCCTAAAAGTGTAAGCAGAGCTGTGTCCTGCTGAGCTGTGGAAAGAAACGGATTTTTCAGAGCATTCACAGTGATGCCTTTGATGGCTTATTACTTCTTAGCCTTCAGCATTCTTAGTGGCACTTCTTTGCTGCTGAGAGTGGACAATCTTGAGAATATTATGGAGTCTTTTAGGGGTTGTTTATGGTGCATAGTTGAAAAGTTTTAAACTTTAAGTGAAAATAGATCCCCTCTACAGAGCAGAGATAATAGAAGACAAAAATCAATTTTGTTTTCTATGGAGGGAATTATACGCCATCTGATGGTTACAATATGCTGCATTATTTAGAATGTATCTCACAGGGGCTAGCTTTTCATGAGTGCATATTGATTTCATGTTCACTTAGCAAAATATAAGGATGGAACCATATGGAAATCCAAGTGGTGTTGGTCAAGAGTTTTAAATATATGCTCAGTTGCCCAGTGCTAACCAACCTTCAGGAGTGAGTTAAAAAAACTAATTGAATCTCCATTTTGGTGCCATCACACCCACAATTTGGCATTCCTTAGTCTTGGACTTCACGTAGGCTGATATATAGAAAGTGAAAGGAAATAATGGTGAGATCAAAGTGCTATGTGTACTGTTAAGGATAGCTAGGGATAACGTGAGAAATTGAAGAGAAATAAAAACAACAGAAAGTGTTAGAATTTAAGATCAGAAAGTGTTAGAATTTAAGATATTATTGTGTATCTGGAAGAGGGGGCAGAAGGGAGCATTAAATTTAAGAATTCACTAGATTCTTTCAATATTTTAGAGCCAGAATTGTACAGAATACATTTCGAGACAGAGCATGTATAGCTAGCTCAGTGGTAGAACATCTGACTGCAGAATACATTTTGAAGAAGAGGTATGACTCAGATAATAAATGATGAGAAAAGTTATATATTGGATTATATTAAGGCTATGATATTTCTTGTATCTAAAAGGTACATCAGACTGTTGCAATACTGGGCATTTCCTTTTTTTTTTCTCCTTAATGTTAATGTGTCCAAAACTGAAATAGGAAATACATCTCAAATGACAATAGTACTTGTATCAGTGGGTTAATATTGTTACATTTAATTTCTTCCCTTATGAGAGAGGGGGAGAGAGAGAGAGATGGAGAATTAGAGCACTGCTTCAACATTTGTGTTGCTTCTTTGCAGGGGATCAAAGTCAGGGTTTCACATATGCAAGTCAGGTATGCACTAAGTGCTATCTTTTGGGAAGATGTCATGAACAAAAAAGTAAATAAGTCTATCAAGAAGCCTGTCTGAACATGCAGATGAGTCCTAAGAGATATATGGAAATTGCTATGTGACTGCAGTAGAGGGAATGGCCAAATGTGGAGATTGTAGAGGGTGTGAAGGTTTCTAGAGGAGAGAACAACTGATATGTCTCTAGGAATGTCGAAAGTTTATCTAAGTGAGTAGAAGTGGAAATCTGCATACTAAAGTGAATAAGTTTCAAAAGGAAAAAAATAACTATTAGAAAAATAAATGCATGGGGGCTGGGTGGTATAATTTGACATGCTCAAGGATTAAGATTCAAGGCCCTGTTCCTCATCTGCAAAGGGGAAGTTTCAGGAGTGATGAAACAGGGCTGCAGGTATCCTTCTCCCTTTTTTGCTACCTTTCCCCCTCTCAATTTCTCTCAGTTCTACTAAATAAAATTCATTTTAATTAAAGAAAAAATGGTCACTGGGAGCAATGGACTTGTAGTGCAAGCACAGAGACCCAGTTACAGCACTGGTGGGAATAATAAATAAAAATAAATGTGTGCTTATGGGTATGAACAAGTTGTAGAGGCTATAGACTAGTGAGCAGTTAGAATACTTATTTTAGGGAGTCCAGTGGTGATGTAGCAGGTTAAGCGCAGGTGGCGCAAAGCACAAGGACCGCCGTAAGGATCCCGGTTCGAGCCCCAGCTCCCCACCTGCAGGGGAGTCGCTTCGCAGGCAGTGAAGCAGGTCTGCATGTGTCTATCTTTCTCTCCCCCTCTCTGTCGTCCACTCCTCTCTCCATTTCTCTCTGTCCTATCCAACAATGATGGCATAAGTAATAGCTACAACAACAATAAAAAAAAAAAAACAAGGGCAACAAAAGGGAAAATAAATAAATACTAAAAAAAAAAGAATACTTATTTTATAAGGAGAAATATCAGAGAATTAAACAGAAAAAGTAAGAAAGTAAGAATAAATTATTTTATAAATTTTAGCACCGTGAAAATGATCTTCAGTGTGTATTTTATTATTTTTTTTTTTATATTTTCCCTTTTGTTGCCCTTGTAGTTCATTGTTGTTGTTTCTATTGCTGTCATTGTTGTTGGATAGGACAGAGAGAAATGGAGAGAGGAGAGGAAGACAGAGAGGGAGAGAGAAAGAGAAACACCTGCAGACCTGCTTAGCCTGTGAAGTGACTCTCCTGCAGGTGGGGAGCCGAGGGCTCGAACTAGGATCCTTCTGCCGGTCCTTGCATTATGCCCAACTCCCCCGTCAGTGTGTATTATCCCCATCTATCAGGGATATAGCAAACAGTATTATACACATTCATAATACAAAAGTGAAAGTCCATCCTAGCTTTCTTCCACCCTAAGATCCCTCTGCTCCTACTTTTTGGTTCCTGTTCATTTTGTTTCACTTTATCTCCTCTTCCCTTCCAGAAGACACCAAGTTGCAGACACTACAGTGATTCCATTCTGACTTCTCTGGCCGTAGGCATCTCTCTTCCACTTTATCTCCCTCTCTCCTCTCAATTTCTCTCTGCTCAATAAAATAAAATTCATTTTAATAAAAGAGAAAAATGCCCACTGGGAGCGGTGGATTCATAATGTAAGCACAGAGCCCCAGTGATAACACTGGTGGAAATAATAAATTTAAAAAATTTAAAAATGACTTCATCAGTGTGTCCCAAAACCTCACCCTTCCAGAGCCCTACCCCACCAGGGAAAGAAAGAAACAGGCTGGGGGTATGGATCGATCTGCCAATGCCCAAGTCCAGCAGAGAAGCAGTTGTAGAAGCCAGAACTCCTACCTTCTGCATCTCAAAAACAATTCTGATACACACTCCCAGTGGTGAAGTGATAGGAGAAAGAGGATAAGAGGGCTCTGAACTCCAACTCTAACAGGACCCGCAGAGAGAAAGAAAAAGGGAGGATCATTTGGATGTAGTAATAGGGGTATGTGTGGCTTGGAGGGGAAGAGAGGATTGGACTTGGAAGAAAAAGGGGTTAATTATGTGCAAATGTAGACAGATAGTTTTAGAGATGATAGTTAACTCATGTCTGTGACCTTAAGAGAACCACAGTGACTTGCAATGCAGGGACTGGGGATTCAGAACTCTAGTGGTGGGAATGGTGTGGAATCACACCCTTGAAGACATGTAATATTGTAAATCAGTATTAAATTACTAGTAAAATAAATTTTTTCATCCCAAGGGGGAAAAAAGTGGAAGTCCAAAAAGATATTCAGGTTTAAAACCAAGTTATGGCTAAGATTCCTATTTCTATAATCTCCCAAAAAAATAAAATCCTTCATTTCACATTTCCTTACTATTATTTTCTGATCTACTCTCAAAAATTTAGATCTGGATATATGGATTAGTAACACAAGAGCACAAAGCACATTGTTGGCTTCTAGAAATCAATGTGTTAATATAAGGTTCCTTTTATTCTGTGTAAGAAGCTACACTGCCACCACTCTCAAGTTATTTCCCTGTCTGTTAACTGCAATAGCTTCAACAGCTCTACTCTGTTTTCCTAGTTTACTGACCAGTGCCCTCCAAGGAAAATCTCTACATCAATTATCCTTAGATATGTCTTCAACAGGGACTGGTTGGTGATGTACTTGGTAATGAACACATCTTACTATGTGTGAAGACCCCAGATCAACTCCTGGTCTTCACCTGCAAGATAGAAGCTTCTTGAGCTTTAAAGTAATTGCTCCAAGTGTCTTCTCTCACTTTTTCTCTATCCTGCCTCTCCCCACTCTGTTTCTCACTATCAAAACAGAAGGGGGGAGAGAAATGTCTGCAAAAAATTCTGGCAAAAAAAAAAAAGGAAAGGAAGAAAGAGAAAGAGACAAAAAGAAAAGGAAAAAAAGAAGGAAAGAAACAGCCCTTTGTTCTACAGTTTATAATGGCTTACTAGTAACAATAACGATATTTATGAAAACATAATCTGTGGTACTTAGGAGCTACAGGCTTTGAAATATCATGACTTAAAATTAAAGATAATTCCTAAGGTATAAGCATTTCTTATCATCCTTCTTTTTAGGTAATGGAATAAATGCTAGAATGACATAGTCAAGCTTATTTACACATATACAGAAGGAAAGCATACATTCAAAGGTCTGTTTGCAGTACATGTGCTCTTCATCCCTAAATTTATGCTTACTCTTGCAGCAAAGCAATGCCTAAAAATGATAGAAATAAGAAATGCTTATTGAATATGCAGAGTTAATATGACTCAGGTGAAGAACCCTGTCTTTCCTAACTTAAGATCCAAACAGTATTGCTTTTTGGGACAGCTATAGATTGTCTCCTTAACAAAATAATGTCTCTCCTTTTTTTTTTTTTTCCTTTCCTGTCTTTCCTTTCATTTTAATTTAGAAGCTTGAATCCATAGCTTTGCTTTCCTTGGCTAGAATCATTTTAAGAAATGGGCATCATCCTCTCCATCAGCAGCAGCAAATATCATCATTAGACTTTAAATTAGCCTTACATTCTTGGTCATTTCCTAATACAGTCAGATTTAAACTTGGTTATTACATTATAAAATGGAATGTGTTACGTTGGCTCAAGTTCATCTCTGGAGTTTACATCAGAATGCTGTGATTATACAGTATTTGGATTGAAGCTAAAATTGACATTTTCTTAGGATAGATAAGGATTAGATTAAACTACTTCCCTCAAATAAACAAAGACTAAAAAAAAATCCCAAATGGCTTAAAGGTCTGAAATAACAATGAAAATAGAAATGTGACGTCATGTGCAAAACTTAGAATATATACAGCAACTCCAATGTTCAACTCATAAAAATTCTATGCCCTTTTTTAATCAGCTAAAGTCCTTGATTTTTTTTTCCTTGCCACCAGTGTTATTGCTGGGGCTTGGTGCCTGCACTAGAAATTCACCTTTCTCCACTGTCACTTTGTCCTCCTTTTCTCCTTCTTCTTCCTCTTCTTCCTCTTTTTCTTCTTTTCTTCTTCTCCTTCCTCCTCCTCCTCCTCCTCCTCCTCCTCCTCCTCCTCCTCCTCTTCTTCTTCTTCTTCTTCTTCTTTTTCTTCTTCTTCTTCCTCCTTTTCTTCTTTTCTTCTTCTTCTCCTTCCTCCTCCTCCTCCTCCTCTTCTTCTTCTTCTTCTTCTTCTTCTTCTTCTTCTTCTTCTTCTTCTTCTTCTTCTTCTTCTTTTTCTTCTTTTTCTCCTCCTCCTCCTTTATCTCCTCTTCCTTTATCTCCTCTTCCTTTACCTCCTCCTTCTTTTCCTCCTCTCCCTCCTCCTCCTTCTCCTCTTCCTTCTCCTCCTCCTTTTTTCACTTCACAGAACAGAGAGGGGAAGAGATAGAGAGGGAAAGAAAAAGAAACACTTGCTACTCTTCACAAGCAGCAATGCATCCCTGGGATAAATCCTCCATGTCCATGATAACAACACTTTTGTTGTTCTGCTGTATCTGGTTGGCTATAACTGTATTCAATATCTCAGTGTCTATGTTCAACAGATATCAGTCTCTAGTTTTCTTTTTTGTTCATGTAGTTGTTGTGACTTTGTCTGCTTTTGGTATGAGAGTTATTTAGCTTCATAGAAGAGTCTAGGGAATAATCCTGTTATCCGAATAGTTTGGAAGATCTTGCAAAGTATGGATGTTAGTTCTTCCTTGAAGATCTTATAGACACTCGTGGCTCCATACAGCATAGTTAGCCAGTCTTTCCCTCTTTAACCTATTTTGCTGCCAGGGTTTATGTACCCAAATAAATCCATGTTGTAACAAATCTGCCATTTGTCACCCCCCATCTCCCGCCAAATAAAATATCTTATAGAACTCATCTGAAAAACATCTAGGTCTAGTTTTTATTGATGGGAACATACTTAATGACTATTTCCATCTTTTTGGCTGTAATTGATCTATTCATGTTTTCTAGTTTTCCCTGGTTCAGTTTGGGAAGGTTATAGTTATATGCTTCTAGGAACATTTCCATCTCCACCAACTTCTCTAGCTTGGTATATAGCTAGTTTTCTAGGTTGTGATCCTCTAAGCACTGTGTAATGTCAATCCCTACCTGTTATTTATTTATTTTAAAGTATATCATTGTGAATATTGCTGTCCCTGCCCCTTTTCTCCTTTTCTGTTTGGTTTTTTGTTTGTTTGTTTTTCTATTGAGTTAGGTGGGATTCCTGCATACAACTTACAGTTAGATTGTGTTTTCTGATTCATCTTCCTATTTTGTTTTTGTTTTGTTTGTTCAGCAGGGTTGTGCCTAATGGAGGCATTAAGAATTCACCACTCCTGGCTGTCATTTTCCTTTTTGTTGTCACTGTTGTTGTTTCTGTCTGTTTTTTATTTGATAGGACAGAGAGAAATTGAAAAGGGGGGAGAATATAGAGAGGGGGAATGATAGATATATGCAAACCTGCTTCACTGCTCATGAAGCATCTTCCCTATAGATGGGATTCACAGGCTCAAAACCAGGTCCTTATACATAATAGTGTGTGCATTCAACTGGGTGCACCACCTCCCAGCCCCCTCTGGGGATTTTAAGAAGAGAGTTCATTGAAATTTATTGATATTATGAATTTAAGATACTTCAATGCCATTATTCTAAACTAGTCTTTGGTGTTCTTAGGTATGGCTTTGTTGTTGTTGCTATTGTTTATAGGAGCCCTTTCCAACTTCACATAGAATAGGTTTAGTGACTCTTCCCTCCACACATACTGCACAGAGATGAACATGTTTCAGGAAGCTTACACAGTTAAGCAGCCTGGACAGAAACCTTAAAAGACACCAAATACAGGGGGAGTTAGGAAGATGGCGGCCTGAGAAGTCGCTAACAGCGAGATCGAATCATCAGCAACGGTAGGATTTTCTGCATTTAGCAGGCCAGTCAATAAGGGGGGGGCACCAAAGAAGTGATTACAATTTAATTTGGGTTAGGAATTAGAGTAAAGGTGACACGGACTAGCGGGGCGCCAGAATTCCCAGGCGGCGCCGGGCAAGGCGAGTGTGCCGGGCATTGTCCTCCGCCCGCCCAGGAAGGCGGCTCCTCCGCCTGTTGCAGAGCACGGCGGGTAGAGGACCCAGAGAGAGCACTTTAGCTTGGGGGCTTTCTCTTGGGAGTCTCCAGGGTCCACCGCGACCCTGAGGGCGGATCCAAAGACTTCTTGAATATAGCTCTCATCGGATCAAAGGACTTGGAGCTAGCTTTCATTTTTGAGAAATCCTTTAAAAAAGTCTGGAGGGGGGGGTTTCCCGGAAGATGGCAGACTGAGAAGCAGCTAGCCTTGGAGCTCCGGACACATCTCGTGTAAACAATAGGATTTTCTGCCTTTAGCAGGCCAGCCAATAAGGGGCCATAGCGGTGACAACAAGGAGGTGTCTATAACTTAATTTGGGTTAAGAATTAGAGTAGGGGAAAAAAATTCTTTTTCTTCCTTTTAATTTTCAAGCATACATCCTTCCCGCTGCCCCCTCCCCCATAAGCAGTGCCTGGGACCAGCTACTAGCAGGATACCCCATACCACCAAACAGTGTGTTTTTTTTTTTTTTAAATTCACTGATACACATTTGGGAAGTTCCTGGCACTGCTCTTTAATTACAACTCTTCTTCTTATCTTCTCCCTTTTCTCTCTCTTATCTCTCTCTATCTCTTTTTTTTTTTAATCTTGTCATACACTTCTTTCTTCTTTGCCTTTCTGAATTTGTGAATTACTTTGGGGAAGAAATCTGACCCAGAGTGGACTCTCTATGTGTGTATCTCTGCTCTAGTTCCCTTTACACTCTTGTTACCCCTACACTGGATAGTAGATTTGCATAACTGTCTATTCTTGCTATCCTCTCTTTCTTTTCTCTTTCTTCACTGGGATTTGGTTACTATTTTTTCACGGACTGGAGAAATTGTTTGGCTAACTGGTAACGATTAAACTCCTTCAATACTTACTTCAGTTGCTACGGTTATTCCGGAGGTTGGTGAGTGCAATTGTCATAAAGGTATTTAGTATAGTGTTACTTGTGCTCAAAACACAACTGAGGAACAACAGAGCATAAAAAAAAAGAGAGAAACACATAAAAAAAAATGGGTAGATTAAAAACAAATAAAACTGCTACCCCAATGAATGAAGACAAGAGCCCAGAAGAAACCACAAATCAGTCAGAAGTAACCATAGATAAGAAAAGTATGCAAGCAATAATAAACTTATTAATCACAGAAATGAAAACAACATTGGAGGAAAGGAATGGCAGTATTAGGGAAACAACAGTTGAGACCCCCAAGGAAAATACTGATTATCTTGAGGCAATTAGAGAGCTGAAAGCTGAAATAGCTGTAATGAAGAAAGATGCTGAGGCAAGGGAAAGCAGACTAACAGAAGCAGAAAACAGAATTAGTCAGACAGAGGATGAGTTAGAGAAAACTAAGAAAGAGGTGAAAGAGCTTAAAAAGAGATTGAGAGACACTGAAAACAACAACAGAGACATATGGGATGATCTCAAAAGAAGTAATATTCGTATAATTGGCCTGCCAGAGGAAGAAAGAGAGGAAGGGAAGAAAACATTCTAGAGGAAATAATACAAGAAAACTTCCCAGACCTGAATAACAGAAAGGATATCAAGGTTCAAGAGGCCCAGAGAGTACCAAACAGAATCAACCCAGACCTGAAGACACCAAGACACATCATAGTCACAATGAGAAGAAGTAAGGATAAAGAAAGGATCCTAAAGGCTGCAAGAAACAAAAAGTCACATACAGGGGAAAACCCATAAGACTATCTGCAGATTTCTCAACTCAAACTCTAAAAGCCAGAAGGGAGTGGCAAGATATCTATTGAGCCCTGAATGAAAAAGGGTTTCAACCAAGGATAATATATCCTGCTAGACTTTCATTCAAGCTAGATGGAGGGATCAAAACCTTCTTAGACAAACAACAGTTAAAGGAGGCAACTATCACCAAGCAGGCCCTGAAAGAGGTACTAAAAGACCTCTTATAAACAAGAACATCACTATAATACTTGCAATATATCAGAGTAAACAAATTGTTTTTTAGAACAATGGGACTACAATACATTAAATCCATAATATCAATAAATGTCAATGGCTTAAACTCACCCATCAAAAGGCACAGGGTGGGGGGATGGATCAGAAAACATAACCCAACCATATGCTGCTTGCAAGAATCCCATCTGTCACAACAAGATAAACACAGACTTAAAGGGAAAGGATGGAAAACTATCATACAGGCTAACGGTCCACAAAAAAGGGCAGGAACAGCCATTCTCATCTCAGACACGATAGATTTTAAATTAAATAAAGTAATAAAAGATAGGCAAGGACATTACATAATGATTAGAGGATCAATCAGCCAAGAAGACTTAACAATTATTAACATCTATGCACCCAACGAGGGACCATTTAAATACATTAAGCATCTACTGAAAGAATTTCAAAAATACATCAATAGTAATACAATAATAGTGGGAGACTTCAATACCCCACTCTCACACTTAGACAGATCAACAAAGCAGAGAACCAATAAAGATACAAGAGAATTGAATGAAGAGATTGACAGACTAGACCTCTTGGACATTTTCAGACTCCTCCACCCCAAAAAACTGGAATACACCTTCTTTTCAAATCCACATAACACATACTCAAGGATAGACCACAGGTTAGGCCACAAAGACAGCATCAATAAATTCAAGAGCATTGAAATCATCCCAAGTATCTTCTCAGACCACAGTGGAGTAAAACTAACTTTTAACAACAAACGGAAAATTATTAAAAGACATAGAATTTGGAAACTAAACAACATGCTCCTTAAGAACCACTGGGTCAGAGACTCACTCAAACAGGAAATTCAAATGTTCCTGGAAACAAATGAAAATGAAGACACAACATATCAAAATATTTGGGACACAGCTAAAGCAGTACTGAGAGGGAAACTTATAGCCATACAATCACATATTAAACACCAAGAAGAAGCCCAAATGAACGACCTTACTACACACCTCAAGGACTTAGAGGAAGAGGAACAAAGGAACCTTAAAGCAACCAGAAGGACAGAAATCACTAAAGTTAGAGCAGAAAAAAACAACATCGAAAATAAAAGAACCATACAAAAGATCAATGAAGCCAAGTGTTGGTTCTTTGAAAGATTAAACAAAATTGACAAACCCCTAGCCAGACTCACCAAACAAAAAAGAGAGAAGACTCAAATTAATAGAATTGTAAACGATACAGGAGATATCACAACTGACACCACAGAAATCCAGAGAATTCTACGAAACTTCTATAAAGAACTATATGCCACCAAGCTACAGAATCTGGAAGAAATGGAACAATTCCTAGAAACCTATGCACTTCCAAAACTGAACCAAGAAGAACTACAAAATCTAAATGCACCAATCACAGACAAAGAAATTGAAACCGTTATTAAGAATCTCCCCAACAACAAAAGTCCTGGACCAGATGGCTTCACAAATGAATTCTACAAAACTTTCAGGCAACAGTTAATACCCATACTTCTTAAGCTATTCCATAAGATTGAAGAAACAGGAATACTCCCTTCCACCTTTTATGAAGCCAACATCACCCTGATACCAAAAGCTGATAGGGACAGAACAAAAAAGGAAAACTACAGACCAATATCTCTGATGAACATAGATGCCAAAATATTAAACAAGATCTTGGCCAACCAGATACAGTAAAACATCAAAAAGATTGTTCATCATGACCAAGTGGGATTCATCCCAGGAATGCAAGGCTGGTTCAACATCCGTAAATCAATCAATGTCATTCATCACATCAATAAAAGCAAAGCCAAAAATCACATGATTATCTCAATAGATGCAGAGAAAGCCTTTGACAAAATCCAACACCCATTCATGCTCAAAACTCGACAAAAAATGGGAATAGATGGGAAATTCCTCAAGATAGTGGAGTCTATATATAGCAAACCTACAGCCAACATCATACTCAATGGACAGAAGCTGAAAGCATTCCCCCTCAGATCGGGGAATAGACAGGGTAGTCCACTGTCACCGTTACTCTTCAACATAGTATTGGAAGTTCTTGCCATAGCAATCAGGCAAGAGAAAGAAATCAAAGGGATACAGATTGGAAGGGAAGAAGTCAAGCTCTCACTTTTTGCAGATGATATGATAGTATACATAGAAAGACCTAAAGAATCGAGTAGAAAATTACTGGAAGTTGTTAGGCAATATAGCAAGGTATCAGGCTACAAAATCAATGTACAAAGATCAGTGGCATTTCTTTATGCAAACACCAAATCTGAATAAGAAGACATCCAGAAATCACTCCCATTTACTGTTTCAGCAAAATCAATCAAATACCTAGGAATAAAGTTGACCAAAGAAGTGAAAGACTTGTATGCTGAAAACTATGAGTCGCTACTCAAGGAGATAGAAACTGATACCAAGAAATGGAAAGATATCCCATGCTCATGGATTGGAAGAATAAATATCATCAAAATGAATATTCTCCCCAGAGCCATATACAAATTTAATGCAATACCCATCAAAGTTCCACCAGGCTTCTTTAAGAGAATAGAACAAACACTACAATCATTTATCTGGAACCTGAAAACACCTAAAATTGCCAAAACCATCTTAAGGAAAAGAAACAGAAATGGAGGCATCACACTCCCAGACCTTAAACTATATTATAAAGCCATCATCATCAAAACAGCATGGTACTGGAACAAAAATAGGCACACAGACCAGTGGAACAGAATTGAAAGCCCAGAAGTAAATCCCAACACCTATGGGCATCTAATCTTTGATAAGGGGGCCCAAAGTATTAAATGGAAAAAGAAGGCTCTCTTCAATAAATGGTGCTGGGAAAACTAGGTTGAAACATGCAGAAGAATGAAATTGAACCACTTTATCTCACCAGAAACAAAAATCAACTCCAAATGGATCAAAGACCTAGATGTCAGACCAGAAACAATCAAATACTTAGAGGAAAACATTGGTAAAACACTTTCCCACCTACACCTCAAGGACATCGATGAATCAAACCCAATTGCAAGGAAGACCAAAGCAGAAACAAACCAATGGGACTACATCAAATTGAAAAGCTTCTGCACATCCAAAGAAACTATTAAACAAACAGAGAGACCCCCTCACAGAATGGGAGAAGATCTTCAGATGCCAGA
This sequence comes from Erinaceus europaeus, assembly GCF_950295315.1. Lineage (NCBI taxonomy): Eukaryota > Metazoa > Chordata > Mammalia > Eulipotyphla > Erinaceidae > Erinaceus > Erinaceus europaeus. Next base: position 148,984,618 of record NC_080163.1, read on the forward strand.
CATCAGACAAGAAACTAATCACCAAAATATATAAAGAGCTCGGCAAACTTAGCACCAAAAAAGCAAATGACCCCATCCAAAAATGGGCAGAGGAAATGAACAAAACATTCACCACAGAGGAGATCCAAAAGGCTAACAAACATATGAAAAACTGCTCTAGGTCACTGATTGTCAGAGAAATGCAAATTAAGACAACACTAAGATACCACCTCACTCCTGTAAGAATGGCATACATCAAAAAGGACAGCAGCAACAAATGCTGGAGAGGATGTGGGGACAGAGGAACCCTTTTACATTGCTGGTGGGAATGTAAATTGGTCCAGCCTCTGTGGAGAGCAGTCTGGAAAACTCTCAGAAGGCTAGACATGGACCTTCCATATGACCCAATAATTCCTCTCCTGGGGTTATACCCCAAGGACTCCATAACACCCAACCAAAAAGAGGTGTGTACTCCTATGTTCATAGCAGCACAATTCATAATAGCTAAAACCTGGAAGCAACCCAGGTGCCCAACAACAGATGAGTGGCTGAGAAAGCTGTGGTATATATACACAATGGAATACTATGCAGCTATCCAGAACAATGAACCCACCTTCTCTGACACATCTTGGACAGAGCTAGAAGGAATTATGTTAAGTGAACTAAGTCAGAAAGATAAAGATGAGTATGGGATGATCCCACTCATCAACAGAAGCTGACTTAGAAGATCTGAAAGGGAAACTAAAAGCAGGACCTGATCAAATTGTAAGTAGGGCACCAAAGTAAAAACCCAGTGGTGAGGGGTAGACATGTAGCTTCCTGGGCCAGTGGGGGGTGGGAGTGGGCGGGAGGGATGGGTCACAGTCCTTTGGTGGTGGGAATGGTGTTTATGTACACTCCTAGCAAAATGTAGACATATAAATCAGTAGTTAATTAATATGAGAGGGGGAAATCAATTGTATGTCTCAAAGTTTCTCTAAAGACAAACTGAATCTTTTTAATAAATAGGCTACGTATTTGATATGCGGACTCTCTCAAAAACCTAGACCAAGTAGATTAGAAGCTTCCAATAGCACAGCTATATACAAGATACTGGGTACTGTACAGCAAACCATAACAAAGGGACTTTTCAAAGTTAACCCAATTAACAAATAATGTGATAATAATATTAACTATTGATTGTCTTTTTTGAACCCTAAGATAGCAGGAACCTCACATCTTCACTATAGAGCCCCTACTTCCCCCAGTCCTGGCACCCTTGGATAGGGCCCACTTTCCCGTATGCATCTCCCAATCCAAACCAAATTATATTGCATCCGCCAATCACAACCTAACCAAAGCAATGATTGCCATCTCAACATGCTTCACCTCAGACTGTATCCAGAGACTTCACGTGTGGAATGACAACCCTTCAGCTTCATTACTCGGGTGAGACCTTTCCTTTAATAGTACACTCTAATTTCATCTCAGGTAGTTCACTTTCTAACAAAGTCCCATAACCTAGATATACACCAGTTTCTGTGAGAGAGAGCTTATGTGCACACGTATCCATAAACTACTGCAAAATATATACCTGAAAGCAGAAGTACACTAGAGTTTGCAGTGAGTACCTCCCTAACACTTCCTCTCCACTATTCCAAGCTTGGGATCCATGATTGCTCAACAAATTGTTTGGCTTCATATGTTAACTCTCTTTTCAATCACCAGGTTCCAGATGCCACCAGGATGCTGGCCAGGCTTCCCTGGATTGAAGACCCCACCAATGTGTCCTGGAGCTCAGCTTACCCAGAGACACACCTTACTAGGGAGAGAGAGAGGCAGACTGGGAGTATGGACCGACCAGTCAACACCCATGTTCAGCGGGGAAGCAATTACAGAAGCCAGACCTTCTACCTTCTGCAACCCTCAACGACCCTGCGTCCATGCTCCCAGAGGGCTAGAGAATGGGAAGGCTATCATGGGAGGGGGTGGGTTATGGGGATTGGGTAGTGGGAATTGTGTGGAGTTGTACCCCTCCTACCTTATGCTTTTGTTCACTAATCCTTTCTTAAATAAAAAATTTTTAAAAAAAAAGATACCAAATACAATTGTAAGGCAAAAAAAAAAGAACTTCTGCAGCAATAAACCAAGACAGAAGCCCAGAAAAGTCCCCAAAAGCCAAAATCAAATAAGAATGATGACAACATCCAAAAATTAATTGGTGTGATAATCACAGGACTGAGAAAAGCCTTTGGTGGAAATATTAACAGGAATAGGGGAACAACAGATGAGTCTGTGAAAGAAAACAGGAACTAGCCTGAGGTAATCATACAGCTGAAAGCTGAAGTAGCTGAGTTAAAAGCCCAACTGGTGCACCTGCTTAAGTGCATGTAGTACCATGCACAAGGACCTATGTTCATGCACCCATTCCCCACCTACAAGGGGAAAGATTCATGAGCAGTGAAGCAGCCCTGCAGGTTCCTCTCTGCTTCTCTCTCTCACTACCTATCTCCCCCTATTTATCTATCTATCTATCTATCTATCTATCTATCTATCTAATATTTATCTCCCCCTCCCACTCAATTCTCTCTGTTCTATCAAACACAATAAAGGTTTTTTTTTTTTTTTTTTAAGGGCTTGGAATCAGGCAGTAGCTCAATGGGTTAAGTGCATGTGGTGCAAAGAACAAGGACTGGTCAGGATCCTGGTTCAAGCCCCCAGCTCCCCATCTGCAGGGGAATCACTTCACAGGCAGTGAAGCAGGTCTGCAGGTGTGTCTCTCTGTCTCTCTTCCTTTCTATCTCCCCCTTCTCTCTCAATTTCTCTCTATCAAATAACAAATAAATAAATAAAGTTAAAATTTTTTTAAAAGAGCTTTTCAGCCCTGCCAGCTTCAATTTCTTCATTAATAAATTTTAAATAAGAAAGTTTATATATTAGAATTGTTTTGAAAATGAGAGGTAAAGTATGTTTATCAACATTTTCCATTATCCATGACAAAAGAAACCATTCCACTCAACCACAGTAATTTCAATTGCCCCCCCACACACACATATATACATGTATGTGAATAACCACATAAACTATGGGGCTACACCCAGTTAAAAGAACATATTGCCATATTCAAGGACATAGGTTAGGACCCCCACTCCCCACCTGTAGAGAGAATGCTTTATGAGTGGTAAAACAGGTCTGCATTGCTTTTCCCCTTTCTAACTCCTCTCCCCTCCCAATTTCTCTCTTTCCATTCAAACAAAAGAAGAAAGAAAGAAAGAAAGAAAGAAAGAAAGAAAGAAAGAAAGAAAGAAAGGGAGGGATGGCCACTGGGAACAGTGGATTCATAGTGCAGTCAATGAGCCCTAGCTCTAAACCTAGTAGCAGAAAGAAAGAAAGAAAGAAAGAAAGAAAGAAAGAAAGAAAGAAAGAAAGAAAGAAACTATATAAACTATGTCCTGCTTTCTAACAGGCCATTGATCATTCACTATTTTGGAAATAAACAGATCTAGCAGGTCCCAATTCTATGAATATCTACATAATAGTAGTTAAAATTAACTGTACACTGAATGAGAAATATTAGCATGTCAAAGACTAAAAAAATATTTTTATAAAGCTATCCTCACTTTTTAATATTAATTTATTTATTCCCTTTTGTTGGCTTGTTTTATTGTTGTAGTTATTGTTGTTGTTCTTGATGTTGTAGTCATTAGACAGGACAGAGAGAAATGGAGAGAGGAGGGGAAGACAGAGAGGGAGAGAAAGATAGACACCTGAAGACCTGCTTTACCACTCATGAAGCGACCCCTCCTGCAGGTGAGGAGCCAGGAGCTCAAACCATGATCCTTATGCCAGTTCATGTGCTTTGTACCACCTGAGCTTAACCTGCTGCGCTACTGCCCTACTCCCCCCATCCTCACTTTTATATGATTTATTCCCACCCTTTCTTCACCTAAGAAATAGTGGTATGATCCAAAAGTTACCTAGAATCTGTTATGTGAGCTGTAACTAATATATATATTGAAAAAGGGTTCAAGACTATTGTTAGACTTTATGACTTTTAAAAGTCATAGCTAATTACAATAACTAATTCCCTTGATTAATTTTTATTTTAATAGAATACATATTAAGAGTTGTCTGTAAGCCAAAATCTATTCTAGTGACCTATGTGTGTCAGATGGAAATAAGAACAAAGCCCTTAATTCTCTTTGACACTCAAAGAGATCTTTCATTAAATAAATTTAACCCACATACATAATTTAATATGTTTATGATCACTGTAAGAAATTAAGATGTTATGCAGTTGTATCATATGGGAAAAGCACATGTGCTTTATGAATGTCAGAAAAGAGAACCTTTTACAAAATAATAAGCTGAAGAAGGATAAGGACCCTCTAATAGTTCTATTGTTTGAAAAACAGATTTGATAGTTACTGATGAAAGTCTCTTGTCATGAGTCAGTGACAAAAATTATGTTATGCAAATATTTCTTCTTTTAGTAACCATTTCACACTTAAGCCCCAACTTTACAAGCTAAGTGGAAGAGAGGAAAATAATAATTCCCTCTTACTTAGACAATGCAAGTCTATATATTATTTTTCCTTTTCAAAAGTTAAACGCAAACTTAGAAAATAAGCAAGCTAAAAACAGTGAACTGACATCGATAAAGTACTAAAATAAAATTAACTATCAGAAATAGTCAAACACAAAAAATGGGGGTATTTAAAAAAAAAGTTATGTCCTCTCAGACAAGCAACAGTTAAAGGAATCAATTTTCACCAAATCTGCTTTGCAAGAAGTTCTAAAGGTTTCCTATAAACAATAACCATGTCACCCTAAACATGCCATACATCAGAACAGATTAGAATAATGACATTGAAATATCACAAATCCGTAATATTGATAAACATCAGTGTCCTGACTTCACCCATTAAAAGCCAGAGTAGAAAGATGGGTCATAAAACACAACCCAACCATATGCTGCCCTGCAGGATCCCACCTAACACAACAGAACAAACACAAACTCAGAGTAAAAGGATGGGGGGCCAGGTGGTGGCACACCTAGTTGAGCACCCAAGTTACAGTGTGCAAGGACCCAGGTTCTATCCCCAGTCCCCACCTGCAGAGGGAAAGCTTTGCAAGTGGTGAATCAGTATTGCAAGACTCTCTCTCTCTCTATCTCTCTCTCTCCTTCTCTATCTCTTCCTCCCCTCTCGATTTCTGTCTATCTCTATCCAATAAATAAAAAAAGATTTAAAAAAAAAAGTAAAAGGATGGAAACCTATCAAGCAAGCTAATGGGCCACAAAAAAAAAAAAAAAAGTGAGAGAGAGAGTTAAAGAAAGAGCAAGCACAGCTATATTCATACCTGACACAATAAACTTTAAAATAATTAAAGTAATAAAGAATAGGGATGAACATCATATAATGCTCAGAGGATTAGTCAACAAAGAGGACTTAACAATTATTAACATATATGCACCTAATGAGAGGTGAAAATATACAAATAGGAACACAGTAATAGTAGGAGATTTAAACAACCCACTCTCTCAAATTGACAGATAATTAATTGGCAGAGAATTAATAAATAAGAGAATTAAATGGAGGTAGACTAGACTAGTGGGTGTTTCCAGAGTCCTTCACCCCAAGAAACTGAAATACACAGTATTTTCAGGTCTACATGGGACATTCTCAAGGACAGACCATGTTAGGTCACAAAGCACATTGAAATCATCCCAACTATCTTCTCAGACCACAGTGGAATTAAACTAACACTTAAAAACAAATGGAAAATTAGAAAGAGTCCCAAAATATGGAAACTCAAAACTATATTACTTAGCTACTACTGGGTCAAAGAGAAAATTGAGGACACAATTAAAATGTTCCCAGTATCAAGTGAAAATACAGACATACATGATCAAAATACTTGGAGGAGAGCTAAAGCAGTACTAAAAGGGAAATTCATAGCCATACAGGAATCCATTAGGAAACCAGAAAAAAAAACTCAACTAAATCACCCAACTACACACTTTAAAGACATACAACAAGAAGACCAAAGAAACCCTAAATCAACCAGAAGAAGTAAAATAATTAACTTTAGGGCAGAAATAAATGACACTGAAAATAAGAGAACCATACAAAAGATCAATGAAGCTAAGTGTTGGTTCTTTTAAAGGGTAAAAAAAAAAAGGACAAACCCTTGGCCAGAATCACTACAAAAAGTTGAAGAAGAGTCAAAGAGGACTGTAAATGAAAGAGGAGACATTACAACAGACACCACAGAAATCCAAAGTATCGTGTGAGGCTTCTATGAACAACTATAAGGCATCAAGCTAAAGAATCTGGAACAAATGGAAAGAGTTCCTATAAATATATTACCTTAAAAAACAGGCCAATCACAGACAAATAAATTGAAAAAAAAAAAAAATCAAGAACCTTCCCAACAATGAAAGTCCAGGAACAGATGGTTTTACAAATGAATTCTACAAAACCTTCTAGAAAGAGTTAATACCTATGCTTTTTAAGCTCTTCCAAAATATTAAGATACAGGAACACTCCTTTCCACCTTATCTGAAGTTAGCATCACCCAGATACCAAAAGCATACAGGAACACAACAATAAATAAATAAATAAATAAATAAATAAATAAATAAATAAAACCACAGATCAATATCTCTAATGTACATATATGCAAAATAATGAATAAAATTCTAGTGAACTGTTTACAGCAGTATATTAAAAAGATTGTACATCACAACCAAGTGGGATTTATCCCAAGAATACAAGGTTTAATATATTAAATGAATATATGTAAATCAATAAGTGTGATCTACCACATCAATAGAAGAAAAACCAAAAACAAATGATTATCTCAATAGATGCAGTGAAAGCCTTTAACAAAATTCAACATCTCATTATGATAAAAAAATAACCAAAAAACTGGGAATAGATGATAAATTCCTTAACCTTTGCATATCACTGCAACTGCAAATTCTTATTGTAAGACTGGTTCTTGGAGGATGACCTTAGCTTGTTAGAAGAAACAAACACAAGACAGGATCAGAGGGCTGAAGAGATAGCATTTTGCATGTATATGCAAAAAACTTTCATACCTGAGACTCTGAGGTCCCAGGTTCAATTTCCAACACCACCATAAGGCAGAGTTGAGCAGTACTCTGGTCTTTTTTCTGTGCCCTTCTCTTTGTACATCTTTTTCTTCTCTCTCTCTCTCTCAATAGAGTACTGATCAGCTCTGATTTATTGTGGTGCTGGGGACCGAACCTGGGACTTTCAGGCATGTGAGTCTATTTGCATCATGATTAGGCTATCTACCCCACCACTTATTTTTTATATTCTAGACTCTCTCCCCCTCCCACATATATAAATTTTAATAGGAAAACACAATTACTAGAAGTTCATGAAACAGCAATATACCATAAAATAAACTGAGAGTGCTCAAAGATTTTTTTCCCATAGTCATCTCTTGTGGGAAATGGGCCCACTGTCCAGGAAGTCCAGGCCACTGTTTCCATGAAATTCTGAGCAGGTAGACCCCAAGTTCTCCCCCCTCCCAGGTAGAGACAATGGCAGGTCACTCCTGACCTCATTAACTAATGATGGATGGACTTCCCCAGACAGGGGCATCTTTCTGCACATGCTACTCCATCCCCTTAAACCAAAGGCCCTGAATTACTGTGTATGACTGACTTATAACCCACCACAAATATCCTGGTTTTACTCAACTGCTACCTTCCCCCTGCCCTGAAGTTCCTGTAATTTACCCTCAGAGAAATATGCATTATGAATATCATGACCAAGCCTTATACAGTAATTTTCCAGTTGTGATCAAATACTTTGTAGGTCAAGATGTAACTATGTATTGTGTCCAGGTTAATGATTACCTCAACCTTCTCTCTGAAGTATGGATATATCTGCTTGCTTGTGTCTCTTAATAAATAAGTCCATCCTCAGAGACTTTTTCAGGAGCTGGAAGAGTCTGGTGTGGCTTTTTCCTCTCCATGCACTACACTCTCATCCACAGAGCCACCCCAGGACTCCCAGGGGACCACTCCACCTCTGCCACCAGTGGCCAGGGAGACAAAGGATCCGAAGTGACCCACAATCTCTGACACCACCTGTCTGAGGGAAGGGGTGACACAGCAATATCTATGACTTTCTTGAAATTTCCTATTATTTTTCTGCTGTTTGACAATTGAAGATCTCATCTTTGAGTTTGAGTATACCTAAGTCTTGTGCATTTCAAGTATCTGCAGAAGCCAAGCTACCTTTGGAGGAACACAAGGACTAATACAATGTAGCCCAAGGCACATGTGAGCCTGCATGCATGAACACACAGCTACTATATTCCACCATTTGCAGCTTAAAAAAAAATACACCACACCCTCCACATTTCCAAGACTTTAAACTTGTGCTCAGAATGTCATTTCTTAGCCTTTATTTACTCAAGCAATTCAGATTGAGATTCAAAACTAAAGTTTTCACTCCACTAGACACTTCTCTCCAACAGATTACAAGGTTAACACCCTCCTCTGTACTAAACATATTTCTACTACTTTGTTAAACAATATTTCCTTTTTATATATTCAGTTAACCTCATGTTTATATGACCAATCACCCCTTGACACCTCTAGAAGGGTTTCTATTTGGAAAATTATGTTCTGTAATTATCATTTTTAAATATTTAATCATTTTACCTTTAAATGTGTTCTTTCTAAAATGGGTCAGTGAAACATATATTTGGAGCTCAGAGCCTTGCTTCAAAACTGGTTCTACCTTGCACAACCTCCAAATAACAGATTATCAGCTGTCCATTCCTTCAAGGGTTCAACTCCCACACCAAACTCCATAACACACCATGCACCCCTCCTACTCTAGCTTAGCTGCCTTCTTCCAGTGTTTGCAGGTGATATAAAAAATTTCTATACATATCCCACCACCTTTGGGGGAGGAGCTTGTAAACAGCCTTCTCACATTGAAATTACAGTACTCCAGATCATCTGGCCAGTGAGTCAAAGGAAATCTGTTCCTTATGGGAATGGGTCTCTGTAATCTCTGTACCCAGCACTCCCTGACACATAGATTTAAAGTTCCTTTTGGAGTTTTCCCATCAGGCATGAGTTGGGATCTTAGGTTCAGGAATAAAAGAATATACCTGTTCAAATTCCCAGACCCCATGCCTGGTTAAGACACCTGGAGTAGGAGGGGTAGGTCTATCACTTGCCAGGAGGGGTAACGTGTTTGATGCCCTTCTCCTATGCCAAAACACTCCTTTCTGTCCAGGGAGATACTATCATTATCATTTCAATCTGTCTGATAATTTCTTTTTAAAGATATTATTATTTCATATATATGCATAATGAATACATGCTCAGATACATATATTTAAAATTGTTCCTAATGTAACATAAGGAATAACAAAATTTATGTCAAGTATCTAAGATCTTAATTTTTTTATTCATTTAGACATTCTCTGACAAACTAAACACACACACACACACACACACACACCAGGGCAAGTTGAGAGAGACAGACATGGAAAGTGGGAATATCTTTGTGTGTCTGATCATATTTCCTACTATCTGGACAAAAACTCCATGCTTTCAATTTTAACTAGCACCTGCAAATTGTGTAGCCAACCTGTCCCTACTTGAAACTATTCTCTAGGATCAGGATACATGTTTTTCATTATGTTATTCTGCATATCACATAACATCTGGTATTTATCAGATTTTCAGAAATGCTTTCTGAGTTAATTTGACTTATGTTATATATGGACATGTGCACAAATTGATAAAACACTTGAAAATCTACATATTTATTTTATGTCATGTATATAAGTTAATATAAATATATTCTGATAATATATAGTGATATGTGCTGTAGATATATATAAAATATTTAGAAAATTGATTTTCAAACATAAGTCTTTCAGCAGTTCTGTATTAAGAGGCTATTGCTTCGGTCCCTCTATATTTAAACAGTCATTAATCCAAATGCTAATTTAATCAATACTATATTTTAAAACTATAAAGAGTAAATTAATATCAGTTAAGTGGATTCATTGCACTATAAGCTTTCCGAATGTGCCTAGTGTCAGCAGATTTCTATCAGAAATGAGTCCTGTTCACACCAAACAGAACTCACTTATGAAAATCTTAGGCAGGATTTTTCCACATTTTTTATGCTTTCACTCATTGTGAAAGCTAACATGAATATGAATACTCTTACACTTTTTGGTTTGTCTACTTTACAAGTGCTTATCAATTTTAACACCTGTGGCTAAATGTAGACAAACATAATTTGCTATAAGCAGATGTCTTTTAATATGAATTTTTCCAGAACATTAGGTACTAAGAATCTTGTTTCTCTTCTGCAAGCAATAATTCCATTTATTTAAAAAGTGGTTTGTTCAATGGTGCATGTACATAGACATACAAACTTACACAACTAGACATACATACATGCACATCACACACAGAGATACATATTCATAAATATATCTCCTTGAGGCAAGTTTTGGTTTTCCATCTCTCAATGATATTTTTTCTATTTATGTATTTTCCTACTAGCCAAACTTTTATATTCATAAGAATGATTAGCTTTTTAACTTTAGTAAATAAAAATTTTAATAGGAAATACAATTACTAGAAGTTCAGGAAATAGCTATATACTATAGAAGAAATTGATAGTGCTCAAAGATTTTTTTTCCCCAAAGTCATCTCTGACACCACCTGTCTGAGGGAAGGGGTGACACAGCAATGTCTGTAATTGTTATTGTTCTCTACATCAGACTATAAGCATCTTTTTAAAAATTATTTGTTTATTGGATAGAGACAGAGAAATCAAAAGGGGAGAGAGAGAGAGACCTGAAGTACTGTGTCACCACTTGTGAAGCTTCTCCCTAAAGATGAGGACCAGGGGTTTGAACTTGAGTGTACATTGTAACAACTACTCAACTAATGCACTACCACTTGGCCCCAAGCATCTTAAAGTTAAGGGTATGTGATGTAGCATATAGGCAAACGGAAGAAGAAGAAGAAGAAGAAGAAGAAGAAGAAGAAGGAGAAGGAGAAGGAGAAGGAGAAGGAGAAGGAGAAGGAGAAGGAGAAGGAGAAGGAGAAGGAGAAGGAGAAGGAGAAGGAGCAGGAGCAGGAGCAGGAGCAGGAGCAGGAGCAGGAGCAGGAGCAGGAGCAGCAGGAGGAGGAGGAGGAGGAGGAGGAGGAGGAGGAGGAGAAGGAGAAGGAGAAGAAGAAGAAGAAGAAGAAGAAGAAGAAGAAGAAGAAGAAGAAGAAGAAGAAGAAGAAGAAGAAGAAGAAAAATCACAACCTAACCAACGCAACGATTGCCACCTCAACATGCTTCACCTCAGACTGTGTCCAGAGACTTCACGTGTGGAATGACAACCCTTCAGCTTCATTACTCGGGTGAGACCTTTCCTTTTATAGTACACTCTAATTTCATCTCAGGTAGTTCACTTTCTAACAAAGTCCCATAACCTAGATATACACCAGTTTCTGTGAGAGAGAGCTTATGTGCACACGTATCCATAAACTACTGCAAAATATATACCTGAAAGCAGAAGTACACTAGAGTTTGCAGTGAGTACCTCCCTAACACTTCCTCTCCACTATTCCAAGCTTGGGATCCATGATTGCTCAACAAATTGTTTGGCTTCATATGTTAACTCTCTTTTCAATCACCAGGTTCCAGATGCCACCAGGATGCTGGCCAGGCTTCCCTGGATTGAAGACCCCACCAATGTGTCCTGGAGCTCAGCTTCCCCAGAGACACACCTTACTAGGGAAAGAGAGAGGCAGACTGGGAGTATGGACCGACCAGTCAATGCCCATTTTCAGCGGGGAAGCAATTACAGAAGCCAGACCTTCTACCTTCTGCAACCCTCAATGACCCTGGGTCCATGCTCCCAGAGGGCTAGAGAATGGGAAAGCTATCATGGGAGGGGGTGGGTTATGGAGATTGGGTGGTGGGAATTGTGTGGAGTTGTACCCCTCCTACCTTATGTTTTTGTTCATTAATCCTTTCTTAAATAAAAAATTAAAAAATAAAAAAATAAAATATATAAACATAATAGAAAAATATATATATAGCCCAAGTTTCTATGTCTTTACATTCGTTATAAGTTTTCCCTTCTTTCTTGGTGTTAGTAATTTAACAGAGTTTTACAAAAGTATAATATTTCAGGGATTAAATTTCACAGCTACACACAGTCAGCATAAGTCAGCTCATACTCTGAGTATGAGTATTTTTAAGTAACCGTATCAGAGTGACCTTATCTCCACATTCTTATATTGGCTTCCTCTTTTTTCTATGTTTTATCTCCACTAAAAAGGACCTGATGTTAGAAGAATGAATCCCTGGTCTGACAATCATTCTCTACCTGCTGGAGTTGCTTGTGGTAAAGTCCTGGATCACATATACTACTGTTGACCTTTACTGACTCTATTCTGAACATCTACAACAATTGTCTTCAGCTTCATTACTCGGGTGAGACCTTTCCTTTCATAGTATACTCTAATTCCATATCAGGTGGTTCACTTTCTAACAAAGTCCCAAAACCTAGATATACACCAGTTTCTGTGAGAGAGAGCATATGTTCACATGTATCCATAAACTACTGCAAAATATATACCTGAAAGCAGAAGTACACTAGAGTTTACAGTGAGTACCCCCCTAACACTTCCTCTCCACTATTCCAAGCTTTGGGTCCATGATTGCTCAACAATTTGTTTAGCTTCCTATGTTAACTCTCTTTTCAGTCACCAGGTTCCAGATGTCATCAGGATGCCAGCTAGGCTTCCCTAGACTGAAGACCCCACCAATGTGTCCTGGAGCTCTGCTTCCCCAGAGACCCACCCTACTAGGGAAAGAGAGAGGCAGACTGGGAGTATGGACCGACCAGTCAACACCCATGTTCAGCAGGGAAGCAATTACAGAAGCCAGACCTTCTACCTTCTGCAACCCACAATGACCCTGGGTCCATGCTCCCAGAGGGATAGAGAATGGGAAAGCTATCAGGGGAGTGGGTGGGATATGGAGATTGGGTGGTGGGAATTGTGTGGAATTGTACCCCTCCTACACTATGGTTTTGTTAATTAATACTTTCTTAAATAAATAAATAAAATAAAAAATAAAAAAAGAAATAGAGTAAAAATAGAAGTTCTGACATACATTTTGATGGGTACTGTTTAATTTGTCACATTTTTGTTTTCCTTCAGATATAATGATTGCTTACTCATGGTAATGCATAATAAAATGAAATAATTAAAAATATAGTTAGTATAGATTTCTATTTCATATTCAATTCCTTATAAATCTTGAACTAAGATTTAAAGCTTGATCTATTGTTTTGTTGTTATTGGCAGACATGAATTGGGATTATTGACAAACTCACAATTATTCTTCTTTCACTCTTTATGTATTTTAAAATCAAGAAGAGAGAGGGGGAGAGAGAGAGAGAGAAGGAGAGAGAGTGAAAGACAAAGAGAGACAGAGAAAGAGAGAGATGTCACACTGGAAATCAAAACCTGCACCTCACACATGCAAGTCCTGTGTCCTACCTATTGAGTCACCTCTCTAGTCACTCACTGCTAGTATCTCCATAACTATATATTAATATAAATCACATTATGTAATTGACTATGGTAGAATTTTGACCTAAGCTGAAATAAACAATAACTCCCTTATTACAGAATTTAGCTCAAACTTTTGGCATGAGACTACTAGCAAGGTAAATCCTATTTTATTATCTCTAGATAGAGAATGGCGATCTGTAGCAGAATAAACTATTTCTCTTGCTACATTTAATTTCCAGAAATTGGTAATAAAATGTAAAAAAAAATGGTGTGGAGAGAAGAAATAAGAGAACAAAGTTATTGTTTCCTTATTGAGCTGTCCTTGCTCTTCCCTAGATGATGTTAAAATTAAAAATTAAAAAAAAGAATGAAACCCCTCTTTTTGGTCACAGTAGCAGATACCAAAGTTCACCTAGGATTTTATTTTATTTACCTTTTTGACCATACCTCATCTCAGGCAACCAAGATGTAGAGAAATAAACTTAAAACAATAGGCATCTACCTAGCACTTCACTATTGAGTGAGGTCTGAGAGCCAAGATCAGTGATATCACTTGAGAGGTCTCCTTAGACGAACATATTCCAAGTTCCATTTCAAAATAACTAAATCACAAACTACATTCAAAAAAGAAAGCAGAAGGGAGTCGAGCGGTAGTGCAGCGGGTTAAGCTTACGTGGCGCAAAGCACAAGGACCTGTGTTAGGATCCCAGTTCCAGCCCCCAGCTCCCCACATGCAGGGGAGTCACTTCACAGGTGGTGAAGCAGGTCTGCAGGTGTCTATCTTTCTCTCCCCCTCTCTGTCGTCCACTCCTCTCTCCATTTCTCTCTGTCCTATCTAACAACGATGACATCAACAACAACAATAGTAACTACAACAGTAATGGAGAACAAGGGCAAAAACAACAACAACAACAAAAAATGAAAATAAATAAATATTTTTAAAAAATCATTAAAAAAAGAAAGAAAGAAAATAAAGTTTAAAAAAGAAAGAAAGCAGAAGATGAGACTTGGGAGGTGACACCTTATATAAGGCATTGGACTCTCAATCATGGGGTCCTGAGTTTGAATCCCAGCATCAAATGTGCCAGAGAGATGTGTGCTTTCTCTTTCTGTCTATTCTCCTTTCTCCTCCTCTCTCTCCTTGCTCTCTCTCACTCTCATAAAAATAAATCTTTTTTTAAGAAATAAAGAATATGATATTTTATCCTACTCTAAGGGGGGGTGCAGTGGAATTAAATACAATCTTCCACTGTAAGTGTTCAAATACTGTTTTCTCTACTTTGAAAATTCTTCCTTTCCTTTTGCCTAGTTAACTTATCTTTAAAATTTATATTTCAGTTCTGAGATCATTCTCACGGTATCTTTCTAACTTGGTTAAAGTCACTATTACACATGCTTATTTTATAGGAATTTTTAATTTAAATGTGGTACATGTTAATCCTTATAAGTCATTGATTATTTTCTTCTATTGTATTAATTTTATTTATTTTTATTTTTTCACCACTCTCATCACCAAAGGTCTGTGTCCCCATCCCCACCCCCATAGATAACCACTATAGTTCTCTCACAGTCTTGAAAATAGATTTATGTTTTTCACCTTTATGTATTAAATTCTCTATATTCCATACATGAGTGAAACCATTCTGTAGTTGTCCTTCACTTCCTTACTTGCTTCGCTTAGCATAATCTTATCCAATTTCATCCACTTTATCCCAAAAGACACACTACCATTCCTTTCTATTGCTGTATAGTACTCTGTTGAGTATATGTTCTATAACTTTTTTTATCCAGTCATCTGTTGAAGGACATTTTTGTTTTTTTTCTTTTTCTTTTCTTTAGATTTTTGATATTTGAAAAAGCCACTATATACACGGAGTGCATATATCCCTTCAGGTCAGTGTTATTATATATTTTGGGTATATGCCTAACAGTGGAACTGCTGGGTCATATGGCAATTCCATTTAGATTTGGTTAAGGATTCTCCATATTATTCTTCAGAGTGATTGTACCAGTTTACATTCCCACCAGCAATGTAATAAACTTCCTCTACAATAGAAAAGCTATTGGATTATTTTTATTCAATTTACATATCCTAAATTTTTATATATACTTGCTGAATTAATTAATTAATTAATTATTAAAAATAAATAAGTAAACAGAAGCTCAGAGTGACCCAGTGATCAGAGTGTCATTAAGTGAAAAATCATCTAAAAAAGATATATCTTCTGAAGGGAGGATGGACAACATACTCTATGCTACACCTGAGGAAGATGGTCAATATTGGGGCAGCTTGGAATGTTCCTACTCATGACCACAGAATGTGAGCTCAGATCTACAGGGATACAGAGGTCACATAGGGTACTAAGCTGAATATGGGCTCCAGATGATATCAAATCGATGGGGTTTACAATGAGCAATATTTATACCCCTTTCCCATATTATGGAGCTACTCTCTTCCCTGATTCAGCTTTTCCCTTTTCCAGCCATGATATCACATCCCCAGACAATAATTTGGACCCACCTGCATATCAGATTTCAGGCTCATATTAAAAAAAAAAACTGGTATAGCTATAGGCCCTTTGAAATATAACTAAAATATGCCTACTAGCTATCTACAAAAAAGAGGGCCCCCTAACACTTCATCTGCACTATTCCATCCTTTAGGTCCGTGATCAGTCAACAATTTGTTTCGCTTTGTATGTTAACTCTCTTTTCAGCCACCAGGTTCCAGATGCTAGCATGATGCCGACAAGACTTCCCTGGACAGACAACCCCACCAATGTGTCCTGTAGCTCTGCTTCCCCAGAGCCCCACCCCACTAGGGAAAGGCAGGCTGGGAGTATGGATCGATCTGTCAACACCCATGTTCAGTGGGGAAGCAATTACAGAAGCCAGACCTTCCACCTTCTGCATCCCACAATGACCTTGGGTCCATACTCCCAGAGGGTTAGGGAATGGGAAGGCTATCAGGGAAGGGGATGGGATATGGAGATCTGGTGGTGGGAATTATGTGGAGTTGTACCCCTCTTATCCTATGGTTTTGTTAATGTCTCCTTTTTTTAATAAATAAAAAAAATTAAAAAAAAAGAAAAGAAAACGGGCTGGGGATCATCCTGCCAATGCCAGAATCCAGTGAAGGAACTATTAACAAAGCCAGGACTCCTACCTTCTGCATCCCAAAACCAACTTTGATCCATACTTCCAGTGGGGGAAAAGTGATAGGAGGAAGAGGAGAAGAGGGCTCTCAACTCCAGCTCCATCAGGTCCCAAAAAGAGAGGACAAAAAAGGGGAGAAATAGTTGGATGTAGTAATGGGTCATGAGTAGCTTGGAAGGGAAGAGAGGATTGGACCTAGAAGAAAAAAAGGGGGCAATTATGTACAAATGTAGACAGATAATTGCAGAGATGACAGTTAACCCACTGCAACCTTGGGAGAACTGCAGTAGTTTGCAATGCAGGGACTTGGGATTCAGAGCTCTGGTGGTGGGAACGGTGTGGAATTATACCCCTGTTGACATGTAATTTTGAAAATCAACATTGAATCACTAATAAAAGAAAAAAAATGGTCCATAAAAAAGATGTATCTGTATTTATAATACAGATTATTACAATGATTTCTTTCAGTTGCATCTTCAAGCTCTCTTCAGTCCTCCTACAATGTATTCACCCAAACTTAGAAACAAAACAAATACAACATAGGAAAAACCTAAATCGGGAATCAACCTAAATCAATGGGAATGGGTGGAATTTGTCTAAAGCATCTCTCTCTCTTTAACCAGAGAGACTGAGAAATATCCTGCTATTGAATGGATAATTGGAAGGTAGAATCATAGCCATTATAAAGAGGTGACATTTTTGTTTGGCTGCCAAGTTCTTCGGATGCAGAAAAAAGTGCAATGCAATGGATCAAAGTAAGAACCATAGCAACTGATCAGTCTCAGACTAACTGACCAATAAGAAGTCTCCAGCAAGTGAGAACCTAATCATCACATATGTGCACTGTCCATGGTAGACCTCTAGACATAAAATGAATTCAATTTAGCAAAATAAAACTCATGGGATTTCTATTGGGGTAACAGTATAGGCCTTATGAATAGAATGCTTGGTTTTGTTTTGCTGCTTTTTTTTCCCCAGCAAAGCAATGTAGGGAAGATCTCATAGAAATTTAAAGTAAGACTCATTTTTACATGACTTGGCATAAATAAAGTGAATACAAAATGATGAAGACCTATTTGTTTGTCTCAGCTCAACTAAATGTCTCTTATACTTGTTTATCAGTTAGTCCTATATCATCAAAATTCACCATCTTTCCTAAATTATTCTTATATATCTATATATTTACTGTAGACAATATCCCAAACAATTTCTCCTCACTTAACTTTACCCCTACTTCCTGAAAAGCTTATTATACATCTTATCTTCTGAGTTGCAACTTTGAAACCCAGTAATATCCTTGTGTTTGTATTTCTTTTGAATTTGGATATTGTATCATTGATAACTTCTGCAAAAGCTTTCTCTAGTCATGACTAAATTTCTGTCCATTCTTATTCACTTATTCAATTATTTACTTTGCACATACAGGATAGTCAATGCTAGATGCTGGAAGATTAAAATAGCACTCTTCTTTATCTTCATGTTATTATTTTTTATTTTATAAAAAGTTATTATCTAATCACAAACACAGTGAAATACCAATGACCCAAGCTCAACTTAGGACCCTTCCTGAGCATGAATATACTTTGTTTAGGCTTGTCTTACTGTAGTTTTCGTGCCATTACTCTCTATGTAACTCATTAAGTCCATATATATCTTCCCCCAAATATGATAAATTCAACTGATACTAAATACAGTGTTTTTCTCTGTTTATAGCACCATCAAATACTAAGTCAGTCCTCTCTCTCTCTCTCTCTCTTTCTCTCCCCTCTCTCCCCTCTCTCCCCTACTCCCCCCCCCCCGCCACCATGGTTATTACTTGGGTTCAGAGCCTGCACAAACAACGTCACCATTCCCAGAGGGATATATTTTCCTTTTTAAATTTCTTTTTTAAAGAGACAAAAAGAAAGGGAGGGAGAGAATGAGAGATACCTGCAGCACTGCTCTACTGGTGAAGCTTCCTTCCTGCAGGTGGGGATCAGAATCTGGTTTGAACCCAGATTCTCATACATGGCAATGTGTGTACTCTACTAGTTATGCCACCATTCAGTGCCCAAATTCTAAATATCTTTCATGGATATTATTGTTTTCATTTCATCATACTAACCAAGTCATATAGCACCTTGTCTTCCATTCAAAGGTACTCAGTAAATGTTAAATTCATTGACTCAATTGAGAAATGCAAAACAAGTTTTCAGTGTCATTTTCTTCAAACAGAACTCAAAATAGGATTAACTTTGTCATTCCTCAGAAATGAAGCCATTTCTAATATGCCTTCAGTGAAGGAAATGAGAGGAAAAAAAAATATTTTGCAAATTACAATAACTTGACAGCTGCTCGCTAAACAATACCACATTAATTTTCAACGTTCCACACATGGCTGAGTAGAAGATCCCTTAATCCCAGGTCCCATTTTGTGTTTGCCTCATTGTCTCGGTCCC
This sequence comes from Erinaceus europaeus, assembly GCF_950295315.1. Classification (NCBI taxonomy): domain Eukaryota; kingdom Metazoa; phylum Chordata; class Mammalia; order Eulipotyphla; family Erinaceidae; genus Erinaceus; species Erinaceus europaeus. The sequence continues at coordinate 149,003,776 of NC_080163.1, forward strand.
CTCACTGTATCACTTACAGAAATCACCAGTGACTGTGTACTCTCTTAAACCTTATTATTGCTAGAGAAGTCATAGAGTAGGTTAATGCAGATCTGCTTCCCAACGGTATGTTAAATGGATTTAAGTTCTTTATTTTGAGAGATTGACTTTGAGAAATCCTCTTCTTTATCAGTTGCTGCCAGGAAATAAAACCTTTCAGGAATGACAGTAAACTAACCATTTATCCTTGAATTATATAGGCATAATAACTTTTAAGGAGATTGAAATTAATTTGGTCATTTATGAGTAGGCATAATCAGATGACCCTGTGTATTGGGGCCAATGAGACAGCATGTCAGAGGTTTGAATTTCTGGCTGCCAAAGACCTGCATTTTGGAATTTTTTCTGAGCAAATTCTCTAAGCTTTAGTCATGCCACTGTGATTCTTTTGTTCTTGGCTTACTGTTTCCAACAAGTGATTACCTTCAAAGGAAAGGAGAAGGGAGGCTTTTTGGAAGAGGAATTTGCTTTGGGGACAAAAAAAAAAAGTATGTTATTGACTTTTGAAATCCTAATAGCCTGCTTAGGGAAACTAAAGATATCTTTCAAATACAGAGTATGAGTGGCACAAAATACTGTCTAGATATAGAAGAAAGGTAATTGCAATTGAGTTAGCATGTTGGTGGGGAAAGTGCAGTTTGATATGGCCACTGTCATTCAATAATATACAAAAGGACTGGTCTGGGGCACTTTCTGAAGGGAGGCTGGGGTATCCTGCAGTGCCACTGGAGGAAAACTGGTCCTGAAATGAGTGTAGCCTGCAATGTTTCCAGCTATGACCATGAGCTGTGAGCTCAGACCAATAGGGACTCAGAAGCACATAGACTCTGGTGCTAAATATATATATATATAGGCCCTGGGTCTGATTAATGAAGGTAAATAGTTAATTCTATCCACAGAATTTTTTCAAGAGTGAAAGCTACTTTCTAGCCCTTTTCTCTACTTTGACACCATTTTCTCAGACAATATTTTTATCCAACTTCTTACAAGTTATCAAACTCAGGCAAAAACTACCATAGTCATGGGTCCCTAGAAACATGCCTAGGATAGACTTTCTTTCTTACCCGCCCCCTAAAATCCCTAATCTCATCTGCTCTGTTCCTACTTTTTGGTTCCTGTTCATTAACCATTTTGTCTCATTTTGTGTCCTGCCACATTCCAGACACGAAGTTGCAGATGCTACCAATGATTCCATCCTCAGACAATTTCACCAATGTATCCCAGAGCCTCACCTCTTCAGAGCTCTACCCTAGTAGGGAAAGATGAAAACAGACTGGGGGGTATGGATTGTACTGCCAACATCCATGTCCAGCAGAGAAGCAATTACAGAAGCCAAAACTCCTACCTTCTCCACCCCAAGATCAATCTTGATCCATACTCCCAAGGAGGGAGAGTGATAGGAGTGAGAGGCTAAGAGGGCTCTGAACTCCAGCTCCATCAGGACCCAGACAGAGAGGAGGAAAAAGGGAGGGACACTTAAAAGTAGTGATAGGGTCATGAGTGGTTTGGAAGAGAAGAGACGACTGGACCTGGAAGAAAAAAGGGGACAACTATGTATAAATATAGACAAATAGTTATAGAGATGATAGTTAATAACCATGTCTGCAACCTTACGAGAACTTTGGTGGCTTACAGTGGAGGAATTGGGGATTCAGAACTCTGGTGGTGGGAATGGTGTGGAATTATATCCCTGGTGACATGTATTTCTGTAAATAAATATTAAATAACTAATAATTTTTTAAAGTGAGCATTTATATATATATTCATACATACATTCATATGAATATATACAGTATCTGTGTAGATAGATATAGACATAGACATAGATAGATAGTTATAGAATCAATCCATATATATGTGACCTTGAGAGCACCACAGCAGTTTCCAAAGGAGGAGATGATGCTATAGAACTCTGGTGGTGGGAAGCATATAAAATGTATCCCTTTAATTTGATTTACAAATTAACTTTGTAAATCAATGTTAAATCACTAATAAAAACTAAATTTAAAAAATGACTGGGGCAATTTTCATCTCTTGATATTTTGATTTATTTGTTTATTTTGGCTCTGATAAAATTCAGATGCCAAAAAGTATTTTACAAATCTTGGCAGAGGTATGTCAGAAATTCTAGGAAAGATGATATACATTGGGAAAATATGGGTCAAAGGGGGCACTCTGAGGGCTAGGAAATAGTTCACCTGGTAGAATGCATACCTTCTATGCAAAACCCCAGGTTTAAGCCACGGTGCCACATGGAGTACTATGATTGGCATGGGGTGGGAGAGCTCCACAGATGGTGGGGCAATGCTATGTTTTCCATCACCATCTCTCTCTCTCTCTCTCTCTCTCTCTTCCACTCTCCTTTTCCTTCTCTCAAATGAAAACAAAGAAAATGTAGGCCTGTTCTCTCTTCCACTCTCCTTTTCCTTCTCTCAAATGAAAACAAAGAAAATGTAGGCCAGGAACAGAACAATAGAATCATACATGTGTGAATCTCCAGTACCATCCCCCCCACTACACACACACACACACACACACACACACACACTGGATACTTTGATAGCACATTTCCATAGAAGCTAAATGGTCCTCTGGAAGATCGTCTCCTAGGAATTAGCTAAGTATCAGAACACAACTGAGATCAAGAAACAAGACATGACCTGGAGGTCACAGTAACAATAGTTGAACCAAGCTTCTTATTGTGAATGTCCTGGTTTCCATCTGAAAATTCACTAGGATATTCTGATGTTCCGAATCCTGTTATGGTTATGCTACAGCATTACTTAAAATAGTAAAGAAGAAATATAAGCCAGAGCTGAGCTGAGTAGTGATCTGGTTAAAAACAACAATAATAGGGAGCCAGACTGTGGTGCAGGAGGTTAAGCTCGTGGCGCAAAATGCAAGGACCAGTGTAAAGATCTGGGTTCGAGCCCCAGGCTCCCCACCTGCAAGGGGGTCACCTCACAGGAGGTAAAGCAGGTCTGCAGGTGTCTATCTTTCTCTCCCCCACTCTTTCTTCCCCTCCTCTCTCCATTTCTCTCTGTCCTATCCAACAACGACAACATAAATAACAACAACAAAAATAATTACAGCAACAATAAAAACAACAAGGACAACAAAAGGGAACAAATAAATACATTAAAAAAAATAATAAACAAAAAAAGAAAATTTCAGGGGGGTGGGCAGTAGTGCACCTGGTTAAGGGCATACATTTTACAGAGTTCAAGGACCCAGGTTCAAGCCCCTGGCTCCCACCTGTAGGGGAAAGCTTCACAAGTGGTGAAGCTAGGCTACAGGTGTCCTCTCTGTCTCTTTCACTCACTATCTCCCCCTCAAGTTCACTCTGTTTATCCAATAATAAATAAATAAATAATTTTAAAAATTATTATTTTTTCATTCCTTTTTTTTTCTTTTCTTTTTATTTAACCAGAACACTGCTTGGTTCTGACTTATGGTGGTGCAGGGGATTGAACCTGGGTCTTTGGAAGCTCACGTATAAGAATTTCTTTTCATAACCATTATGCTATCTACCTCTGCCCTTAACTTTTATTTTTTTGACATTTTATTTATCTTTTTGCTAGAGAGAAATTGAGAGGGGAGGGGAAGATAGAGACAGAAAAAGAAAGACCTACAGACCAGGTCCATAGCTTGTAAAGTTCCTCCCCTGCAGGTGAGGAGTGGGGGCTTGAACCAGAGTTCTTGTGCATGGTAACATGTGCACTCAAACAGATGCACAACCACCCATCCCCCTTATTTTATTTTTAAAAACATTATGTTTGGGAGTCAAGCCGTAAGGCAGCAGGTTAAGCACATGATGCTCAAAGCGCAAGGACCAGCTTTAAGATCTGGTTCAAGCCCCGCCCCCGTCCCCTCCCCCACTCCCCACCTGCAGGGGAGTCACTTCCCAAGTGGTGAAGCAGGTCTACAGGTATTTATCTTTCTGTCCCCTTCTCTGTATTCTCCTCTCTCCATTTCTCTCTGTCCTATCCAACAAAGAGACAACAATAATAACTACAATAATAGAACAACTAGGGCAACAAAAGGGAATAAATAAATAAATATTTAAAAAATAGTAAAGAAGCATATAAGAAGATCCTTCCGGGTGGGGCGGTAGCGCAGTGGGTTAAGTACACATGGTGTGAAGCGCAAGGACCAGCGTAAGGATCTGGGTTGGAGCCCCTTTCTCCCCACCTGCAGGGGGATCGCTTCACTAGCGGTGAAGTAGGTCTGCAGGTGTCTGTCTTTCTCTCCCCCTCTCTGTCTTCCCCTCCTCTCTCCATTTCTCTCTGGCCTATCCAACAATAACGACATCAATAATAACAATAATAATAACCACAACAACAAGTGCAACAAAAGGGAAAAAAAAATGGCCTCCAGGAGCAGTGAATTCCTGGTGCGGGCACCGAGCCCCAGTTATAACCGTGGAGGCAAAAAAAAAAGAGAAGATCCTTCTATCATTCCATTTAAGTTCAGAGTTCTGTTAGAAACAAATTAACAAAGACTAAATTCAGTCTAGATTAACCAAGATGTGGCTATTTCTGTGAGGAAAAGTAACATAAAACATTAAGTTGGAAGGAGAAATAATTGTCATACTCACTCATTTGTATGCATATACTCAATACATAAAATTATAGCTAGTAATTAGTACTTCAAAAGAAATTAAATGTATGTCTATATGCATTTTGAACATCAGCATATATATATATTTGGAAATTATCTCAAAACATATAGGTATATACATAAGTTTATATTTACAGATAGTTTGCACATGTAATTTGCAAAGGCTTCAAAATGATGGTAAGGACAAGGAATCCCTTTGTACACTTCTTTTATGGTTCATGGTCTGACCTCAGTCTATATATATATATTTTTTTTAATTTATTTATTTATGAGAAAGATAGGAAGAGAGAGGGAAAGAACCAGAGATCACTCTGGTACATGTGCTGCAGGGGATTGAACTCAGGGTCTCATGCTTGAGTATCCAATACCTTATCCATTGCACCGCCTCCCAGACCACCTGACCTCAGTCTTAACTATCTTTCTCCTATATGAACCACTGTGTATGAGCCCTTGGATTAGTAAGAAACCATCTGAAGTCCCAAGTATGTGTTTGTGCATCTTGCTGTGACTTTGTCAGAATGTTTCAACTCTACCTCTAACAGATTTCTATTCATTCTCCATGTTCAAAAGTTAATTTGGAAAACCATCACTAACTCCTGCAGTTCATGAAAGACTATATTCTAAGTCCTCTGCTAATAGCTCTTTCACATACCTACACAGACATTCACCACTTCTAAAACTAAGTATTTCTCCCCAGAATTCTTCACCTGTATAGAGAAAACACCAGAGGACAGATGTCATACATGAATATCATTGACTTTTCCTCCCAAATACCCAGAAGTACATTCTGGAAACTGGAATGCAATCATATTCCACAAACATTTGCTGTGTGCTTTGACTGCAACATATGTCACTTTCCTTTTAGAATTCTTTTAACTATTCCTTCAGTGTAAGCTTCATTTCCTCACATTTCAGTTTATATCATCCTACTCACAGGCATGAACCCTGACCATGAAATTATAAATGTTGTTGTTGAAGTCAGCACTAGGAACCTATATAAATCCTTTACTCACATAACCCCTCAGAGTTATCATCCAAATGTACATATGGGTTTAAATTGTTCATTTTTGACATTACTGAATTAAACCCAGATAGAGAAATTAAAGAAAATCATGTCTCGTTTAGAGAAGACCACAGGCTTGTTTGCATTTAAAAAGGCTCACTAAACCTTTCCTCTTTTTTTAATCGAATTGGATAGTGCAATTTTTCTACCTTAGCAATCAAGATTATACTAAATTTCCCTTAACAATTGTTCAATTCATTCGCCTGAGTATAAAACAAACATTTCAATCTTTTGTTGAATAGTTTACGATATGTCATGTCAAAGGAGAAAAAAATTGTTTGAAGAGCTTTTTTAGTGTAACACTGAAATGATGGAGAATGATTTTATTGATTTTATGGAGAACTGGTACCTCACACAGGAGCAATTTCACTGACCCAGGTTGCTTTTTCATTCAGATAAACAGAGAGATGAAAAGACACAACAGCAGACTTTCCTCCAGTGCCATAGCATCTCCCATGTGCCAAGGCTCAAACTAGGGTTGTGTACATAGCAAGGAACAAAACCAAATTTTGATGAGCTCTCTTTCTCTGACACTTAAGCTTTAGCTTTCTCTTCTATAACATAATAACATGATGAGGCTAACAAATGTAACTAAAATAACAAATTAACTGCCAAGTATAGGAGGTATGTTCAATAAATACTCTGCTATAGTTATTTACTTGTTCATACATTTATTTTCTCATGCATTTACCTTTCCATACTCTCATCTATTTATCTAGTCATCCCACAATTCTACCACAGTCTATCATATATACGTACACATACATATCAAGTAACTTCTATGTTTTGAGTCATTTAAACCTGCATGGAGGATATTAACAATGAGAATTGATATATACCCTTACGGATATCTTTACAAGGGAGTTGGGTGGTAGCACAGTGGGTTAAGCACAGATGGCACAAAGTGCAAGGACTGGCATAAAGTTCCTGGTTTGAGCCCCGGGCTCCCCACCTGCAGGGGAGTCGCTTCACAATCAGTGAAGCAGGTCTGCAGGTGTCTGTCTTTCTCTCCCCCTCTCTGTCTTCTTATATTGTCCAGGAGAATGAATTAAAAAGAGCTTGAATAAAGTCTGATTAATAGTAAATTCTCCTCTCACAAAAAGAACTTTAACCAAGTTCCTGAGAACACTAACTATAAGAAAAAAAAGGGGGGGCTTCAGGGCACAGCAGGTTAAGTGCATGTAGCACGAAGTGCAAGGACGAATGTAAGGATCCCGGTTTGAGCCCCCGGCTCCCCACCTGCAGGGGAGTCGCTTCACAAGCAGTGAAGCAGGTCTGCAGGTGTCTATCTTTCTCTCGCACTCTCTGTCTTCCCCTCTCCATTTCTCCATTTCTCTCCATTTCTCTCTGTCCTATCCAACAACGACAACAATAACTACAACAATAAAAACAACAACAAGGGGAACAAAAGGGAATAAATAAATAAATAAATAAATAAATAAATAAATAAATAGAAAGAGTAGACTTAAATAGATCAACTGATTATCATGGTGGGGGTCACAGAACTTTGGTAGTGCATGTACTGTTTTGCTAACAGCTGGCACTCTTTTACTACATTCAGTGTATCTTGATTGTATTTTGTTCAAAGAAGAAAATTCAAATGGACAATGATTTTTTTATTCACTTGTTGGTCTGAGCATGAGCAAGAATTTCCATGAAGAATGATGTGCTCAACATTAATTGAACTAAGTTCACTCAGCACTTTTCTCAAATGAAAGAAATTGATTTCTATCTTTTTAAGTACAAAGTTACCCTTAGACCTGTTGTCTTCCTCCCTCCACTCCCTTCTTTCTTTCCCTCTTACTTTATAATTCTGTGGGACAGACCTGCTTTTCTGTAGAATTCTACAGAATTACTTTTCTGTTGAAAGGTCAGAGCTTGGGTGAATATGAGGGAAACCCACATAGCAAGGAAAGTACTAGCATAAAGTAGGGGAGGCAGAATAACCTCAAATAACCTTGTAGGAAGGCAGAGCTCAGACAAGAGAAGAGAGATTAGTACAGGAGAGCACTGAGCATAAGCAGAATGCCCCACAGATCTTTGCAGCTCATAACCTGGAGAAACCTCACAGATACCATTTTAATCAAGTGGTTAGCATAATCATCTTCATAATTGGTGCAAACTGAAATTTTCTTATCACCTAGTATAAGGCACTGACGAGAAATATTATTATCCCATCCCTGTCCAAAAATGCTGTATAACATGCATCAAAACACAAGAAAATATCAGACTGACCCAAACTGAGGAAAATTCTACAAGACAACTGACCTACAATCTTCAAAAGTGAAAAGGTCATGAAAGTCAAAGAAGAGGAAAATTTTCAGACTGAAGGAAAGTAAATCAACGTGACAACTAAATGCAGTGTAACATCTAGGACTGGATTTTTTTGCTATAAAGATACTGTTGCCTTCATAAGTCACACTTGAATCAAGTCTTCCATTAGGGAACAATATATAAATTTCAATTTTCTCATGTTGATGGTGATATTGTGATAATGTAAGTCAAAGTCTTGGATGTAAATATTATAAGCTGAACTTGTCAGAGGATCTTTTTTTAAAAAAATATATTTATTTATTTTCTTTTGTCACACTTGTTTTATTGTTGTAGTTTTTATTATTGTTGTTGTTATTGATTTCATTGTTGTTGGATAGAACAGAGAGAAATGGAGAGAGGAGGGTGTCAGGTATTAAGCCAGCTCCCCCTGCTCCACCCTGCATTGCTGATACTATGGCTTATTTACATAATAATTGTTTTGCCTGAAAGATCCCCACCCATTCCATTCCTCTGATCTATCTTCTTTGAGACTGGCCCTGCCCACAGGGTAACATTAATCCCACCAGTTAAAACCATCGCAACAGTTGCGAGGGAAGTTTATACCTTCTCAGCCCACTTTTGCCTTTCTCTACCCCCCTTCCTAGCCATTTCCATTTCCTACTTGCCACTTCTGTCTCTATCCTACAAAAGCATTGTCTCTCTGATCAAATAAAGACATTGCATTACCACCCCGCCATGAGTTCAAGACTCTCCTGTGTCACTGAGTGAGTAGCAGCCCAGGCTGGCTCCAGTTGAGTTCTCTCCAACCCATAGAGCATGCACCTGGGAAAGAGGCACCCCCACACTAGCCTGGCAGGGGGGAAGACAGAGTGGACATTTGCAGACCTGCTTCACCACCTGTAAAGGGACTCCCCTGCAGGTGGGGAAGTGGGGGCTCGAACCGGGATCCTTCCACCAGTCCTTACACTTTGCACCACCTGTGCTTAAACCTCTGCACTACTGCCCAACTCCCTTGTTAGAGGATCGTATGCATCCTGTCAAAAAACTGTTGCTTTCCAACAGTTCCAAAAAATATGTTGCCCTTAAAGCAAATTGTAAGTAGTTTCATAGCAAAATCAGTTACACTCAGTCAGTAAAATGATGATTAAATGTCCAATCTCTAAAATATCATATGCCCATGAATTCAAAATGCAAGCCTCTACCTTAGTACTTGTATGCTATGGACAATGCTATGGTATGCTTAGTAGTTGTATGCTATGGACAATCATTAAACCTTCATACATTTATTTTATAATTGGCTTAGTGTTAAGTTTCATTCAAAAATTTAAAAATCTCATGAAAGACTGGGGGATAGCTCAGTCAGTAAATTGTACACCATACCATTCATGAATTCCTGGGTTCTTTCACATGAGGGGTAGCTACACAAATGGAGATACACAAATGGTGAAGCATAACTGTAGTGTTCTCTTTGTGTGTGTCTCTGTCTCTGCCTCTCTCTCTATATATATATATATATATTTTTTTTTTTAATGAGATAAACCAGAAGTGGTAGAATCATGCTGCTAATAAAATTCTTGGCAGGGGTAGGTAGCATAATGGTTATACAAACAGACTGTCAGACTGTCATCCTTCTGGCTCTGAAGACCTAGGTTCAATCCCATGAACCATTACAAGCCTGAGCTCAATAGTGCTGTGGTTAAAAAAAAAAAAAAAAGAAAAGAAAAGAAAGAAAAAAAACTTTACATATATATAATTCTTCACAGGTTTCATGTACAAATTATTATTCGGTACATGAAGTTATTAAACAAAAATTCACACTTTGAAGTACTAAATCAGTTTAGCCATTATGAATATCCTATAATTACCTATTGCCATCATTATTTTACTGAATGTTCAATTCTAGTTACCTCACAGGAAGTAAACCTGGGTTAGGTGACCCAGAGAAAGTTCTTTCACTTCAGAAATCTCATTCTTTTCCATCAGTTTCTATGACCTCACCATGAGCTCTACCCAGTCTTTGATTACTATGGCCAATCTATACTTGCCTTTATTCCTCAGAAACACCATGTAGTTTCTACCTCCAAAGAACCACATTTTCTTCCCTTTTCCCTGAACATGTCATCTTAATGATCTAGATGACATAAGATTTCAAAGTCCTGCTTAAAATTAAGTCACCACAGTCCCTTGTCATTGTATTATTTTCATTCAGGCCTCTAGTCTTTTTATAGGGCATACTGAAATTTGAATTATTTTTCCTTTTTATTATTTACATTAAAGCTTTTCTCTACTGAACAAAAAATATTCTTGAGATCATTGTTTATGTCACTGATTTCTGTTGCATTCACTACTGTATACTGAGGAGGTAGCACAGGGCCCAGTATATAATAGACTTTCTTCAAGTAACCACAGAATGAACTCATACACGAATGAACTAAGCACAGAATCAGGTACAGGGGATTCATTATGTCAACTTTACAACAACTTTAGAATGCTGATAGCGAAGCAGGTACCGCTTTTGCTGTATACACTATCTTGTTTGTTACCCCAGGCAAAGATAAAGATTGTCAGTACATCTTGACAATTCCAAAAGAAAAACTAATTATTTCCAAGTAATTCTGTAAAGGAGCCTTACCCAAAATATGTGAAGAGACTATGTTGGATGCAAATTTATATTCCCACTAAAGAATGAATGATCACTTCAGAAGGAAATAATTGCTTTGCCACTAAATACAGCTGTTATTTATGTCACATTATTTATAAGACTGATGTGTATAATATTCCTCCAGATCTACTATAAATTAAAACAATTCAGGAACATATTATCTACAGGCACTTATGAGAAGATGTGTTCATAGTTGACACAGTGCTGATTCTAATACAAAAATGGAACTTTTTTAAGAGGTAAAGACTGTTTTATGGGGACAAAAAAAATCAACAAGTAATCTCATCATCATAACACTGGACTGATGACCACCCATAACCAAGTCATACAGTATGTAAATGTTCTGATGATTTTAAGTTACTTAGTATTACTCCCAGAAACATGGATAATAATGATATGTAAACAATCATAAAGGGGGGCTGGCTGGGTGGTGGCACACTTGGTTGAACACACATATTACAATGCACAAGGATCCAGTTTCACACACCTGGTCCCCACCTGTAGGGGAGCTGGTGAAGCAGGGCTGCAGGTGTCTGTCTGTCACTCTCTCTATCTCCCTGCCTGTCTCAACTTCTGACTGTCTCTATCCTTTAAATAAATAAATAAATAAATATAATACAAAAGATTTTTAAAAAATAATCATAAAGCTACAGTATGAGAAAACAGGTTTCAAATTTTAGAATCTTGTATATTAGCTCAAAAATATGGGAGAGATTATATTCCAGAGCAAAATTTAACTTCATCTCCTACAAAACAGATAATTATAATGCAGAAGTCAGGTAGATGACTCAGTTGGTAAAATGTAGGACTTGCATTCGTGAAGTCCAGGGCTCAATCCCTGAATGAATATGGTACAGTGATGCTCTTGCCCTCATAAATATATATATAATATTTTTAATTATAATAATAACAACTACCTCACTAACTTGTCTTAGAGGTCTAGTAATGCAATGGGTTCAAATCAGTTCTCCTACAGGCATTCTCTCTGCAAGCAATTGTACAAACATTTTCAGGAAAAAATAATTGACAATTTTGCTGTGAAAGAGAAAAGAACAAAGGTGCAAAGCCAAGGTGACAGCCAGAAGCCAAGCCTAAGGAACTTCTCCTCAAGAAATCTCTTCAGATCCTGATCTATCTGTCCAGAAAGATCACAGAGAATGTGAGGAGCTTCAGAGAATAGAAAGTAAAAAGAAAAAAAATCCACAAAAGAAACCTGTAACATATGTGAACAGCAGACTTAAGAACACTGAAGGAAAAACACAGATCTGTGATTTTTTTTTTTTTTTTTTTGCCTCACCACCCACCAAGCCTTGAAGCTAAGGATTCAAATCTTTGGAAGCTCCCTCTCAGAGGTACAGAGTCCAGCCCTCAACCAAGAGAAAGAATCTGTAAGACTACATTCCAGAAATAAACTGCACCTCAGGTTCCAGCAGAGAAATGTTTACTGCAAAATAGCTTAAATTGTTAGAGTCAGAAAAAGGAGTCACAACTTTACTAGAATCGGCAGTGCCCCAGGACACATATATAAGGATATCTAACACCTCTTGTGTGAACTTGATCAAGCTAGCTACATAGAGACTAAGCTACCTAACAGCTTTTGATCCCTAAAGAATATTTGGGGCAATGAATTATGAGCATGGCTGAGGAGTGAATTCCAGTAAACTGCTTTTGGCCACTGGAAACCAGGAGATTAAACTTCCCAGAGAATGCAATCTCCTGCCCAGGCTACTCTAGTCTCAATGTTGTGGCTAGACTGAGTCTTCAGAGAAAACAAGACCAACCAGACCTACAAATAACACAGAAGAGCTCTAGTGGCAGTGGGAAAGGAGTGGGCTGCAAACCTGAGCAGGAAGCTTCCAAAGGAACAGCCTATCTTCAGGCCAGTTTTACTGGAGTCTGAAAACAGTGTAAATATGCATGGCTTCCCCTGACTGGTCCTGCAAATAAGCCAAAGACAACCAGACAGGCTGTTTGTTGACCTGCTTCCTGATTCAACCAGATAGCCACACCCTCCACCCAGGCCAGTAGCCCCACCCACTCACCAGTGAAGCAGGGAACTAAAAAGAAAGGTAGGTACTTTAGAAAGTTGGAGAAGCTTCATCTAACCAACTATGCTGGTAATAACAGAACTAGTCTTTTGCTTCGCCTCTAGTGCCATTGAGTGGGTACAAGTGCGTACACTATATGTGTTTTTTATTCCTTTTTTTTTCCCTTTCTTTTCCCTTGCTTGCTTTGTGTGTTTCTGCTTTGTCTCTTTATCTCCTTTTGAGAGCGTGTACTGGTTCTGTTAGTCTGTTTTTTCCTTCTCTGCCTGTGCTTCTTTTACTAGGGTAGTTGAGTTTTTATTTGTTTTATTTTTTTCTTTTCTTCTTTTTGGTGTGTGAGTATGGTAGGTTTGTTTGTCTTTGTACTTGTGCAGTGTGTATGTGCCTCTCTACTATTTGTATACAGGAGTTTTACTGACCTTTGTAGCAGATCCCAAACTCAGCTACCAGAGACAAGGAGACTATCCTCCAGAGCAACAGCATCACTCACTCCTCAAGTACATCACGAGGTGGATAGCTTCATGAGTCCTGAGACCAACAAGCCAGAGGTTGCCTTGTCCCATAGCTGAAGTTGCTACATAGTTGCTACATCAGTTTCATAAAGCCACTTCCCCGACAGGAAACTATAGCATAACTTCCCTGACTCTTCTGGAGTTTCAAACAGTCACCACTCCCTACCCTTTACCCCATTTCCAGAGATTTCAGCCACAACTCTAAAATGAACAACAGCTACAGAGCAACTTCTTCAACTATTGAAGCTACATCACAACTAATGCTCCTACACACACAGAATCTAACACCTGACCAAAGCTTCAGTGGTAAAACCCATCTGACTGGTATACTGCTGATAATACATGTAGTTTAGCTCCATATAGGTCTTAGTCACTCCAGCTTCTACAACCAAATACCATGGACTAGGTAGCTTATAAACAACAGGAATTTATTTCTCAGTTTGAGTAGCTGGAAGCCTGAGATGAAGGTGCCTATGCTATTAGGTTTTGATAGGGACCCTCTTCAGGGTTTGCTAGTTTTTCACCTGTGTCCTCACTTGTTGGAAATGTGAGCTAGCTCTTTTCAATCACTTTTATAAAGGTTCCACCTAATCATAACCTATTCACTACAATGACCTGGATTATGATTTTAATATGTAGGTTTTGAGAGAACACAAATGTTCCTATCGTATTAATGGTCATACAGAAAATAATGATCAGCATCCCGGAGTGAGTAGAGCTTTGCATTTGGAAGCATGTGGTTCCAACTTTGATACTTGGCATCACATATGTCAGAGTGATGTTCTTTTACTTCCTTCCTTTTTCTTGTGTTAATAAATAAATCCTTTCTTTAAAAAAAAATAGATAATGAAAGCAATGGTAAAGGTGGATGATAAAGCACATTATTTTATTTCAGAGGGAAAACAAACTTTTCTTAATGAATTTCAACAGGACAACCTCTTATTCATAGTTAAAAGGAAGGGAAAGGAATCTTACATGGTGAACATGATACAGAATACAGAGAAAATGGAAGCAAGACAAGTGAGATGAAAACTCCAAGGGAATGGGGCCAGGTAGTGGCATACCTGGTTGAGTGCACATGTTACAATGCTCAAGGACCTAGGTTTGAGCCTTTAATCTCTACCTGCAGGAGGAAAGCTTTGTGAAGAAGTGCTGTAGGTATCTCTCTGTCTGTCTCCCTCTTTATCTGCCACCCCCATAGAATTCTGGCTACCTCTATCCAATAAATAATAAAGATAATAAAAGAATTAATAAAAAAAACACCAATGGAGTCAGTTCAGTTTTACCCGATCCAGAATGAGCTCTTCCTACAAGGAGTGAGAGCAGATCCTGGAATACCTTACTGACAAAGCCCCTGTATTAAGCACTTGATGTGACAGTGGAGTGAAATGTTCACTACATTATTATTCATCAGATTTCACTGCTTCCCTTTTACTGCTGAGGGAACTGATACTTAGAGTGATGTAGCAACTTATTTATAAAAACTTAACACTAATGGCTGGATGATGGCACACTCCTTAGAGCGTACACATTACCATGTGCAAGGACCCAGGTTCAAGCACCCAGCCTTCACCTATAATGGGAACACTTCACAAGTGTGGCAGTTGTCTCTTTCTCCCTTTCTATATATATATATATATATATATATATATATATATATGTTTTGCCTCCAGGGTTATCGCTGGAGCTCGGTGCCCACACCACAAATCCACTGCTCCTGGAGGCTATTTTTCCCCTTTTGTTGCCTTTGTTGTTCATTATTGCTGTTATCATTATTGTTATTAGTAGTATTGTTCTTATTGTTGTTGGGTAGGACAGAAAATAATGGAAAGAGTTTGGGAAGATAGAGGGTGAAAGAAAGACAGACACCTGCAGATCTGCTTCACCACCCCCTTGCAGGTGGGGAGCTGGGGGCTCGAACCAGGATCTTTAGGCCGGTCCTTGCGCTTCATGCCACGTGTGCTTAACCCGCTGAGTCACCGCCTGGTGCCTCTCTCTCCCTTTTTACCTCTTTCCTCCCTCTCAATTTATCTCTAAATTAAATTTTTAAAAATCTAATATCAGTTTAGTGATGAGCCTAGGTCAGGCACACAAGGAAATGCACACTGGTTTCTTTCTCTGATAAAACCAACAAGCAAATTTGATTCTTCTTTCTCCTCTGGTAGAAGCTATTGATGCTGGCAGAGAATATCAGCTTTTAAGTGAGTTTAAACCTGGAACTTGGTGTTTCTGAGTGGAAATGTCTCCTCTGAGTATCCAATAAAAAACAGTTTAACTTAGGTAAGGCTGAAAACAAGTGTCTGCCTCATCTCTTAACATCTGCCAGACCTCACTTAACCAGTGAGACTCCAGATCTAGATCTATCTACTATATCTGCTTCATTTCCACCCTTGCCTACGGCTGTTTAGAAGTACTCTGACTTTTTTTTACTTCTGAAGGAACTCATCCACTCTTTTGAGGAGGGACATTTCTGGTAGCAAGGACTATAATAACACCAGCTACTGCTGCAGTTGCTGCTTCTGACTATTGAATATCTATGATTCAGGATAGATGTTTTAAATACAATATATCTGGCCCTTAAACCTGGAAATAGAAATTATTATCCACAATTCATAGATGGAAAATATATGGTCCAATGTCACTGAGTTATGAGAATGAAACTATGGGATTAATTTAGATCTATTTGACTCCAAACTCATGCTTATTCAACTACTGCACAGTACAGACAGATCTGGAATTATCTTAATGCTGTCTTATTATTGTGGCAATTAAAAGCTAGTACATATTTTAGTGATGCATAATTAATCATTAGTATATTAATCTAATAACACCTTAGATTTATATAGTGCCATAAAATTTACATATGCATTTTATGTGCTTTACTTCATTGATCCTGAGTCCAGTCTTGTGTTTCTCACATATAGCTCGTGCTTTCTCTGTCCTCCCATCTCTCTCCCTCTCTCTCTCACTCTCTCTTTTTCTCTCTCTCTCTCTCTCTCACACACACACACGGTGGGGGGGGGGCAGATAACTATCTATTTATATCCAGAAATTGGGAACTAAAATCATTTGGATTTACTATTAGTATCTTTCCGGTATCAGGACTAATGAGAACAATGTTGGGGACTGGGCGATGGTACACCAGTTAAGTGCACATATCATCATGTGCAAGGACCCAGATTTAAGCAGTTAAGCAGGTCTGCAAGTGTCTATCTTTCTCTTTCCCTCTCGACCCCCCCACCCCTGCTCTCCTCTCAATTTCTCTCTGTCCTGTCAAATAAAAAGAGAAAAAAAGAAAAAAGAAAAAAGGAGAAGAGAAAATAAACTGGCCACTGGGAGTTGTGAGTACTTAATAAAGGCATTGAGAGCCCCAGCAATAACCTTGTCACCTTTTTAGCAGGAAAAGAAAGAAAGAAAGAAAGAAAGAAAGAAAGAAAGAAAGAAAGAAAGAAAGAAGGAAGGAAGGAAGGAAGGAAGGAAAGAAAGAAAGAAAGAAAGAAAGAAAGAAAGAAAGAAAGAAAGAAAGAAAGAAAGGGAGGGAGTGAGGCAGGCAGGCAGGCAGTGAGGGAGGGAGGGAGGGAAGAAGAAGGAAGGAAGGAATCTTTTTTTCTTCTCACTGGGTAATGGACAAAATTCTTCTACATGCATTACATCAAAGTTGACCAATAGATTTCAGGCTTAGTCAAAGCTGTGGGCTGTCACAGGATGGCAGGGGAGTCATTAGCTTGTCCAGTGTGGGAGTAAACAGGATGTGAAGAAGGAAGGGATGATGTGCTTAGTGCCAGCCAAGGAGCCAGGTGACTCAGGAATGGAAATAGAGGACTCCAGAGGTCACAAGGTGTTCGCTTAAATTACTTAGACTTTCAGATTTAAAATACATAAACACTGTCTAACACATAATATCCACAATTATAAGGTTCAAATGATCTGCCTTTACCTTTTGTTACTCTTAATTTTTTAATGATGGTTTAATAGAGGAAATGGAAACATTTTAGTTGCTCAATAAAGGAAATAAAACTGGCACCCATAAGCTGGATTCTTTGGTGGGATAGAAATGATAATGAGTAGTCTGTGCTCACAAAAACCTCACCTTTGTATAATGAGAGATTTGTAAACTAGATTGCATTGCTCCTTGAAATTGTGAATTTGAATTATCTCTCCCTACAATGCAGCTTTTTCTGAATGACATGTTCTATAGAAGACCAATAACTCATTTCTGCCTCCCTGAAGGTTTCTCTTCCTATCTCTGAACCCAAACTACATTACTCATAAATATTAACATTTTGTTAGTGCAGGATCTTAGGTCAATTTGAATTGTTGAGATTGGGATATGATTTGACTTGAATAGAATAACAAAGTTATTGTGAGTCCAGGATAGAAATGAGTTTTGCAGAAGAAAACATCTGAAATAGTGTAAAAATAAAAGACAACCTTTGGTTTCTTTAATTACATTCCAAATAAGGAAAATTACAATGGAGATATTAGGCCCATTTTATATCATTCAAATTGGATAGTGGCCCTTCAAATTCATTTATCTCTCTTCCAAACTATAAGAACTGACTTTTTAAAACACAGGAAAACGAAAAATGCCTGTCATATATTGGCTGTTATTATAAATACCTCTTCATTATATCACCTCATGAAACCTTCACTAAAACTTAGCTGGATAATTATAATTCTCGCTGAGACTAATCCTCCTGTTACTTCCCTACAAATTGCACAGGTAAGGTTTGAACCTAGAACAATTAAAATCCAGAGTCTAGGATCTTTACCACTAAGTGCACTGATTAAAATTAACAAGGCATGGGTGAGAAAAACAGAAAAGCTGAATTTGTTCTGTCCCATACTTTGTAAAGCTCTTTCTTGATGTTTAGAGAATCATTTTGAATTCACATTTCTCCCAGCTTAATGATGGCACACATCATTAGGCTCAAATAGGTAGACTTAAAATATTTTACATGTTCCTGGCAAAATAAGATGCTGTATTAGATACCTTCAAGGCAGTATTTATGAAGGGTGCACATTTGATATCTCTAAGTGTATCTGTATTGATGGGATCTTTGACTACTTAATGTTTTAAGGTAATTAAACCACAAAAACTCATTGGAGTAATGTTTAGGGCTGACTTAAACCCTTAAAAGCCATTAGCTGTTAACTGCCAAGTTGCTCTGAGTCTCTGTCTGCATGAAATTGAATCATATTTGAAAGGTTTTGTAGGCTACTGGCAAAATTCATAAACCCCCAACAGCTTTACATTTTTTATCACAAACCAGAAAATAAAGTAGGGGGGAAGAATTGGATTTGGGAAAGAAATCAGTACTTGATTTTTCACCTAGTGTTTCTCTAGAATCTTCATCTAACCCCACTTTGCTATCTTATGATGAAATTGTAAATATCCATTTACAATTCGTTTGATTGAACACAAGGAGAATTTTTGTGCTACATTTTCAGGAATTGGCTTATGAGACAGAGAGATCAACTGAGGCAATGACCCTGCCCTAAAGCTACTTTAGAGCCAAGGGAGATGGGCAGAGGAATAAGTAACAGTGGAACCTGGCGCGGTGTGGTATGGTAAAGAAACCAACAGAGGAACTGCACACTAAAAAAAGAGTGGAGTTAAGGAAGGCAGGTATAAATGAGTTGAGTGTAGAAGACTAGTAGGAGCTACCAGGCACAGAAAGTGACAGAACATTTCAAACAAAACAATGCAAAGTACACACACACAAAAAAAAATAAAAGATAGTTTTCACTCAAGATGTCAGTGAACTTCATACTCTCATGCCTCTGTGAATGCATACATAGACATGTAAACATACAAACACTAGAGTTAAGTTTGACTGTTACACAACTGGAACCCTGATGATGATTTTGGGATCACTTGCTGACTCAGCTCACAGATTATTTTCTCCACAGCTGAAACCGTTCTTGTCATGAAGACCATGGAACAGTCACAGCCCCTTTCCTCCTGTCCCCTACCCAGGTCAACCACCAGAGATGCTGGTGCAAACCCTTCCACTCTGTCATTCTATCCTGCTTAGCAAAATGTTCTCCTAGGACAATACTCCTGCAGCTGCTTTCTCTAATCACTGTGCACAAAATTGGGGTCTGAACGTTACATAAACAGGATACCTGCAGTATTTGAGTTCCCTGTTCAGAAAGGCATGATGAAGTCTACTTGAACTTCAAATGGATTTTCCATTATTTCAAATACAAAATAGGGTAACATAGGTAAAGAACAGCACTACCCATTCTGTGAGGGGTCTCTTTGTTTGGGTAGTGGTTTCTTTTGCTGTGAAGAAGCTTTTTAATTTGATGTAGTCCCATAGGTTTATACTTGCCTTAGTCTTCTTTGTAATTGGATTTGTTTCATTGAAAATGTCTTTAAAATTTATGTGGAAAAGAGTTCTGCCAATATTTTCCTCTAAGTATTTGATAGTTTGTGGTCTAACATCCAAGTCCTTGATCCACTTGGAATTTACTTTTGTATTCGGTGAAATACAGTGATTCAGTTTCATTCTTCTGCATGTTTCCACCCATTGTTTCCAACACCATTTGTTGAAGAGACTCTGCTTTCCCCATGTAATAGTCTGGGCCCCTTTGTCAAAGATCTTTACATGTCATACATCAGATAAGAGTTTAATAACCAACATATATAAAGAGCTTGCCAGACTCAACAACAAGACAACAAATAACCCCATCCAAAAATGGAGGGAGGACTTGGACAGAATATTACCACAGAAGAGATCCAAAAGGCCGAGAAACACATGAAAAAATGCTCCAAGTCTCTGATTGTCAGAGAAATGCAAATAAAGACAACAATGAGATATCACTTCACTCCTGTGAGAATGTCATACATCAGAAAAGATAACAGCAGCAAATGCTGGAGAGGGTGTGGGGTCAAAGGAACCCTCCTGCACTGCTGGTGGGAATGTCAATTGGTCCAACCTCTGTGGAGAACAGTCTGGAGAAATCTCAGAAGGCTAGAAATGGACCTACCCTATAACCCTGCAATTCCTCTCATGGGGATATATCCTAAGGAACCCAACACATCCATCCAAAAAGATCTGTGTACACATATGTTCTTGGCAGCATAATTTGTAATAGCCAAAACCTGGAAGCAACCCAGGTGTCCAACAACAGATGAGTGGCTGAGCAAGTTGTGGTATATATACACAATGGAATACTACTCAGCTATAAAAAATGGTGACTTTATCATTTTTAGCTGATCTTGGATGGACCTTGAAAAAATCATGTTGAATGAAATAAGTCAGAAACAGAAGGATGAATATGGGATGATCTCACTCTCAGGCAGAAGTTGAAAAACAAGATCAGAAAAGAAAACACAAGTAGAACCTGAAATGGAATTGGCACATTGCACCCAAGTAAAAGACTCTGGGGTGGGTTGGTGGGGAGAATGAATACAGGTCCATGAAGGATGATAAATGACATAGTGGGGATTCTATTGTTAAATGGGAAACTGGGGAATGTTATGCATGTACAAACTATTGTATTTACTCTTGAATGTAAAACATTAATTCCCCAATAAAGAAATAAATTTAAAAAAAAAAGAACATCACTACCTTAGTTCCTATCAAACTGGTTTATGGTACTAGTTTGATAGGACATTCTATCAATTTCAACCCATATGTGGTAAGAAATTGATAAGTAACTGAGCTTCTACAACAGGATTAAAATATGAGCTCCCTGATTTGTTTCATGTTTCTTTCAGAGATTTACTTCACCTGTTCAGTGAAATATTGATGCATCCTTCCTCTGGTCATTATGTGAGTTAACAGGATAATGTATATAAAGTATTTATTTAGATAATGTCTATAATAAAACAGCATACTAAGTACTTTTCCTTGTAGTTAATGCTCAGTTTTTAGAAAATGAACCAAATGACTTAATGATGCCCCTTTGTTTACAGAAAAAAGTGACCCAAATTTATTACACAACTCAAATTCTCTACCTAATGAGTTCTGACAACAATTTGATTATATGCTACTTCCATGAATGTATATCATATTTAAGTATAAGTGGATGAGTCAGCCTTTCTTGAACATGCAGTGGTAACTTCTCTCATTCTGTCATCCAAACTTCATTAGGAAATATTGAAAAAAGCACTGCACTTCTTTTTGCCATTAAACATATCACACTTAACCAAGAAATTAACCCAAGGATCTTATGCTGCTGTTTTGTTCTATTTTTATTTATGAAAAGGAAACATTGACAAACCATAGGATAAGAGGGGTACAACTTCACACAATTCCCACCACCAGACCTCCTTATCCCATCCCATCCCCTGATAGCATTCCTGTTCTTTAACCCTCTGGGAGCATGGACCCAAGGTCATTGTGGGATACAGAAAGTGGAAGGTCTGACTTCTGTAATTGCTTCCCCACTGAACATGGGCACTGACAGGTTAATCCATACTCCCAGCCTGCCTCTCTCTTTCTCTAGTGGGGTGGGGCTCTGGGGAAGCTGAGCTCTAGGACACATTGGTGGGGTTGTCTGTCCAGGAGGGGCTGGCTTAACTAAGCTTCTCCATATCTTAGAAAAAATATGTAAATTCTATAAGAAGTCTATGATCTTTTCTTCTAGATTTAGGTTAAGATGTCCAGGAATGTTCCTGGGATCCCTGTGACTAATAACCCACTTTATTTTCTCCACTGCAGACACTAGTCACACTTTCTACTTTAGTGTAATGATATCTGTATGATTTACAACACTTTTAGCCCAGATACCTAATTTAATAGCAAGTCATCCTTAAGCCTGAAGTATATCAGCCTTTTAAAAATATCATTTTGCTGGGTGATAGTGGTTTACTGTACAGTTTTTGACACATGAGCACAATTTATCATTTCCCAATGATAGGTGGCTTCACAATACTCTCATCCCAAACTTGAGACCTTTTCTATCATGTGCCAGGACCCCAAAGTGCCCTACCCTGCCACTACCCCCTTGGCCCTGTATATCGACTTTGTTACCTAAAGAATCTTTACCATGCTATATATTCATCAGCTTTATTGTTAGATTTACCATTTTCTTTCCAGTTTAGAATATAAGTTCCTTAAAATCATGATCTTCTCAATATTGTCTAGCATTACTATATTATATACTCTTACTATATTCTAGTCGCTATGTTTAGAAGAGATGGCTACAGAGGAAAATGATGTATCAAAAAGGATTAAATGAAATTATATAATCAGAATACTTCAAGTTTTAAAAACCATGAAGCATATCCTTATTGATAATACCTCAAGTGTACACTTCTTCTCAAATTTTAGATATAGCCACTACTCTTACCATCACTATTCTTTACTATATATTATTTATTCTTAATCTATTATCCCGTTAATTCAAATAAAATGTCAATGACACTGTCAATCCCTTTTTCCCTTTCATTTTACAGATAGGAACACTGAGGTATAAAGAACCTAGGAGATTTGTAAGGGAGAAATGGTAGGAAATATGTCTAGAGATGGGAGGAAAATCAAAGAATAAGAAGTATATATTTGTAGCTTCTCAATTAAGTGTTCTAACAATCAGAGTGGTAGCTCTGCAGATAGAGTGCATTCTTTGCACACAGGAAACCCTTGTTCAACGACATATGACAGAGTTTTTCTGTGACTGCTCTGTCTCTTTCCTCATAAAAAATAAAATATTTTAAAACCCTTGATTAAGAATTCTAATTCTGTTTGGTAATAGATACATATTAAGTAATATAAAAATATATTATTTTTGGGTTTTCCCAGACGGTGTAATAGAAAAAATATGACAATTGTACACAAAAACTCACACCTATTCTCTTTGCTTATATGTGTATAAAGTGTAGGGAAAAGTACACTCAAAACTAGTAATATTTGACTCTGAGATATGTATTAGAGTTATAAACAGAAACAGAAATTGAGAGGGGAGGAGGAGATAGAGAAAAAGAGAGAGAGACACCTGCAGCACTATGTCACTGCTAGTGACACCCCTCTAGGTGGGATGGAGGCATGGGATCTTAAACCCTGGGTCCCTGAACTTGGTACCAACTGGGTGCACTACTGCCAGGCTACCCCTAAGATAAAATATCATAAAATAAAAAGTAAAGATCCAAGGAACTGAACAATATCAGTGATAATGACATAGAAAAGGAGTAGTGGATTTAAGACTTCAACTGCACACGTTATTTAAGTTGTCTTTTGATGAAGTAAGAGTTATTCAAGTAGAGATTTAATAATTCAATATGGTTGAGAATACACAAACAAAATTGAAGTTCTCGGAATAGCAAAATATTTTAGTAAAATCAATAAAGCCTCTGTTTCTTTTTTAGATGTTATCCATTTAATTATCTAAGAAAATCCTTTCTATAGAGTTTTTCATGAAATTCTAGACATGAAATCTTTTGGAAAAAAACACTTAGACACATGACCATCCAGAACAGGATTAAACAAATCATAGCTTACAAATGCAGTCCAGTTTTCTGCTTGTTTCTGTAAATACAATTGTGTTAGAATAGTGTATTTCCCAGTTGGCTGAATACATTTATGGGTGCTATGGAACTACAGTCATGAGTCCAGAAGTGACCTGAGGTCACTTATAAGCTTATTATCTGACCATTTACAGAAAAAAAAAAAATCCAAATCTTGATTTTGAGACTAACATGACCAGCGGTTGCTGGTCAAGTAGAAGCAATCAGTAACATAAACGGATTGAACACAATCATCAAAAAATCAAATTTATTGGTGCTAGGCAGGAACTATACGTGAATGAAGTGGAGGGGAAATGAAAAGATAAAGAATGATAGAGACCAGCAAAACAGAGAGTTGACTCTAATATTTAAATGAGAATAGCCATTTTATAGTTAGCAGAATACAAAAATCCATAAAAATTATTGCCAAATTTACTAATTTTCCCACCAAAAATTACAACTTACTCTAGTAAAGTCTTCATTTAAATTTTTTTTGTCCTTTAAGTTTTGTGGCTGAATCACTCAACTGTGTATTAAGTATGGTTAATCAATGACCGGCTTGTAATATAAAATTTTAACTGGATTCCAGGTTACTGGCCTGTAAAGTTAGACGATACTGCTGCTTTCATTCAAAGCACTTATATCTGTAACCTGTTTAGCAAATTGCGAGTACTTGCTGCTTATTCTCTGGTGTTCTCCAAGTGTGTAACTATTACTATTACAGCTACTGTTGCTTCTCTACTACTGGCAGCAGTTGTAGTAGTAGTTGTCGTCATCGTCGTCATCATCATAGTAGCCACAATTTTACTTTGAGAGTAGTTTACTTTAAGGAGAAAGAGATTCATAAGAATGGTTACTTAACTGAACTTGAGATATGTTGATATTCTATAGTACTTGGAGGAATAAGGCCTTTCTACATATGAAATTGGAAAAAGGCTTTCTTAGAGTAGAGGATAGTGCTTCAAATGCACAGTGACTCTCAAATGTTCAATATAGCCACTACTGTCTAGCTAATATTTATGTAATATTTATGCTTAACATTTTACAGGCATCAGTCAATTGATCTATGAAAAGTGTCAAAGATACAGTGTTATTTCATTTTACAGATAAACAGAGGCTTAAAGAACCTAAGTCTCAATTAAAATAATAGACTGGAAGAAAGTGTGGGGGTATGGGAGACTTTGGTCTAAAATTTTTTTTTCTTTTCTTTTTCCCTCCAGGTTTATTGCTGGGCTCCATGCCTGCACCATGAATCCACCGCTCCTGGAGGCCATTTTTCCCCCCTTTTGTTGCCCTTGTTGTAGCCTCGTTATGGTTATTATTATCACCATTGTTGATGTTGTTCGTTGTTGGATAGGACAGAGAGAAATGGAGAGAGGAGGGGAAGACAGAGAGGGGGAGAGAAAGATAGACACCTGCAGACCTGCTTCACTGCCTGTGAAGCGACTCCCCTGCAGGTGGGGAGCCGGGGGCTGGAACCGGGATCCTTACGCAGGTCCTTGCTTTGCGCCACATGCGCTTAACCCACTGCGCCACTGCCCGACCCCCTTGGTCTAAATTTTGCAAGTATTGGGAGACAGTTAAAAATCAAAGCACTAAAATTTTTAAAAGACGATACTGTGAGGGCAGCAGCATAATGGTTATGCAAATAGACACTCATGTCTAAGACTCAGGTTCAGTCCCCAGCTCCACCATAAGCCAAAGCTGAGCAGTACTCTGGTTAATAATAATAATTAGGTCCTGGAACATGATTGCAGAGGAGGACCTAGTGGGAGTTGTATTGTTATACGTAAAACTGGGAAATGTTATGCATGTACAAACTACTGTATTTTACTGTCAACTATAAACCATTAATCCCCCACTAAAGAAATTATTTTTAAAGGTCTTATAAAATAATAATTTTTAAAAAATATAGCTTATCTTTGGGCAAAAAAAAATGGGCAGAACTGGAGGTAAATATGTTTAGTGAAGTAAGCAAGGAAGTGGAAAACAACTACTGAATGAGTTCTCACATATGTGGAATGTAGGGAGTTGAAATAAATAAATTTGCAAAACAGAAGGAGAAGGAGAAAAGGAAAGGGAAAAGGAAGGAAGGAAGGGAGGGAGGAAGGAAGGAAGGAAGGAAGCAAGGAAGGAAGGAAGAAAGGAAGGAAGAAAGGAAGGAGGGAGGCATAGGACCTTGCCCTCAACTTGGATCAATAATGATAGAGAATGTCCCATCCTCTGAAGGGAGGATGGACAACATACTCTATACTACACCTGAGGAATATGGGTCTATATTGAGGCAGCTTGGAATGTTCCTTCTCATGACCACAGAATGTGAGCTCAGATCTACAAGGACGCAGAGGTCGCATAGGCTCCTAAGCTGAATATGGGCCCAGGTCACATCAAATCGATGGGGTTTACAGTCAACAATATTTATACCCCTTTCCCATATTAGGGAGTTACTCTCTTCCCTGATCCAGTTTTCTGGTCCTTTTTACAGCCATGACATCATTTCCCCAGACAATAACTTGGATCCACCTGCATATCAGATTTCAGGCTCAGGAGAAAAAAGAAAAAGAAAAAAGAAAAAAAAAAAAAAAGAAAAAAAGAACGAGTATATCCACAGGCCCTTTGGAACTTAACTGGAATATACCTACTAGCTATCTACAAAATGGAGGACCCCTCAACTCTTCATCTGCACTATTCCAGCCTTTAGGTCCATGACTGGTTTGGCTTTGTATGTTAACTCTCTATTCAACCACCAGGTTCCAGATGCTAGCACATGCCAACCAGACTTCCCTAGACAGACAACTCCACCAATGTGTTCTGGAGCTCTGCTTCCCCAGAGCCCTTCTGCACTAGGGAAAGAGAGAGACAGGCTGGGAGTATGGATCGACCTGCCAATGCCTATGTTCAATGAGGAAGCAATTACAGAAGCCAGACCTTCCACCTTCTGCATCCCACAATGACCTTGGGTCCATACTCCCAGAGGGTTAAAGAATAGGAAAGCTATCAGGGGAAGGGTTAGGATACAGATTTCTGGTATTGGGAATTGTGTGGAGTTGTACCCCTTTTATCCTATGGCTTAGTCAATGTTTCCGTTTTATAAATAAAAAAATAAAATAAAATAATAAAATAAATGAAATCTAAAAATAAATAAATAAAAGAAAGGAGGGAGGAAGGAAGGAAGGAAAGTGACCACATTTTGTGAGAACTATGGTGATTATGATTTGGGGGGTGTGTTAAGGGGGTAGAGAACTTTGGTGGTGGGTGTGATGTGGAAATATACTCATGTAATCTTATCATCTTATTTTTACATCATTATAAAAATAGGAAAGATTAAAAGCAGT
Source organism: Erinaceus europaeus (assembly GCF_950295315.1). NCBI lineage: Eukaryota > Metazoa > Chordata > Mammalia > Eulipotyphla > Erinaceidae > Erinaceus > Erinaceus europaeus. The sequence continues at coordinate 149,030,782 of NC_080163.1, forward strand.
AAAGTAGTTCAGGAAGGTAGTATAGTAGCTAGAGCACTGGACTTAGAACCATGCTTCTAAATCTGATCTCTAGCATCAAATGTGCCACAGTGATGTTTTAATACTTTCTTTCTCTAACAGTAATAAATAATTTTTAAAAACAAAGTAATATTTATCCAAAGGATATAAAAACACTCATTCGAAAGTGCATATGCAAATGTGTATATATATATATATATATATATATATATATATATAATTATGAGATATATGTACTCAGTGGAATAAAAAAGAAAATAACAGAATCTCGGCCAATCGCATTTCATTTTATCAAAAATTTAAATGTTCATAGTAATTTCTGAAATGTAATTACAATCTGTCAAATGAAACCAAGTTGATACAGCAGTACTAAATATTTCAGCTTGCACCCTGGAGTTGAGGAATGGTGTGAAATCCTTGAAATAATGTTGTTGATGGTATGCAATCCCTCCTTTTTTTTTTTTTTTTTGTCCTTTTTCATCTGGAAAGACAGCTAATATTTTTGGTTTTTTTTTTATTGAAGTGATAACTAAATTGATAATTGATCACAAATTGAGCATAGTGAGATTACTTCCACTAGGGAACAGTTTTACTCCTGGACATGATTTACATGCTTCATCACTTTTTTCCTTCAGTTTATTTGAACTGAACCCACACTTGTGCAAATTTACAAATGTGATGAAAATGTTTAACATGTAAATTGTTTTAATGAAATCTGAATATGTCTCACAGCTAGGATGGATTCAAATGAGCATGTTACTGTTGAACTTTGCCTTAGCACTAATTTAATTGCATTTTAATTGGGGATACCTCAAAATGTGGAATGTTCTTGTGTATCAACATTGAAGATGTCATTATATCAAGACTTCTACCTTAAAAAACTAGATTTTGAAACCTTGAAAACATGAGTTTTAAACATGTGTTGTAAAATTTTATCAAGTAACAAGTTTCATTTTTTTTTCATTAATGCATTTTCCCTGGTGTGATTCAAGAGAAGAAAATCCTATCATCACCAAGAAATCCTTCTTAGAGTTCTCATTGATCACAACCTTAGAATAAGATTATTAAAAAAAACAGTCCTACACTGAGATAATGTATAAGAGATCTTAGAAAATCTCAACACTCCATTTTAGATTAAATCTAGCAGGTTTTCAGGCTCACCTTCCATTCCATTGATAAAGGTGGATTATCAGTGTTTGCCTCTTAATTAAGAACAAACAATAATGGTTTCTTGTTATAGTTGTAGCAGAAATACCAAAACCTTTCCTTTCTGTATTAACAGTCCTATATTTGTTCTATTTGTCATTTAGTTGAATAATAAAACTATTGTGCTTTTAAAGAATCAAGTATTGACTTAGGAAGAAGCAATCTACCTGGGAGTAAGATTGAGTTTTTATCATGATTGAATTTAAAGCTGCAAAGTCATGTCACTAGTTCAAAACTAAGAGAAGAGAATGGTTGAATTTTAAGTTCACACCTGATAGTGATAATGGGCATAAAATTTTTTATTAAAGTGCTTTTAATTTGGAGGAAAAACGTCAATTAGGAAGCTATTTCATGCTTTACTATAAAATTATATAAGTGATTCTGAATCAGAAGTGTTAATGATGGAAAATCTTCAAAGATACATTTTTGTTGTTGTTACATTGCAATATGTTGGTATCTATGAGCCAAAAATCAAAGCAATATTTACCCTTTGATAAAACAGTATTTTTTCTCAGATCAAAGAATAATTTACACATAGAATAACCACTTAGTGCCACTCTGATCTAGTACTGAAGTACAAGCAACAATGTGTTAATACATCTTATAGACAATACTTGATAGTTCTAGGATCATAAAACAAAAGCAATTAATAGTCATCTACTACAACCCTGTATTTTTCCAGCTTAATGAAAAAACAGACACTCAGGAATAAGTTAGCTGTTCAAACAAAAAGCTACCTGGTTATAAAGACACAAGTCTTGTGAAAGAGGGGCTGGGCTGTGGCTCACCTTGGGGTCAAGCCCCTCAGTCCCCACTTGCAGGGGGGAAGCTTCACAAAGGATGAAGCAAGGCTGCAGTTGTCTTTCTTTCTCTCTCCCTCTCTATCTCCCCCTTCCCTTTCAATATCTGTCTCTATCTAATAAATAAAAAGAATATTCCAAAACCATGTTTGAAAGTTCTTTTTAAAAAGTCTGTTTTATAACCCCACCAATGTGTCCTGGAGCTCTGCTTCCCTAGAGTACCACCCCACTAGAGAAAGAGAGAGGCAGACTGGGAGTATGGATCAATCTGTCAATGCCCATGCTCATCGGGGAAGCAATTACAGAAGCCAGACCTTCCACTTTCTGCACCCCACAATGACCTTGGGTCCATTCTCCCAGAGGGTTAAAGAATAGGAAAACTATCAGGCTAGGGGATGGGATATGGAGTTCTGGTGGTGGGAACTGTGTGGAGTTGTACCCTTCTTATCCTATGGCTTAGTCAATGTTTCCCTTCTATAAATAAAAAAGTCTGTTTTAATATTTAGTTTGACTTTAGTTGCTTTTGCTAGAGGCAAACACCAGTAATGGTGTTTAGATTTCCAGATATTTACTAGGGAAAGACATCAGGGGGTTGAGCGATTTAAGGTGCTGTGCTCAGATAATTACTAGGGAAAACGCCCTAAGAGATAATGATAATTATGATGATGAGGAGGAAGAGGGAGAGGAGAGAGAGGAGGATGGAGAGGAGGAGGATGGAGAAGAAGAGGAGGGAGAGGAGGAGGAGAGAGAGGAGAAGGAGGAAGAGGAAGAGAAAGGAGGAGGAAGAGGAAGAGGAGACTGGGTGCATCTCCAGTCCTCAGTTCAAGTTTAACTCCTGAATACTAAAACGGGATGGAAAGAATGGCTAAAAAAATTCTTAGATGGGGAGCTAGGTGGTAGTGCACTTGGTTGAATGCACATGTTACAGGGATCGGGATTTAAGCCCCCATTCCCCACCTACAGGGAGAAAGCTTCATAAGTGATGAAGCAGGGATGCAAGTGTCTCTCTGTCTTTCTCCCTCTATATCCTCCCTTCCTCTTTATTTCTGGCTGTCTCTATTAAATAAATAAAGTGGTTTTTTTTTTAAATCTTGGATGGCAGTACCATTCTAATCAAGTTTTGCTAAACTCAATGATGATTCCTTAGGCCAAGGCTGCCTGTCAGAGAGGACCTGTATCTCCCATCAACCAGCCTGCCTTAAAATTTATGCCAGGCTCAGTCATTTATTAGAGCTGCCCTTGGCAAGCTCAGAGTCTGTCTGCAAAGTCTACGAAGGAACTTGGCATACAGTATCTGAGGATATTAGTCAAATAAGCTTCCTGCAGTTGAAGATCTGAGAAGAGCATTTTTATGACTGCCACAATTTCCTAGCCTATTTAATAAGACTTCTCTCATCTATCTACAGATTGTTGTCTCACAGTCTTCAACTACAGTAGGAATGTTTTCTGTACTCTAAAGAGAGTTTTGATTCAGTGGTGGGTGGGTGATGACTCACTGTTGAAGTGATACAGGGGCTACTTTGTTAGGAGACCTTGATATCATGATGGGGAAAAAGAGCATTAGTGATGGTGATGATTATAACAGTAAACAATAATTGTGAATGTGTAGTAAATGCCTTCCTTTTCACTCGTTATTCTAGTAGCTGTTTCATATACATAAGCTAATTATCACATTAGGTAGTAATCACTTTCAGGGAAATTAAATTTTTTTCTCTGTTAGAAAAAAATGTCCACACCTCTGTTCATTGCAGCTTTAGTCATAATATCCCAAATGTGGAAACAAACCAAATGCCTAATGACAGATGAATGGTTAAGAAAGTTGTGGCAGTGGATAAAGCACTGGACTTTCAAGTATGAGGTCCTGAGTTCAATCCCCAGGAGCACATATACCAGAGTGATGTCTGTTTCTTTCTCTCCTCCTACTATCTTTCTCATCAATAAATAAAGAAAATATTTTTTAAAAAATTATGGCATATCTATATCTATGTGCCTATATTTATCCATACAAATATGGATAAATACTATGGAATGAAATACTGCTCAGTTATAAGAAATTACGAAGTGTTCCCTTTCGCTGTCCACAGTGTTCCCTTTTGCTGATCTGGGAGGTGGCACAGTGAATAAGGCATTGGACTCTCAAGCATGAGGCCCCTTTTGCTACAACTTGGATGGAATCATGTTAGGTGAAATAAGTCAGGAGGACTTACACTATATGCCATTACTCATATGTGTGACTTAAACAAAGAAAAATTGAACGAAAGTAAATGTTGGTTCTTCGAAAGAGTGAACAAAATCGGCAAACCTTTAGCCAGACTCACAAAACAAAAAAGGGAGAAGACCCAAATAAATAGGATACTAAATGAAATAGGAGATACCACTACTAAATGAAATAGGAGATACCACAACAGACACCACAGAAATTCAACATATGATGTGAGGCTTCTATGAACAACTATATGCCACCAAGCTAGAGAACCTGGAAGAAATGGACGATTTACTAGATACCTACCAACTTCCAAAACTAAGTAAAGAGGAAGTGGATAACATGAACAGGCCCATCACAGCTAATGAAATTGAAACAGTTATCAAAAATTGTTGTTGTTGTGGCCAGGTGTCAGGCTGCACTGCGAAGAGAGAGAGAGGAGGTCTGGAACAAGTGGGGTACACAAATCTTTATTATAGGATGGGGGGGTGGCTCAGACCACGTGGAGTCAGCCGACAATGGCCGTCCCCACTACCTCACCACTCAGAGAGAGAGAGAGCGCGACCAAAAGGAGCCCAGAGAGAGAGAGAGAGAGAAGGAGCCAAGGGCCCAGAGGGGGCTTTTATTGGGCTACAACCAGGGGTGACGTGTGGGGGCAGGATTGGTTGAAGGGGGCACTCCTACGATAATGCGGTGTGTGGTAAAACCTGGGGGCAGAGACTGCATCAGAATAATTCCTCAGCATCAAAAAATCTTCCCAAAAATAAAAGTCCTGGACCAGATGGTTTTACAAATGAATTCTACAAAACCTTCAAGGAAGAGTTAATACCTCTACTTTTAAAAGTCTTCCAGAAGATTGAAGACACTGGAATACTCCCTGCCAGCTTCTATGAAGCCAGCATCACTCTGATACCAAAAGCAGACAGGGACACAACCAAAAAAGAAAACTACAGACCAATATTTCTGATGAACATAGATGCTAAAATATTAAGTAAAATTCTAGCCAACCAAATACAGCAGTATATTAAAAAGATTGTTCATCATGACCAAGTGGGGGTTATCCCAGGCATGCAAGGTTGGTTTAATATACGTAAATCAATCAATGTGATCCACCACATCAACAAAAGCAAGACCAAAATCCACATGGTCATATCAATCGATGAAGAAAAAGCCTTTGACAAAATACAACATCCATTTATGATCAAAACACTACAAAAAATGGGAATAGATGGAAAATTCCTGAAGATAGTGGAGTCTATATATATCAAACCTACAGCCAACATCATACTAAATGGTGAAAAACTGGAAGCATTTCCCCTCAGATCAGGTACTAGACAGTGCTGCCCACTATCACTATTATTATTCAACATAGTGTTGGAAGTTCTTGCCATAGCAATCAGGCAGGAGCACGGAATTAAAGGGATACAGATTGGAAGAGAAGAAGTCAAACTCTCCCTACTTGCAGATGACATGATAGTATACACAAAAAAAACCTAAGGAATCCAGCAAGAAGCTTTTGGAAATCATCAGGCAATACTGTAAGGTGTCAGGCCACAAAATTAACATTCAAAATTCAGTGGCATTCCTCTATGCAAACACTCAGTTAGAAGAAACTGAAATCCAGAAATCAATTCCTTTTACTATAGCAACAAAAACAATAAACTATCTAGGAATAAACCTAAGAAGTGAAAGATTGTATACTAAAAATTATGAGTCACTACTCAAGGAAATTGAAAAAGACAAAAAGAAGTGGAAAGATATTCCATGTTCATGGGTTGGAAGAAATAACATCATCAAAATGAATATACTACCCAGAGCCATATTCAAATTTAATGCTATCCCCATCAAGATCCCAAGTACATTTTTTAGGAAAATAGAACAAATGCTATAAATGTTTATCTGGAACTAGAAAAGACCTAGAATTGCCAAAACAATCTTGAGAATAAAGAACAGAACCTGAGGCATCACACTCCCAGATCTTAAATTGTATTATAGGGCCATTGTCATCAAAACTGCTTGGTACTGGAACATGAATAGACACACTGACCAGTGGAATAGAACTGAGAGCCCAGAAGTGAGCCCTCACACCTATGGACATCTAATCTTTGACAAAGGGGCTCAGACTATTAAATGGGGAAAGCAGAGTCTCTTCAACAAAAGGTGTTGGAAAGAATGGGTTGAAACATGCAGAAGAATGAAACTGAATCACTGTATTTCACCAAATACAAAAGTAAATTCCAAGTGGATCAAGGACTTGGATGTTAGACCATAAACTATCAGATACTTAGAGGAAAATATTGGCAGAACTCTTTTCCGCATACATTTTAAAAACATCTTCAATGAAACAAATCCAATTACAAAGACTAAGGAAAGCTTAAACCTATGGGACTACATCAAGTTAAAAAGCTTCTTCACAGCAAAAGAAACCACTACCCAGACCAAGAGACCCCTCACAGAATGGGAGAAGATCTTTACATGCCATACATCAGACAAGAGTTTAATAACCAACATATATAAAGAGCTTGCCAAACTCAACAAGACAACAAATAACCAATAACCCCAAATAACCCCATCCAAAAATGGGGGGAGGACATGGATAGAATATTCACCACAGAAGAGATCCAAAAGGCCAAGAAACGCATGAAAAAATGCTCCAAATCTCTGATTGTCAAGAGAAATGCAAATAAAGACAACAATGAGATACCACTTCACTCTTGTGAGAATGTCATACATCAGAAAAGGTAACAGCAGCAAATGCTGGAGAGGGTGTGGGCTCAAAGGAACCCTCCTACACTGCTGGTGGGAATGTAAATTGGTCCAGCCTCTGTGGAGAACGGTCTGGAGAAATCTCAGAAGGATAGAAATGGACCTACTCTATGACCCTGCAATTCCTCTCATGGGGATATATCCTAAGGAACCCAACACATCCATCCAAAAAGATCTGTGTACACATATGTTCTTGGCAGCACAATTTGTAATAGCCGAAACCTGGAAGCAACCCAGGTGTCCAACAACAGATGAGTGGCTGAGCAAGTTGTGGTATATATATACAATGGAATACTACTCAGCTGTAAAAAATGGTGACTTCACCATTTTCAGCAGATCTTGGATGGACTTTGAAAAATTCATGTTGAGTGAAATAAGTCAGAAACAGAAGGATGAATATGGGATGATCTCGCTCTCAGGCAGAAGTTGAAAAACAAGATCATAAAAAAAAAAAAACACCCACAAGTAGAACCTGAAATGGAATTGGCATATCGCCCCAAAGTAAAAGACTCTGGGGTGGGGGTGTGTGGGTGGGGAGAATACAGGTCCAAGAAGGATGACAGAGGATCTAGTGGGGGTTGTATTGTTATATGGGAAACTGGGGAATGTTATACATGTACAAAATATTATATTTACTGTTGAATGTAAAACATGAATTCCCCAATAAAGAAATAAAAAAGAAAAATTGAATGTATATGATAAAACTCAATGAAATATGATCTGAAGCAGATACAAGGATTCTAAAGAGGAGTGGAAGGGAGGGGGTGGAGAATCAATGTCCTATAGTGAAGAAAGAGAAGGATATTATGGTATGCTGATACCTACCATAGGAAGATAAAAAAAATTCAAACTAGAGCTAGGTAGTGGTGCAATGTGGGTTGAGTACACATGTTGCCATGCACAAGGACCCAGGTTCAAGCCCCTATTCCCCAGCTACAGAATGAAGGCATCCTGAGAGGTGAAGTAGTACTGCAGGTATCTCTCTTTCTCTCTCCCTCTCCCCTCCCCCTCTCAATTTCTCTCTGTTTCTATCCAATAAAATAAAAATACAGAAAAAATTAAACTACAAACTGTAAACCTGTGACAACTGACTTGTAAATCAGTATTTCCGCAATCTATTAAATAAGTAAATTTAAATAATCTAAAGATCTATTAAATAAGTAAATTTAAATAATGATCTATTAAATACATAAATTTTTAAAAAGTGCAGACCAAGGCTTTATGTTAGTTTACTGACATACTAAGAGTGAAATAAGCAATATTCACAACTTTATAAGGATCTGATTTGGTGAAAGTGGAGTAAGGAATGTAGGAGTCCTCTTCGACACTCTGCTGGTCATGTCAAGAGATGAACTTAAGGCTTTTAAAGAGGAAAACTGGGAGGTACGCTGATCTTTTGGACCCTCAGCCCCTCTATAATCTATAATAAATGTTTCTGTTCTGTGTGCTGAATCTTTGGTTAATGTTTGACCAAACATTATGCTTTGTATTTTAGGGTACATCTGCAATTCATGGCTTCAAATCAAATGAAAGGGGAAGATATCAGTGCAACATTGTGATAACTGGTCTCTCTCTTATTTTTAATTTGTATTAGTTTGGATAGAGACAGAGAAATCATGAGGGGAGAGAGAGAGAGAGAGATACTGTTTTACCACTTGTGACACTTTGTCCTTGCAAGTGGGAACTGGGGGCTTGAACCCAGGCCCTTGTGCATTGCAACACATGCACTCAACCAGCTGTGCCACCACCCAGTCCCATGTCTGGTCTCATTTTCATGCTATGTGATGAGTGTGACAGGGAGGATGGTGTGGGGTTGCTAAGCTGGTTCAGTCAGTTCAGCCAAGGTCCTGGCATGCCTTCCATTTCCCTATGCTGCCCTTAACTGACCCACCTTACAGATCCCTGTGAGAAACTTGACTCTTTGTATATAAGTCTAGCATTTAACTAGAACAATAATGCAGTGTAACAGTTTAAGACAATAAATTTTTGTTTGTTTGTTTTTTAATTTTTTATTTAAGAAAGGATTAGTGAACAAAAGCATAAGGTAGGAGGGGTACAACTCCACACAATTCCCAACACCCAATCCCCATAACCCACCCCCTCCCATGGTAGCTTTCCCATTCTCTATCCCTCTGGGAGCATGGACCCAGGGTCGTTGAGGGTTGCAGAAGGTAGGTCTGGCTTCTGTAATTGCTTCCCCGCTGAACATGGGCGTTGACTGGTCGGTCCATACCCCCAGTCTGCCTCTCTCAGACAATAAATTTTATAATCATAGAATCAAAATTCATCTCGCTCTTTTTGACCTCTTAATAAATCGCCCTCTAATTCACACAAACTAGCTGTGAAATATTTTACTGATTGTTCTAAGATTCAATTTCCTCATTTTATTTAAAGAGCACCAACAACTCTTATTTTGCTAGGGTTTGGGGATTAAATATAAAAGTTATGCAAAATTTCAGAAAATGAGTTACTACTGTAACTACTATTACATCATTTAAAAAAATACTAAATGGTAATGTTCTAACTCCTGGTATGCAACTAGACCTTGAATTTTAGCATACTGTTCTTTGTGTCTGTAATAATAAACTAGATCATAATAATCATGAGTTCAATAGGGAGAGAGGAGTTACCCGTTGGCTAATACACCAAAATTACCAGAAACTATCCCTCAAAGTTTGTCTCACTCATGACAGAGCTAATGTATGTCTTGCAGTTTCATAGTCTCAAGACACCTAATTTGGGGAAACTAAAATATTTCTAAACATAAATTTTAAATGAAAACACTCTAGGTATATGCACTGAGTGAAAATGCAGCTGAAAGAGAATGACAGAGAGTTTAAAATCTATAAATTAAATCCATAATATTGCTATTTGCTTTATACAGTCATCTCCTTAATATGACATAAGGAGATTAGGAACAGTTTATTTGAAACATGGACAACTGGCTGCTTCAGAATTTAAAATTTGTGTGTGTGAAAATTCAGACCAGGATGAGTTTTGACTTAGACAAACAGATATATAAGCAAGACCCAATAAAAAAATATATATATAATCGTAAACAAATTTACCTGCCTTCCTGTACCCAAGTTTAACAGCACTTAATGAGAAATACGTAAATGAGACTCTGTGTACCAAATTCCTCCAGCATTTGAGGGAGCTTTTGATTAGTTTAGTTATCAACTCAAATGGCTACAGAAATAAGCTTACTGTGTGTCCTGGAATTAGCATAGCAGGCAGACTTGCATGCATAAGGTCCTGAAGTCCTGATTTCTATCCCCAGTGTTATGTATGACAAAGTAATTCTCTGTTTATCTCTCCTCTCCTCTCCTCTCCTCTCCTCTCCTCTCCTCTCCTCTCCTCTCCTCTCCTCTCCTCTCCTCTCCTCTCCTCTCCCCTCCCCTCCCCTCCCCTCCCCTCCCCTCCCCTCCCCTCTCCTTCCCTCCCCTTCTCTCTCTCTCTCTCTCTCTCTCTCTCTCTCTCTCTCTTTCTCTTTCTCTCTCTCTTTCTCTCTCACTAATAAATCTTAAACACACAGAGAGATAGAGAGAGAGAGCTATGTATTCACTAGTGAGAGTAGTTTATGTTTAATCACACTGATCTAACATACTTGGTCTGTATCCCTTATTATCTTTATAGCACTAATCATGTTTTTATCATTGTCCTTCAAATTTTTTTTCCACTAGGGTTATCTCTGCAGTTGGGAGCTGGCGACTTGAACCCCAGATTCTTGTGCATAGCAACTTGTACTCTTACCAGGTGCACCACCAACTAGTCACTATAGAACTAATCATAAACTGTTCATTATATTTTTAATTTATTTTTTAATTATATGTTGCTTACCAAAACATAAGTTTCAGAACACATCTATCTCTTTCATATGTGCAATGCCTAGCACAGTCTGATACCCGAACAATTGTCAAACATTTGCTAAGAAAGAAGGGTAAAGAGAAAATAAGAAAGAAAAGGAAGGGTAAGGTGAAGGGGGTGGCGAAGGAGTAGAAGAGATGGGGGAGCAAAGAGAATAAGGAAGGAAGATGAGAAAGAAGGGTAGAAAGATGGGTAATACAAGTTTTACCCCATGTAATGGTAGACACTTCTTTTTGGGTCTATTTTATCACCCACTTTATCATTTTAATAGTCTTAACCTTCTTCTAGTCCTGGCATTCTATTTCAATTGCCTATCAAATCCCACTACAGAAATTATCTTTATCTCCCTGTGCTACTAATTTCAGCCTTTTGTGGTAGCAGACAAGTAGGGTGTATTGGGGCATGTACATGGTAGTGGTGGGGGGTAAGGGTGTTAAAATAGAAAAAAAATTATGTTGAACATAAGATTACATGGTTCTTATAAACAAATGAACATTTCCCAAACAGTATTTCTGGTGATTGTATTATTTTGTCTTTCAGTTCTCCTCACATCTCTTTACTCTCCTTTCTAGAAACTGTTATCTCATTTTCTACCACTGACTGGTTGGTTGGTCATGCAAAGTGATTTAGGTTTCTGTCCACTGCTTTCTGCTTCCATAATAGCTTATATTCCTGCTGAAAAGGTATTGTTTACTTACTCATAATTTAGCCTCATTCTACAAAGGATTCACTGCAGAAGCATTTGCAATAAAAATAGCAAATATAAACATTTTTATATTTGACACTTTTAATAAAAATCTTTTCACACACACACACCATCTGAACAATAAATTATGATAAGTCCTTTTCTGTTCAACTGAAGCCAAAAATGGGAAGCAGAACAAATTGATTAAAGTCAGATATGAGAGTTGTCTGGGAGGTGTTGCAGTGTATGAAGTGTTAGGCTCTCAAGTATGGGGTTCCTAGTTCAGTTCCCAACATCATGGATGGTAGGCTGATGCTCTAATTATCTTGCCCTCTTCTCCATTAGTGAATAAATAAATCCTTTAAAAAACAAAAATTAGAGGAGTAATAGAATTAAGAAAGGCATATGTTAGATGAATGGTTGAGTAAGTAGCGGTCTATATACACAATGAAATACTACTCAGCTATAAAAAATGATAGATTCACCTTTGTCACCTCATCTTAGATGGAGATTGAAGGAATCATGGTAAGTGAGATAAGCCTAAAAAAGATGGATGAATATGGGATGATCTCACTCATGGACAGAAGTTGAAAAATGAGAAAAGAAGGGAAAACACAAAGCAGAACTTGGACTGGAGTTGGTATATTGTACCAAAGTAAAAGATTCTGGGGTAGGGGGAAGGTTCAGGTCCTAGAACATGATGACAGAAGAGGACCTGGGGGAGTAGGTGGAGCAAGGAGAGGGAGAGGGAGAAGGAGAGGGAGAGGGAGAGGGAGGAGAGGGAGAGGGAGAGGGAGAGGGAGAGGGAGAGGGAGAGGGAGAGGGAGAGGGAGAGGGAGAGGGAGAGGGAGAGGGAGAGGGAGAGGGAGAGGGAGAGGGAGAGGGAGAGGGATTATTATGAGGAAAACTGAGAAATGTTACGTGTATACAAACTACTGTATTTTTCTATTGACTATAAACTATTAATCTCTCACTAAAGAAAAAAGCTATAAATAAATAAATAAATAAATAAAGGCATATGTTACAAATGTCAGCTCTAGACCTAGGCTGAGGGATAAACACACAAAAAAAATGTACTTGGAATAAGCTTCTTAGTCCTTTGAATATTTGGTCTGCATTTCCATGTAGCCAAAATTGAAATAAAAATATGAGAAGTTTCAGTATTTTTATTTATCCACATGCATTGCTGGGGATGGAAAGAAATCCTGCATAACCACATAAGTGAACATACAGCAGGTTAATAGGAAGAGCAAAGACAAATTTATTAATAACATGTGTACCTTCTTTTTAAATATTTTTTTATTTATTTACTTTTAGTGAAAAAGGGATACAGAGAGAAAGAGCTACCAGAGCACTGATCAGCTCTAGTTTATGGTGGAGCTGGGGACTGAACCTGGGACTTTGGAGCCTCAGGCTTGAAAGTCTTTTACATAACCATTATGCTGTCTCCCCAGCCCTCATGTATACCTTCTAAGCATATGGGAGAGATTCAGAAAATCAGAATCACTAGCTTGTCACTTAGATACTATCTTAGCTCCTTTAGGAGAGTATATTCTTTATGTGCCTGACCCAGGTTCAAGTTTAGCACCCACCTTACTGGGAGAAACTTCAGTAGGATTGTATCTTTCCCTCTCTCCCTTTGTCTTTCTGGCCCTGACACTTTCTTTCTGTATGAGAAAATCAGCCCAGAACAGTGAAATCCTAGTGGGGGAAAAAGAAGGAAATGAAGGCAACAACGGGAGGGGAGTAGAGAGGAAGGGAGGGGAGTGTAGGGGAGAGAAGGGATGGGAAAGACTAACTCAAGAGGTTTCTGGAGAAGAAGGTAAGATTGGGAAGGAACAATGACACAAATTTTGCCTTCTTCAAGAAGAAGAAAAGGGAGAATCAGTTAATAAGAAAAGTTTCTGTAAAGAAGGACACAAGCAAAAACAAAGCCTTAATCAAGGTGTGTCTGTCTACTCAGTGGTGGCAGATGGTACACTCTGTTGAGTACACATGCTAGCATGTACACTGTCCTAGGTCCTAGTTCTGGATTTACACATGCGAGTGTATGCAGGGGTGGGTGGGTGCTTCACAAGCAGTGGAGCAGTGCTATGTTATCTCCCTGTTTCTTTCATTTGCTTAAAAAAAAAATGTCCGAAGTCAGGTGGTAGAGCAGCGGGTTAAGCGCATGTGGCCCAAAGTGCAAGGACAAGCTTAAGGACCCCAGTTAGAGCCTCCAGCTCCCCATCTTCAAGGGAGTCACTTCACAGGCAGTGAAGCAGGTCTGCAAGTGTCTATTCTTTCTCTCCCTCTCTCTGTCTTCCCCTCCTCTCTCTGTTCTATCTAACAATAATGACATCAATAACAATAATAACTACAACAACAAGAAAAAAAAGGGCAACAAAAGGGAAAATAAATAAATATTTAAAAAATGGCACCTGGGAGAGAAGGAATCATGCATGCAGTCATTGAGACAGTGATAATCCTGATTTGGGGAAAAAACAAATCCATCTTCTCCACAGACCCAGTTCTTTCAATGAGGAGATCATTTCATTAATTTGTTTCCACAGTTTCTCCCATGAAATCACATTGATACATTCTGAGCTATAATAAACAGAAGGCAGGAAAATTAGCTCAGGGGCAACATTCCAGGTCTGAACTTATATACTGATGAGTGAAAGAGACTGAAGAACTAATGGAAAGTAAAACAAACAAACAAAAATGAGTTGATGATATTAGAAGGGGAGAACAATAGGAAGCAGATGCCTGGTGAAATGAGATACTTGGAGAAAAGAGCATTTGAGATATCAGCTTTCTCTTTCAACTACCTCTAGACTTCTCCATACCTTTCTTGTACTTCAGGTTTATGGTTAGAGTCCCTTATATTTACATTCTGGATATGATACAAATGCAGCTTTCTCACTGAGCCAGTGTCACATATTCTGGAACCAGAGGCAGACAGAGCTCTGGGTTAGAACTTTAATAAGCCACTCACTAAAATAGCCATTTCTCTGAATGGTCTCTATCCAAAGAATAACCCAGTGAAGGTGACATTGGCTATTAACCTATTCAGAGTGTGGGAGACCCACACAAATGATGCCTGAATTGTTCTTCAAGAACAATTTGGGTGTGAATAGAAACTGCAAAATAGGTTCTGTCACTCACAAATAAAAGATCCCGATCATATATACAGAAGTTATTCTTCAAGATTCTCTAGTTAAGTAAGCAGGCTTATAACCAAGAGTAGATATATATGAGGATGATTTTTCAAACCAATAAAAAGTAACAGGCTTTACCACTGATTGTGTTTATTAAATTGCTCAGCATGATGTTGTTAATAGTCTCAAAAAAACAATTTGGGTGTGCACAGTGACCCAGAATAGAGCCTATTATGATGCCTAAACAGTTTTAAGTATCTGCTGAGTGTTTTTTCAGAGTTGCCCTTCAAGGAAGGAGATTTTAAAGGCAGGAGAAGTAGCTTTTCTCTTGCGTCTATCCATTGATATATTCCCGACTTTCCAATGGATTTAGGTCAGGAAAACATATTCCAGTTTTGACTTAGGTCTAAATTGCAGAGGGGAAAATGCATGTGTGGGTAAGTATATACACATATAGTACACATCTGTGATTTATATGTGTGTATGTGTATGTATGCACATATATTTTATGATATATATATTTACATGTAAACATTTTATCTATATACGTGAGTGTGCATGAGCTAGTCATACTAAAACCACCTTCCTTAATTTTGTAGTCACTATTGACTCTGCAAAAATAAAAAAAGATGGTTGCTGCAACCAGAAAAATAGCTTACTTGAATACTGCACTCCTTTGCAGTATATATAACTCAGGTTCAAACCCAGCCCCTATTACATGGAATGATGGCATCCTTTGATGACCTTTTGCAGTGTTTAGACTCAATCTACCAGCAATGCCAGAGACATGTGAAGACATGTCAGGAAGCTAGGCAATCCATAGGAAGGGAAAGACAGAAATAGGCTGGGAGTATGGCTCAATCTGCCAACACCCATGTTCAGTGGAGAAGCAATTATAGAAGCCAGACCTTCTGCCTTCTGCACTCCATAATGATCCTGGGTCCATGCTCCCAGAGACATAAATAATAGGAAAGCTCCCAATAGAGGGGATCGGATACAGAGCTCTGGTGGTGGGAAATGTGTGGGATTTTACCCCTTTATAACTATAGTTTTGTCAATATTTACTGGTTTTTATTTTATAAATAAATCGTAAAAAAGAAAAGGCCACGTGGTGTGGAAACCAGTATTTCATGAGAAGCAGAAGATACACAGAGACACACTGTCGAAAACAAAAGCTATGAAATAATTTATTTTTTTCTATTTGTCCAATTTTAGATGTGAAATGCAATCCCACACTGAAGCTTTCGACTGAACCAAGAATAAGCCAGGTGTTGATAATTTTGAGGAGTGTATAATTTCTAACAAGAATGAACAGTGACATGATTTGGCTTCCCTGTTACATTTTTCAAAATAATCTTTGTAACACAAACGTAAAGAAAAGTGATTATTACAAAAAAAAAAAGAAGAAAGAAAGAAAGAAAGAGAAAGAAAGGAAGGAAGGAAGGAAGGAAGGAAGGAAGAAAGAAAGAAAGAAAGAAAGAAAGAAAGAAAGAAAGAAAGAAAGAAAGAAAGAAAGAAAGAAAGAGAAAGTGGGATATATTGTAGAAAAAAGAGAATGTTAAAGAAATGGCAAGCATCAGGTAAAAGATGTTTGGAACACCAAGTGAGGACTTGAGTTAAAAAAATAAACAACAACAACAACAAAAACCTTTTCTGGGCCAGGATGTGGTGCAACCGGTTAAGTGGACACATTGTAGTGTACAAGGTCACAGGTTGAAGCCCTTGGCTCACACCTGCAGGGGGAAAGCTTCATGAGTGGTGAAGCGGGGTTGCAGGTGTCTCTCTGTCTCTCTCCCTCTCTATCTCCTCCCCTCTCAATTTCTCTTTGTCTCTATCCAATAATAAATAAGAATAATTTTAAAAATAAATAAAATATTAAAAAAAAACTTTTCCTACTGGGAGACTGGAAATTGAAGTTCACGTCACTGGGGGAGTTGAAATGAACTATATATTGGCAAGAAGCAAAAGTAAAGGTCAAGAAGAAATAAGCATTAAAGATTCACCCAGGATATACACAGCTGTTAGTGATTTAATATAGACTATTTCCTACAACATACTTAATAAACTTCCATTCTAAAATACCAAATCTCTAAAATAATATATTTTATGTGACTCAATGCAAAATCTATAAAAGTCTAACTTGTCCTACACTCATTTTTGGAGGGTGTGTGGAAGGGTGGGGCTGGATCTGATCTGAAAAGATATGTCAATTGTAGCATTTTTTAAAATTTATCTTAATATTTTAAAAAATTAATATTCATATGTTGCTGCTAAATAATATGAAATATATGCTCATTATCTTTGTAAAATCTGGAAAGAATCCTGAAATCTGTAGTACTGACACCAAGAGTTTATAGACTGTTGTACTATTTAAGTAATGGTATGAGCTCACTACATGCTATTTACCATTTTTATCACTTTATTGGGTAAATAATGATTTGTAAAAAATTATTATCGGGGGTGGGGAACTGAACCTGGTTAAGCACTCATGTTATCATGAGCAAGGGGATAGCAGAGTAGTGCCAGAACTGACCCCAAATGATAAGTCCAGTGGCAATAAAAATAAATAAATAATCTATTTCTTAGATATTAGTGATCAAGACAATAATCCAACCATGTCAGGATCCTTAGTGGACCCTCACCTTAGTCAGACCTGGTTGGCTAACCCACTCTGTTGAGCACCAGAGGTGGGGGCCAAAGAGGTCTAGACCAAGGACAGCAGGGTGAGCGTGCTGAGATCTTCCTCTGGAGACTTCGGCAAGAGACAGAATCAGAGGTCACTCGGTACCATTGCAGGGGATAATACATTTATTGTGCAGCAGAGCAGAGTTTTTAAAGGGTGGTAGGGGTGAGGAGAGGTCTGTTAAGGGATACCTTTTATGGTCAAGACAGCAGGAGGTAGAGAAATGGTGGGGGTCATTCCAGTAACCGCTGGGTAAGTGGTTGAGCTAGTTTGGGGAATGAGGAAGTGAAACCACCAGCTAGCACAGAGGGGATGTGGGCCCCTGCACGAGGGAGACTTGAGGGGGGGGGGGGTGTGTGGACTGGGACCTGTTAGTTAGGTTCTCTCTTGCTCAACCCATAGAGGCAAAAAGCCCCTGGGGAGACTAACAGAAAGCCTTTACCTCCCAGGCATCCAGGGGTCTTCCTCAGATGGAAGATAAGAGTTTGTTGTCTAGCTTCCCTTCGGGGGATGGAACATTCTCTACTATTGTTGATCCAAGTTGAGGGCGAAGTCCTATGGGGCCCATAAAGGGGTCTATTGTGTAGTTCCTGATAGAGATGACCAGTAACAATGGAAAGAGGGATTTATTCGAGGTCTAGGCCCATAATGTCTGTTTGGGAATCTCAGGACTCCCTGACTAGGACCCCAGCTGATGGGATGGCCTGACAGTGACTAAGGAATCATCGTTAAAGTATGCCAGTCTCTTGCCCTTATTCAGCTTTTTTTGTCTGTTTGTTTAATATATTTTTTAAATTTCATTTTTTATTGTTTCCCTTTTGTTGTCCTTCTTGTTTATCATCGTCGTTATTATTGTTGTTGTTATTACTGTTGTTGTTGTTGGATAGGACAGAGAGAAATCAAGAGAGGAGAGGAAGACAGAGAGGGGGGAGAAAGATAGACACCTGCAGACCTGCTTCACCGCCTGTGAAGCAACCCCTCTGCAGGTGGGGAGCTGGGGGCTCGAATTAGGATCCTTATTCAGCTTTTGCAGTCGTTTCTTTGATAAGGTTAGCTTTGGATTGTCTTAGGTAAGTATAATAGGAAGTAGGTGAGGAGGGTATCTAAGTCTAAGTAGACACTATTTCATTAGGAACTTTATGGTGTCTGTTTAGGTCTTTCTACTTGTTTGCTGCATATATTAACTAATATTTTCTGTACATTTGTATTTTACATTGCTTGGGAATATAGAAAAGCACTTATGAAAATTAATATTAGAGGGGAACAACTGATTGAACATCTCAAACTTTTTAATGCACAGACCATAGGCTGACTTATCTCAGTCAGTCTATTTCAAAGACTGACTAAGATAAGTCAGTCTTTGAAATACTGACTCTTCTAAAAGCTTAGACCAGGGAGAACAAAAGCAACTGGTGGCGTTACTCTATAAAACACAGCTATATACAAACGATGTCAAAGGACATAAATTATAGAGATGTATATGATACAGCAAATCCTAACAAAGGGATTTTCAGCATTAATCCAAATGCCAAATATTTGATTACAGCAATAACTTTCTATTGCCTTCATAAACCCTAAGATATCAGGAACCTCCCACTTCCTCTATAGAGCCTATATTTCCCCCAGTCCTAGAACCTCTAGGGTAGAGCTCATTTTCCTGCATGCTTCTCTCAATTCATACCAAATGTTATTGCATCTGCCTATCCCAACCTAATCAATGCAACAAGTACCACCTAGGCATGCTTCACTTCAGACTGTGTTCAGAATTGTCAGGTGTGGAATGTTAACCCTTCAGCCTCATTACTCGGGTGAGACCTTTCGTTTCATAGGATTCTCTAATTCTATTTCAGGTGGTTCACTTCCCAACAAAGTTCCAAAACCTAGATATAGACTAGGTCCCATGAGATAGGGCATATGTTCACATGTATCCATAAATTAGGGCAAAATATATACCCAAAAGTAAAACTGCACAATTTCCTTAATTATTAAGAGACATGTATAGAACTCAAGAATACTTGACTGCCTGCAGTAGCTCAACTTTTACTTTACTATATACAGTTCCTTTTCTCTGCTGAATGGGTGTCTAGTGAATATCTTGAGGAGAGACAACACCTTTTCTGTATCATCCATGGAACTTCCCCTGCTACTCCCCATGGTGTCCCCATTTACTGCTGGGGCTATAACCTGTGGACTTGAGTGTGGTAAAGCACGCACTCTACATGGTGAACTATCTTCTGTCTCTATATCACTTTTTTTTAAACTGTAAATGCCTTGGAGCATTTACAGGCTCATATTCATTTTTTAATTAATATTTCCTATACATTTGTATTTTATGTTGTTTGGGAATATAGAAAAGCAATTATGAAAATTAAGTCTTAGGGAAAATATTTCCTTAAAAGATATTTATGTAAGCACGCTTTGTGCTCTAAAAACTGCTGATGGCTTATAATTTAAAATACATTTCCCTAAAAGAAATAAAATATAATAATAATATAAAAGCTTTCCCTAATTAGAGAAGATAATTTGTGTGTGAGAGAACCCCCAGGCCACAAGTTTAATCTCCAGTACTGCCTTATGACAGAGATTTGCAGTGCTCTGGTTTTGTGGTCTTTTGCCTCTGTCATTCATAATAAATTAATTTTTTAAAAAAGCACAGCTGGTGAAATACCTCAACTATAGAGCACATGACTTGCATGACTTGTTAAGTATTTTGCTTCAAACCGTATCCATTACAAACTGAGGCCAACACAAGAAACAGAGGAAGTTGAGGTATTTATTCACACAAGCACATAGAATAGCCATTATTACAAATTTACACAGGTAAAGACACAGGGGGCTAAGCTGAGACCTAGACACACAGTATGTGTGTGTGTGTGGGGGGGGGGGGGTCTCAGCTGAGGAGCCCATAAGCTGGCATGCCAAAGAAGCCCTAATACTTGTGAACTGACTAGCCCTGGAAAACTAGGGTCTTAAATATCCTAAGGAGCCAGAGGGCAAAAGAGGCGTATTGTGAGTTCATTCTATACCTTATCTAAGTTATACATTCTGAACTTTAAGACCTTATTATCTAAATTATACATTGTGGACTTTATGGCACCAAAAGCAAAGTGGATAAACATTAAGGGGAATGAGCAGGTTAATTTCAGACACAGAAAGCAACCCCCAGTTTTGTAATCTCACCCTTAACAAGCAGGAGTTAGCATAACTGAGTTATACCAAGGGGTGGGGAGTTTCTCAACATCTGAAAGACCAGGTGGCTTCTGCCTACTACTGCCTGACTCCAAAAAATTACAGAACTTTTTAAATGAGGGGGAGCGCTAAGAAAAAACTCACAGACTGAGACATCGAGTATAATCTCTCTCACAATACGTACTAGAGTAGTAGTCTGACTTACCTCTAACTCTCTCTCTCATGTGAAACTTTTTTTCTTATACAAAACAAAACTAATCTTTAAAAAAAAAATACCTTAGCTATTGATCACGGAACTTGCATGGCTGAAGTTCCCAGTTCAATTCCACAATGGAGTGGTACACTGGCTTAAAATAACTATCCAATATAAAGCAAAATAAATGTACAGAAATTATACATGAGCATCCCTTCAGACATAAAACACAGCTCCTGTTCAGAAAATTCTGGAACTATAAGCACATTGAGTAGATTTTCTTAAAAACTTATGCAAATTCTATTTGACAAAGTGAGGAATCCCAATAGAATAAAACTTATTAGAGTTGCCCCTTTAATGTATGATTTATATTATAAACTAAGAAAATAATGACAAGATTACAAGTCAACATAAGACAAAAAGGAAGATGTAACCCACAGGCAAATAATTGTTCTGTGCTAACATGGAATGAGAAATGAATGAATAACTGGCTCCCTCCTTGGCTCATCTGCAATAAACAGCTGTAGAGTTTAGGCTTTTAAGTATTCTTTTGAATGCTGCTAGCTTTGAAACTCCATTGAATAGATTAACATACCCATTGTCTTTGTAAATTGTCACATCTCACTGTGTGTGGGAGGGTGATCATCACAACTATTTGGTTTCAAATTGCTAAATGTGGGTGCTCTTCTTGGCAGAAAGGGTTGAATGCTCTGTGTTTAAAATATTATATGGCCAAGCAAATCGTGGAAATATAAGAAAAAAATTCCTCGGTCTACTATTTCAAGATGAGTCTTATAAAAATGCTACATAACTTGAAATTAATTTAATGCAATATGTTTAGCACACAGACTTATAAAGTGGAGAAAAGAATTAGACAGACTCTCTACTAAAGAATATATTCAGATTGCATATGAAACAGGCATATGAAAAATTTCTCAAAATTTCTGATTATCAAAAGATGCAAATGAAAAAAATAATGAAAAAAGAACCTTGCTCCTGTGAGAATGACCTACACTTCAAAAAGAACAAAAGCAAACAGTGCCAGGAAGAATGCAGAGAGAAGGGAACCCTCCCTACACAATTGGCAGAAATGCAAATTGGTATAGATCTTAAGGAAAACAGTCTAGAGATTCTTGAAAGCATTAAAAAATCAACCTATCATATGACTCACCAATTCCTTTACTAGGCATCTAAGCAAAGAACACAAAAGCACTTATTGAAGCAGATTTATATACATCCATGTTCATGGCACTGTTATTTTTAATGGCCAGCAATTAGAAATAACTCGTGTCCAACAACAGGTGACTCAGTTAAAAAAAAAAAAGTTGTAGCATATATGCACAATGGGATAGTACACTGTAATAATGAAGGATGCAAACTGCAGTGACTCCATGACAGGCTCCAAAAATCTGCAGAAATCAGATAGGCCAGGTTTCCAGACAAACAAGTCCCATAATTCAGGACAGTTACTGGAAGTTGAATCCATGACCCTGAGTCAACAGGAACAAAGATAAGCTGAGCATTAAGAAAGGCATCTCCAGAGAGATAGAGACCATTAAGCATTTCCCCCCAGATGTGCAAAGAAGATAATTACAGGGCCGAACTTGTCACGCAAAACTTACCTAATATATACCCTGTAGGGCTAGGGTTCCTGGTTGAGAACCTGGAGCAGCTGCGTCTGTGTCTGTGTATGGTCTCAACCCTAGCCTGGCTAGCAACAAAGACTCTTTGCTTTTGCGTCACTCTTGTCCCTTGGTGTCTTCCTTGTATAGCCAGACCTAACAATCTGACTAAATTAGGCCACCAAAAGTAGGGCACCAAAGTGAAAACCCTCTGGTGAGGGGGAGGGTGGACATGAGGCTTCCTGGGCCGGCAGGGGGGTGGGGGCGGGTGGGTGGGAAGGGACACAGTCTTTTGGTGATGGGAATGGTGTTTGTGTACATACCTATTAAATTGTAGTCATATAAATCACTATTTAATTAATATGAGAGAGGGAAAAATTGATTGTATGTCTAACAAAGGGAATTTCCAAAGTTAACCCAATTACCAAATAATGTGATGATAACAGTAACTATCCATTGTCTTCTTGAACCCTAAGACAGCAAGAACCTCACATTTCCACTATAGAGCCTAAACTTCCCCCAGTCCTGGGACCCTAGGGTAGGGCCCACTTTCCCGTATGCTTCTCCCAATTCTTATCAAATAATATTGCTTCTGCTGATTGCAACCTACTCAACCCGAGTGCCAGCCCAGCATGCTTCACTTCAGACTGTGTCCAGAGACTTCACATGTGGAATAACAACCCTTCAGCTACATCACTCGGGTGAGACCTTTCCTTTTATATTATTCTCCAATTCCATCTGAGGTGGTTCACTTCCTAACAAAGCCCCAAAACCTAGATATAGACCAGGTTCTGTGAGAGAGAGCATATGTTCACACGTATCCGTAAACTACTGCAAAATATATACCTGAAAGCAGAAGTACACTAGAGTTTGCAGTGAGTACCCCTCCCCTAACACTTCCTCTCCACTATTCCAAGCTTTGGGTCCATGATTACTCAACAATTTGTTTGGCTTCATATGTTAACTCTCTTTTCAGCCACCAGGTTCCAGATGCCATCAGGATGCTGGCCAGGCTTCCCTGGACTGAAGACCCCCCACCAATGCATCCTGGAGCTCCGCTTCCCCAGAGACTCACCCTACTAGGGAAAGAGAGAGGCAGACTGGGAGTATGGACTGACCAGTCAACGCCCATGTTCAGTGGGGAAGCAATTACAGAAGCCAGGCCTTCCACCTTCTGCAACCCACAATGTCCATGCTCCCAGAGGGATAGAGAATGGGAAAGCTATTGGGGAGGGGATGGGATATGGAGATTGGGTGGTGGGAATTGTGTGGAGTTGTATCCCCCCCATCCTATGATTTTGTTAATGTCTCCTTTCTTAAATAAATAAATTTCAAAAAAATACTATACACTATAGTAAAAGATGGCCCTTACTTTTAGATGGATGGAACTAGAGGGAGTCTTGGTGTGTGAAATAAGCCAAAAGACAAATGGATACTGCATGATCTCATTCATAGATAGAATCTAAAAAACAAAATAAAAGTCAATACCAGGTGAATACAAAATGGTGTGTAGACTATTGCAGCAGAATGGGAAAAGGAGAAACATTGGGGGGAGGTTGAAAAAAACTAAGATCATAATAATCACATTTTAAAATAAATATTTCATTGTTTTCATCATTTTAAATCTCCACTTGATAACTATTGACTTTCTGGGTGTGTGTTTATTTGTTTGTTATATTTTATTTGAGAAGACAGAGAATGAAAAGAGAGAAAGAGAGAGAAGACATCACAGCACAATTTAACTATCAATGCACTTATCCATCTAGCTCCCATATAATGCTAGAGCACAAACCTAGTATCTCATGCATTGCAAGGTACACGCTCTACAAGGTGTGATATCCTCTGTACCCCTATTGATTTTCTTACTCTTTAAAGTTGTTTCTTCCTTATTTAAAAAAAAAAAACACATGAAATCCAGACATACATCTATCTTTCAAAAAAAATTTATTAGTTCCTTTGTGCACTCTCTCTGTTGCAATCTTTTTATCAATACCACTCATTCTACTAAACATATGTTTTAAACTATCTGTACTTATTTTTTTAATTTGCCATTTAAATTTCTCCTGGTAAAATTTTATTACTTGTTTTTAGTTGGACACTTAATTCTCTTCTCCATAAGATAATATATATATATTATATATACACATGTGTATTTTATAAGCTTATATTATTATTGCTGTTATCATTAATATAATTTAGCCCAACACTCACATACTACTTCAAAGGAACATATGCACCCCTATGTTCATAGCTACATAATCACAGTAGCCAAAGAGTGGAAGCAGCCTAAATGCCTATCAACAGATGGCTGGCTAAAGAAGTCATGGAATACGGATTCCATGAAATACTACTCTTCAGTCAAAATATCATATTGTGCCCTTTGGAACAAAATTAATCACACTATTAATCACAAATAAGAAATGCAAAAAGAAAGTAGCCTAAGCAAATTGAATTACTAAAAATCAAATAATTAGGACTCATATAATCATTTCTACTTTTAATTTATAGGAATGTTTTTATAACCATATATAATATCATCATATATTTAGATATTTATCATATATCTGAAAAGAACTTGTGACAAATCTACTGAATGCTTTCTTTCAATTACTGTTAAGCAATCATATGAGTTATCTCATAATTCTCAGAAAAACCTAGATTGGTTACCAAAACTATTCTGTTTATATATTCCTCATAAGCTAAAGGTTAAGTAGTTAAATAACTTATCCTAGTTCATGTAGTTGTAAAGACCATGATTTCCATACTGAATCTGAGCTTCCTATAAACAGAAACATTTTATTTTTACTAAAAATATATGCCATGCATTATTTATACTACCTGAAAAGTTTTAGTTTGTTAGTTTGTTTATATAGAATTCAAATTTAACTGGACAATCTATGATCTTATTTATTTGCTAAACCTGGCCACCCCCAAAAGGAAAGAAAGTTGGCAACAGATCAATTGACTTTAAAACCAACTATCTCCATCACCTCCCTTTCTAAACCTGATATCAGATACCCAAGTATCAACTTAACTTTAAGAAAAAGAGGAGGAGGGGTAAAACAGCTCATCTAGGAGCATGCCTGCTTTGCCTACACAACCCAAATTCAAATTCAGCCTTCACTCTACAGGGGAAGCTATAGCGCTGTGGTCTCTCTCTCTCTCTCTCTCTCTCTCTCTCTCTCTCTCTCTCTCTCCCCTCCCCCTCCCTCTCCCTTTCCCTCTTTCTCTCCCTTCTTCTCTGTCTCTTTCTCTCTCCTCTCTCCATCTAGCTCTTGCTTTTCTTTCATTTTCTTTGTTCTTTTTTTTTAATTTTTATTTATAAAAAGGAAACACTGACAAAACCATAGGATAAAAGGGGTACATCTCCACACAATTCCCACCACCAGAACTCCGTATCCCATCCCCTCCCTTGATAGCTTTCCTATTCTTTAACCCTCACTTGTTTTCCTATATGAAAAAAAGAGTTGTCCCAGAGAAGTGAAACTTAAAAAAAGAATCACTTATTGGGGGTTGGGTGATAGCACACCTGGTTGATCACACATGTTACAATACTCAAGGACCCAGGTTCAAGGCCCTAGTCCCCCCCTACAGGGGGAAAGCTTCATGAGTAGTGAATCAGGGATACAGGTGTCTCTCTGTCTCTCTTCCGCTCTATCTCCCTTCCCTCTCAATCTTTGGCTGTCTCTATCCAATAAATAAAGATATTTTATTTATTATCAAATAAATTTATTTAAAAAATAAAACATTTTTTAAAAATCACTTATTAATCCTAATTAATCAATTTCCATTTTTGTGTTCTATCAGAGGGTGATAGCAGTAAGAAAATGTATTGCATTACTTTTTTTTTTTTTCCCACTGAGGTTATTATCGGGATGCCATGCTTACAAGATTCTTCTGTCTCCAGCAGCCTTTTTTTTTTTTTTTAATTTTTTCTTTTTAAACAGATGATGGAAGACAAAGAGGCAGACAAATAAAGGAGAGAGAGAGAGAGTGAGGAAAAGATACCACAACACTGGTCCACTGCACAGGTGCTCCCATGTCAGTAGCCAGGAACTGGAAAATTGTACACTATGCTTAATGAGATATCTCCCAACCCCCATAGACTGCAGTACTTCTTTAAAAAGCAAATTCATTTTCAAGCCAGAGGAAATAGTGCAGTGATTTATGCAACAGACTTTCATGCTAAGGCAGAACAGAGCTGAACAGTGCTTGGGGAAGAAGTGGGGGGCGGCGCAGGGAGAATGTGTGTCTGTGTGACATAATTTTCTAACTGTAAGGGAATGTAAACACTTGGCAGCACAGTAGGGAAGATGAAAGATGACAGCTAATTTCAATTCTTTTCTGTTTTGGTTTTTAGGGTTTTGGGGGGGGTTGTTTGTTTGTTTGTTGTTTTTTTACCAGAGCACTGCTCTGCTCTGGGTTATGGTAGTGCTGGGGATTGAACCTGTGACTCTGATGCCTCAGGTATGACAGTCTCTTTGCATAACCATTATGTTATACCCCCCTCCCCAATTTTAACTATAAAATTTACTCTCCACAATACTGAACATGTATGTAAATGCAAGGTGCTCTAAAATATACTGACAGAAGAAATCTAGAGTTGCAATTTACAGTTTGTAGAATCCCTATGCTTATAAAACTAACCTGACACAATAATTACTATAATTATACCCAATAAACTAAAACTGTGGAGTCACATTCTTCATTTCTAAAATGGTGTCAAGAGATAGCTGGCCCAGGAGAGCTTGTGCCCTGACATGCACAAAGTCTTGTGTTCCAGCCCAGGTACCACAGTAGGGCACACTGTCATGTGCAAGGATCTGGTTTTGAGCTCTTGAAACCATATAAAAGTACCATGCATGGACAGGTCCTGTGGTGTTGCTTTTATCTCCCCTTCTCTGTCTCCAACTCAAATTTTTAAAAAAAGAAAAAGAGTCCAGTTGGGGAGACAGCATACTGGTTATGCAAAAGACATTCATGCCTGAGATACCATAAGCCAAAGCTGACCAGTGCTCTGGTATACAATAATTAAATTAAATATAAATAAAATCTTATTTATTAAAGGAGAGCTGTTTACCTGAAGCAGTAGAACCACACAAGCATGAAACACAAGAATATCCAAAAATAAACAAATAAATTAATTAGTAAGAAAAAAATTGAAGCCAAGAAGCCACTGGGCAGTGGTATTTTATGTGCACATCGCTCTAAGCTAACTCCCCAGTTCTGTATTTTTAAAAAATGATGTTATTGAAGCTGAGGAAGTGTGTTAAATAATTTGCTTCAAATATCAAAACTATTTAGCAAAGTTGTAATTCAAATTAGTGAGAAGTAAGCCAGTGATTCTGTTTACTTCTTTTCATTTCATTTTATAATTGGGTTGAATGTCCCTTTTGCTTTGGAATAGACCTAAACATGGAAAAATCAAGTTGAATAATAGAAAAAATTAAGTGTGTCAGGGGCTATATGTTTACTACATTTCTGATGGATAAATTCCCAAAAATTTAATGACTTAAACACAAACATACTATTTTATCTAAAATAGATTCCACTTGGATAAATCAAAGTACCAACAAGATAAGTGTTATTTTTAGAAGCTCTCGGGAAGAGTCCCTTTCTTTGTTTTTCCCCATTTTCTTTATTCTATTATCTTAGTCTTGACTTAGTTCAAAACTATCTTATAAAATGGACTATAAAGTGGTCCAGGTGGTGACACAGTGGATAAACCATTGGACTCTCAAGCATGAGGTCCTGAGTTCAGTCCCCAACAGCACATGTACCAGAGTGATGACTGGTTATCTCTCTCTCTCCTCCTTTCTCATTAATAAATAAAAATATTTTTTAAATATGCTATAAATATTTTAATGTGAACATTTAACAATAACCTTGACCTCAGTCCTATAATGATGGATGTAGAAAATGTCATAAATGAAATTTATGAATCTTAATAATGGAACAAAGAAAATTGTGTTTTTCCCTTTGCATTTTCTTCATGTCAGTAAAATGCTATCATATGTCATTATGTTCTTGGGCAAAGAATATGAAAGTCCCTCATGGTTCTTAGCTTTCTTTCTTTAACTCTTTCTTTCTCTCTTTCTTTCTCTCTTTAACTCTTTCTTTATTTCTTGTTTTATTGTGGGGTTAATGTTTACAGTATTACCTTTTACACATAGACACAGTCTCTCATCTCCCTTGATAGATGTCTAGGTGACACTCCAGGATCTCAGTATCTCTTCATCTTTTCCCTTCCTATCCTTTCCCGGAGTCCTTTGCTTTGGTACAATATGCCACACCCAGTCCAAGTTTCTTTATTTTTAAGTTCCACCTGTAAGTGAGATCATTTGGTATTGGTCTTTCTCTTTATGGCTTGTCTCACTCAACAGGATGCCTTCAAGTTCTGACCACAATACTGCAAAGCAGTATTATTTATTTAATTATGATAACTTCATAATTTTTAAAAGCATAGTACTGTATCGGTTTAATTAACCAAAACTTCCTTAGTCATTCATGTCTCATTCAGCATCTGGGTTGCTTCCAAATCTGAACTGTTGCAAATTGTGCTGCTATGAACATTGGTGTGTGCAGATCTTTTTGGATAGGTATTTCCCCCCTGCATAAATCCCTAGGAGAAGGATTGCTGAGTCATAAAGTAGATCCATTTCTAGAGTTCTGATGAATCCCAAGGCTGTTTTCCATAGGGGTTGGACCAACTTATATCCCCACCAAGTTTTCTGTGTTAACTGATTGAAATTACCTATCCATACAAACAAACAAATAAAGCAGAGCCAGCCAAATCTGTCTCACATCATACTGTTCTTCCTCCTTTTTCAACTTTAAAATCCATTGTAATTTCATTGCACCACCTGAGTAATCCAGGGTAATATTTTCATCTCAAGGTCAACTGATTAACAAACTCAATGCTATTTATAACCTTAACTCCTCTTTTCTGTCATCTAACAGATCCATATTATCTGGGATTACAATGTGAACACTTTGATAGAACCATTATTCTGCTTACCAGAAATATTATGAAATATAGAAAGGTGGATATCATTCTTACCATTATCTAAAAGTCATCATATTTTTCACAAAGAGGAAAATTAAAGTATAGACATCTAAATAAGATAAAGGATGAACTGAAATGTGCAAGGCATTAATGTGTGGACAATTTCAGAAGAGACAGGAAAGGACTCTGACAGTTGAATAGCAAGAAACTGATTACACAGATAATACAGGCAAAGAGCACGTCAGACAGAAGGAATAAAAAGCACAAAACTCTAAACCAGAATGAGTATAGATATTCTTAAACCAGGAAGAAGATAACAGAAAGACAATGAACTAAGGAAAGAAGATAACTAGAAGTACAATATTGAAGTTCCCTAAAATATCATTTACACAGGGGACAGGAGGTGGTGCACCTGGTAGACAGCACAAGTTGCTATGCTTGAGGACCAGGGTTCAAGTCCCCTCCTCCACTTCAGTTCCTTCTTGCAAGGGGGAAACTTCACAAGCATTTGTGTAGTGCTGTATCTCTTTTCATGATCTTTTTCTCTCTGTCTCTCACCCTCTATCAAAAGAAAAGGATAAAATATGTTCACATAATTTTATGTGATCTAGTCCTTGCCCATTGCTCTACTTCTTCCTAAGTGCAGATGGTATAGAGGAATAAAAATATGCCACCACAATATATGTGTTTGGCAAATGGTTAATTTCATAGGAAGAGCTCTAGAGGCAGAACAAAGATTTCTTTGAGATAAAGGCTTCTCTTGGGGCTGTGGAGACAGCATAATGGTTATGCAAAACTCTCTTGCTTGACACTCTGAAGTCTCAGGTTCATTCCCCCAGCACCATCATAAGCCAGAGCTAAGCAGTGTTCTAGTCTCTACCCACCCCCACTTCTCTGCCTCTCTCTATCTCTCTCATTAAAATAAAATAATCAAAAATATTTTAAAAGGTTTCTTAGGGCTGAATTATATGCTTTGTATGGACAAAATTAAGATAAATCATTTAATATGGAAGTGTGACTAAGCAGATAAAAATAAAAGATCAAATGAAAATGGAATGGGTTTCTAAAGTTTATTTGGAATCTGTTCACTCAGCAGTATCTTGATGAATGTCTTCCTAAGGAGAACAAAGCTAGCAAATGATTTGAAGATCTCATGGTTAGAGAGAAGACATTGTCTTAGTCATATAGAATGTAAAGTATGGAAGTTGGGCTGTGGTACACCTGATTGAGTACATATATTATAACACACAAAGACCTGTTTCAAGTCCCTGGTCTCCACCTAAGTGGGGAAGCTCTATAAGTAATGGAAAAATGTTTCTCTCTCCCTCCACTTCCCTCTCAATTTATCTCTGCTTCTATAAAAAAAGAGGAAAGGAGGGAGGAAGGGAGGGGTGGGGTGGAAAGAAGGAAAACTAGCTGATGGGATAAATAGCTACTGAGATGTGAGCACCCAGCCCAGGTAATACCCTGATTGCAACAAGAAAGAAAGAAAGAAAGAAAGAAAGAAAGAAAGAAAGAAAGAAAGAAAGAAAGAAAGAGAAAGAAACAGAGAAATGTATATTGATTAACATTAAATGGTTCCTTCATCCAATTCATTCATTCAATAACTGTTTGAAGAAAGCATACAGCAGTATGTCAAGAACTATAACAGGTGCTATGAACACAAAACTGAACAAAACCAGGTCCTGTCTTCAAAGGATCATAGGTATAAATGCTACATAGGCGGGCATATTACTGAGGATTCTGGTCATTTAAAAGATAAAAAAGCACAGTGGCAGATTAGTAGTACTTTTGAGCTGAGGTGTTTTTTTTAAGTATTTTTATTTATTTATTATTGGATAGAGACAGACAGAAATTGAGAGAGGAGGGTGAGATCGAAAGAGAGAAAGAGACAGAAAGACACCTGCAGCTCTGCTTCACCATATGTAAAGCTTTCCTTCTGCAGGTGGGGACCAGGGGCTTGAATCCAGGTCCTTTTACACTGTAATGTGTGTGCTTAGACAGGCACACCACCACCTGGCCCCTGCAGTTCTTAAAATACTGAATAGAGTCCCCACCTGCAGGAGGCAACTTCACAAGTGATGAAGCAGGGCTGCAGGTGTCTCTCTGTCTCTGTCTCTTTCCATCTCTGTCTCCCCCTTCCCTCTCAATTTCTCTCTCTCTAGCCAATAATAAAAAAGTTTTTTAAAAAGAAGAAAAATAAAGAGTGGTATCCTGGAAGAATGATAGCTGAATGCTAAAGAATGAGTAGGTTTTACTTAGAAAGATGAAGAAGAGGATTTTAGACAGAAGGAATGTTAGCTAAGGACTAAGCCTAGAAGATTTCTTAGACTTGGAATATGCAAGGCCTTGCATGTGGCTATAACACTTAAAGAATGATAAAAAGCAGAGTTCAGACTATTAGCAGGGTTGTGTCCAAGTCTTTGTGCCCCTTGGCGAAACAGTTTAATCTCACATCTAACAGATTTAACAATGAAGAATAAAACAAAACAAAACAAAAAAGATACATCTTATAATGCTGAGTTCAGACTTGCAACATAGTGATGTCTCAAGAGAATTGCTTCTGCTGGCTAAGCTTCTTATGTTTGGCACAAAATAACATTGCCAATGTAAGCTTGATTCCGGTAGGAAAAATTAAGATACTCTGGTGCCAGTTATTTACAGCTGTGCTGAAATCCAGATACCTGCTTACCTGACAAGATATACAGAGAATGCCCTTAGGTTTTCTATAAAAGTCACTATTTGGGATAATCCCATTAATAAAATTGATAAGAATCAAACTGAGAGTCTAAGGTGGCACAAGAGGGGAAAAAAGTGGGGTATTCCCTTCTTTTAATTAGTTGTTCTCTAAAGCTAGGCTTATATTCTCAATAGATCAAAAGCTCTATGAGGGCATTTCATGTGAGGTCTTCACAGTTTACAGTTGTTCTTTCTAGCTATAGTATTTTGAATTGCAAGACCTAAAACCTACCCCTGATGAATCTTTACCCTGATCAATCAGTCTTTAGTGAATTGAATTGAACATGATATTGCCTACCTAATACTGGTAGTTTGAAACAGTAAACACTGTTTATGGTATGATTTCTATAGATTTGGAAATTGAATAGTTTGGCTGATGATTCTAGGTCAGAATTTTCCATAAGACTGATTGCAAGCAAAATAATAGCTGGGATTATAAGCATCTCAAAGCTCAAGCCAGGGAAAACTTGCATCCAACTTCATGAATATGGTTTTGTCAGACCTGACAAACACTTCTTGGAAGCTTGTTCATATGAACAACTCCACAGGTCTACCTTATAATCTGTTAACTGGCTTCCACAACAAAGAAAACCAGAAAAATACATATATGAGATAAAACTCAATACATAAGTTCCACTTTCCTATAAGATAATCTCAGAAATGACAATTTATCATTCGTGCTACATTCCATTCATCACAGGTCAATAACACCAGTCCACACTCAAGGGCAGGAAAAATACACAGGGCAGAAATACCAGGAAATGGGTTTCACATTAATCCACCTTTAAATACTGCCAACCACAAGCATGTTCATGAGAGTTGGAAAATAAAGCACATTACTACGCTGAATAGCATCGAAATACACTCTTGATGAAGTGACAGTGTACAAAAGAAACTAAAGTACTATGGATTATACTGCTTTGAAGAAGGTCATGCCCTATGAAAGGTAACTTTATTACTATTATTTTATTTATTTTCTTGTTTATTTATTTATTTTGCTTCTAAGTTTATCACTGGGGTTCAGTGCTGACACTATGAATCCACTCCTCCCAGAGGTCTGTTTGTTTTTGCTTCCTCCCCCTCTTTTTTTTTATTCGATAGGACAAAGAGAAATTGAGAAGGGAAGACGAGATAGTGAGAGTAAAATAAACACCTGCAGTCCTGTTTCACTGTTCACAAAGTGTTTCCACTAAGGATAAGGAACAGGTGCTGTTCTTGGGCATGTCCTTCTGCATATGCGGGCTTAACTGGAGGCACCACCACCCGGCCACCTTTACTATGATAATTATCAGTGGAAATCAACCTCGGAATTATAAAAGGTTGTCAGATTTTTTAAAATCAATAAAACAGTTTTGACTTGAGTTGCTGGAATAGTATAGAAGCAAGTCAGATAAAGTACCAGATGATCTCAAATATAGGTGGAACTTCAGAAACAACGGAAGAAAGGCAAAACAAAGGGTAAAACTTGGGCTAGGTGTGGTCCATTGCAAGAAAGTCAAGAAGTGGTAGGTGTCTACCTGCAGACCGGCTTCACGGTCCATGAAGCGAACCCCCCTGCAGGTGGGGAGCCGGGACTCGAACCAGGATCCTTAAGCCTGTCCTTGCGCTTTGCGCCACGTGCGCTTAACCCACTGTGCTCAGACTCCCTGATTATAGATTTAGACTCGAAGTTATTGCAACCATGTCTGAAAAGCATACTGATTTTCAATGTTTTATCAGGTCCATACTTATTTATGAAATTCTATTTCTTTTTATTTTAATTTTTTATTTAAATATTTCATTTGAGAGAGAGAGAGACCAGAGCACTGCTCAATTCTAGTTTATGGTAGTGCAATAGCCTGAACCTGGAACCTCAGGAGCGTCAGGCATGAGTGTTTTGTATTTTTTTTTACTTTTATTATTTTTATTTATCAGAGAGAGATAGTCATAAATCTAGAGGGAAGGTGAAACCGAGAGGAAGAGAGATATCTGCAACACTACTTCATCACTCACAAAGCTTTCCCCATGCAGGTGGGGACCAGGGGCTTGAACTTGGGTCCTTGTGCATTGTAAGTGCTCTCAACCAGGTGTGCCACCATCCAGCCCCACATGAGTATTTTGCATAACCACTATACTGTCTCCCCATCCTAGTGGACTCTATTTCAATGTCTTTTTCTCCTGTCAGAAAGAAAGGAAACTCCATGATGTGGAATTAAGAATTCAAATTTTGTAGAAGGAAAATAAAGAAAACCCGGGGCCAGGTGGTGGCACACCTGGTTGAGCACACATGTTACAATGCTCAAGGACCTGGGTCAAGCCCCTGGTCCCCACCTGTAGGGGGAAAGCTTCACCAGTGGTGAATTAGTGCTGAAGGAGTCTCTCTGCCTCTCTCCCTTTCTATCACCCCCTTCCCTCTGGATTTATGGCTATCTCTATCCAGTAAATAAATAAAGGTAATAAAAAAATCCATTAGAAGGGAAGAAAAAGAAAAAGAAAAGAAAACCTGAAATAAGTAAGAGCCTCATACCCCTCCACCCTCAATTCTTAGGAAACTACTTGCTACAGAAAAGATCCTCAAAGTTCTCTAGTGAACTGAAAGAATGTGCTCTGTACATCTGATCTCTGCAATCTGGAGATATATCACTTTAGGACTGCCTTCCCTTCTAAAGGAAGTAACAGCAGGCAACTGCCTTAGACACCACGCGTTTCCATTGCCAAAACACACAGTGCTTCCTGACAAATTACACAGAACCCTATAAGGAACTTGGCATAATAGGCTTATTCAAAAGGATGATTTGCAGCCCAATCATCCTCTCACAATAAGAATTACACAGAGAAGCAATTAGTTGAAGTCAGAAAAGTATAATAGCAGAAGAGACAGTGACTAAGCTGTCTTAAAAATAAATAATAAAAAAACACTAGAGAAGATACTTCTAGGAGGCTACATGAATGATTTTTGTGTAAATAATCATAAGGAAAACTAACTTTTAAAAAGAGATCTCAATCATTGGTGAGAATTGACTCACCTTGTTGAATGCACTTGTTAGCATGCTCAAGGACCCTGGTTGGAGCCTCTCTCCCCACCTGCAAGTGGAGGGAGGGCACTTCAGAGCTATGAGGCAGGTCTGTATTATCTAGCTTTATTGCTTCCTCTCTTTCTCCCCCTTCCTTCTCAATTTCTCTCTGTCCAATCAAATAAAATAGAAAGAAATGAGAGGGAAAAATAACCTCTAGGGGTAGTGGATAAATAGTGCTGTCACTGAGTCCCTGCAATAACCCTGGTGGCAATATAAAAATATTAATAGGACCAGGCAGTGATGCACCTGTTTAAGAACACACATGATGGTACTCAAAGATCTGAATTCAAGCCCCTAGTCCTCACCTGCAAGGGGAAAGCTTCACTAGTGGTGAAGCAGGGCAGCAGGTCTCTCTCTCTCTCCCCTCTCTATCTCCCCCTCTATTTTCCCCTCCTCTCTCAATTTCTGTCTGTTTCATCCAATAATAAATAAATATTTTTTAAATTAAGAAATATAAATAAAATTAGGGGAAAAAAGAACTGACTATTGGGATTCAGCTTCCTCCCCCCCCCTTTTCTCTCTCTCTCTTTTAGTAACTTTTTATGATTAGGTTCTGATTACCTAAGGTAAAAGAGTTTGCCCCCTGTCTTTTGAAATTTTGTATGTAAGTGACTTACTGAAATCCTATATTTCTTTTTTTTTAATTTATTGTCTTATTTATTTATTGGATACAGACAGCCATAAATTGAGAGGGAAGGAAGTGACAGAGGGGGAGAGAGACAGGGAGACACCTGCAGCACTGCTTCACCACTCGAAAAGCATGTGGGGACTCGGGGCTTGAACCTAAGTCCTTGCGCTTTGTAACATGTGCGCTCAACCAGGTGTGCTACCATCTGACCCCCCTGTATTTCTTATAAGCAAAGATAGATAGATATATAGATAGATAGATAAGATAGATAGATAGATTGATAGATATAGATATATATCCCTTGAAAAAATTTAACTCTCTGTCTTCCAGTAAGCTGTTTAACATGGGGAATTATCTGTACCCTACATCAAACAGTAAACAACACAAGGGAAGGAAGTATAGTTGTCTATTCACTGATGTATCTTACATAGCACAATTCCTGGAATATAGTAGGTTCTTAATAAATATTCATCAGTGACTGTTTAATGATTTGGCATCATTTTCAAAGCCTCATTATAAACAGGATATGAATTTTCATTCTCTCTTTCCCTGATTTAATAGCTCTAACTCCTTTAATAAATCATGCATTGCATAAAAATCCTGTCACTGAAAACAAAGACACATCATATTTTGTTTGGGTCTTCTTTATTTTTTTTATTTCTCCCCCCACAACCTAACAATTATTGCCTTTGTTATGATGTCCACAACAGTACTTTCATTCAAATTTTCAGTGACATTAAGAATCACAATTTTGGAGAAGGAAAAGAATACTGAAACAATAAAAGAAATTTTTGGTTCTTCAGTTTTATATAGGATGAAAAGATGAAAGCATTTATGTGGTCTGTTTAACCTCGGATGCTATGCAATTTCTCTTGGTACGTAAATGTGTCAAGTACCTCTAGTGCCCTATTTCTCATCCTCTCCACCTACCTCCTAATATAACTACTGCTACAGCAAACCAACTTCCCAGAAATATAACCTGATGGCACTTTGACTTGAACTGTATCACCTAATTCTCCATTTTGGTCTTAGGTCTTTTCTAAAAAAAAAAAAAAAAAAATTGCTTATATCTGACAAGTACTCAGACAACTTCCAGTCAAGAAGAAAGAGTGATGACTTTGTTTTAGTCATAGTACTTCTAGACAAACAGACTAATGGGATATATTGACACAACACAAATTGCCTCTTGAAACATATTTACTTATGTGCTTGACTCATATGATCATGCAGATTAGCAAAACCATTTATGATCACAATCAAAATGCCAGTAGTACTGTAGAGTTGGGAGAAGCCAATGTCTCTGAACACTGTTCTATTGGCAGGACATCTCATTTTACTGAGTAAAACAGCCTTTTTTTCTCCCTGCCTCCAGGTTTACTGCTGGGACTGTGTGCCAGCACTATGAATCCACTGCTACCAGAGGATATTTTTTTCCTCTTTTTTTTTTTTCAACCTATCTTATTGGACAGGACAGAGAAATTGAGGGAGGTGGACAGAAAAAGAGACAGATACCTATAGACCTGCTTTACCACTTGCGATGCATCCTCACTTCAGGTGGGGAGTGGGACTTGAACTCAAGTCTTTAACTGGGCCCTTGAACATGATGCTATGTGCTCTTAACCAGCTGTGCCACCACCCAGCCCTCTAACTTTTGTTCTAACCTTCAACTAATTACATAGACTAACCCGAATGATAAATGCAAGCTGTTTCACTCATGTTATCCATTAAATATTGACCTTATCCATAAATATCATCACAGAAATGACCATAAAATAGCTGGTTATCAAAAACCCTGTGACCTAGACAAGCTGAAACATAAAATTAACCATCATATGCACCATGAGGAAAATCTGGAAAAAGAATGAGTGAATAAATGTTCCTCTCTGGCACTCTCCTGATGAGCAGTTTGTAAGGCAAACATTACCTAACACCATGAGAATCCCAGGCAATAGTATGTCTCAAAATCAACTCCAAACTCACCTTCATGTTGACTTTCCTTCTGTGTTGGTTCCACTCACTTGAGAATTCCACTTTTTCCTGGTCAATATTCAAAAATCCCCAAGTTGTCCCTTCCTGGGAGAGAGGACAATGTAATACAAGATCATTACAGCATTCTTGTACTTCCCAGTCTTATAGAAATGTGACTGAAAAAAATAAAACAATATATTTATGTCATAAAAATGGTAACTGTGTGAGATAATGAGTGTACTCACTAACTTGATAGTGATAAACTCACACTGCATACATATATTAAACTCTTGCATTGTATACCTAAAAAAACATACTTTCACATATGTCCTGTTGACAGTATAATTTTTCTTTGATATTTGATGTATTTGTTCATCACCAAACTGCTTATTATCCAAGCAATCTTTCTGGGACTCATTTTCAAACATCTGTAAAGAAAGATTTAGATACACAGATGCTAATTACTAACAGTTCAATTACATTAAAAAATTAAGAGACAGATAGTATAATTCTTGACTACACTGTAGTCTTACTCAATACCCAAAATGAATCTGCTTTGCTCAGAGCTAACCTCTAATTGTGAGACATGCTAAATAAAAAAACCAGTAAAGTAGGCCAGAGTACTGGAAATCAGAATTCTCTGACCTTGAAGACCAAATGAATGGCTGGTCACCTCTATTTATTTTCTTTTAAACAGAAAAGAATTATTTATGTATTAATGATAAGAGTGTATACCAGAGATAACATATAAGGCCTCATGTTTATAATTCCAGCACTTTGTTCACAGTGCCACCTACCAGACCACATCTTTTTATGTGTTCTACAGAAAATTATACTAGGCCCACCTTCAGGGGGTGGCTTCACAAGTGGAGAAGCATGTCTGCAGGTGTCCCTCTGTCTCCCTCTCCATCTTCCCTTCCTCTCTCAGTTTCTCTCTGTCCTGTCCAATAAAATGGAAAAAATGGCCTTTAAAAAAAAAAAGAAATCTATACTAGGTCCTCACTTAACTTCATGCTGAATCTTTTGGGAACTGAAAATTTAAATATAACAAAACCAGTTTTTTCATAGACTAATTAATACACATAATCATTAAGTCCCCATGGTAATTTTCTAGTCACAAAAAATCCCATTATTAAATAAAGAGCTAAGTACTAAGTAAATCCCATTATTAAATAAAGAGCTAAGTAATAAATCCCATTATTAAATAAAGAGCTAAATAAACATGTTCATTTTTTACTTACTCATTTTTTTCAAAAAACAAAGTTTATTATTAAAAATATAGGACACCTTCCCTGTATGTAATTGTTTTTTACCATTTTCCTGGGGACATAATAGTTCACAGTACAGTTGTTGGCATATGGGTGCAATTACTTACTCCCCTTCACAGGTATCTACAGAACACTCACCCACAGCTTGGATCCTTTTCCACTATCATTCATTGGGATCCCAATATTTTTTCCACCCAGTCTCTTCCCTGCCTTCCCCAGAGTTCTTTGCTTAGCTGCAATATACCAAACCAAATCCAAGTTTCACTTGTGTTTTCCCTTTCTGTCCTTGCTTCTTAAGTCCCCCACCCCATGAATAAAATCATTGGGCAGGAGTCCTCTTTGACTTTTCTCACTTCACATGATTCTTTCATGTTTTAATCCAAGACGAAGTAAAAAAAAAAAAAAAAAAGATGACTTCATAATTTTAATAGATGAATGTATTGTGTATAACTTTTTTTTTCTTTTTTAGCAGAGCACTGATCAACTCTGGCTTATGGTGATGCAGAGAGTTGAACCTGGAACTTTGGAACCTCAGGCATGAGAATCTCTTTGACAGATAAACCACAACTCTCTTAGCTATTCATTGCAGACTGTTTCCCATAAAGGTTGGACCAATTTGCATTCCCAATAGCTGTGAAGAAGGGTTATTTTCCCCCCATATTCTTGCCAACATTTGATGTCTCTATCCTTTCTTACATAATTTGTTCAGTTTTAACCAACTTAAAACAGGTTCAAAGGTAAATGAAGATCTAACTCCTATCTCAGTAACTCAGTCACAAGGTAGACCCCAATACTGGCAAGCCACTTTTCCATTGCAGGGCTCCTTACACACCCACATCAATGAACCTGATGTGCATGCCAAACACACACACACACACACACACACACACACACACACACACACTAACAGACATGGAAAGAATGTTCAGGCTCCACACATCCACACAGAGTGATTTTGACAGGGAAATGATTCCTCCTCACCCCATTAGTGTTTTAACAAAATGATGCTGAATATCAAGTATCTGCTATATTCTTTAACTTGGTTAGATTTCGTTTAGGTCCAGGTTTAGTATCTGAACTGAAGATTTAGACTAGATAACAAAAATATGTTTTGTGCCAATGACTATATACATGCATACTTTAAAAACCAGACACCTAAAACAGACTCAGTATAAAAATATCTAAAATAGTTGAGAATTCATTCCATGATATACTAAGTCACAGTCTGACCCAAAGTTTAATAAAGAATAACACTATTAGCCTAAAATCTTCCACTCCAGTTCTATTCTTTGTTTTTCGTTTATCAAGTTGATTGTACCTCTGGCAGAAGCATAGTCTTTATTATTATACAAATTGACCAGGCTCAATTACCTTCAAGATATTTCTTTGATTTTTAACAAAAGCCAATCAGAGTATATTAACTATACGCAGTAATTGGTATTGCCAGACCAAATTAATATAACTTTAGCTCAAAGACTGAAGACTTTGGAAATTGTCAGTAGATTTGATTAGATATGTTGAATGAATTTTAAATAAAGGATCTTAATTACCATTTTATGGATGCTTAAAGTATGAGAGCTTTATATTTGCAAAATATCACTACAGATACTGTAGAAAATATGGAGAGCTGGTAGATATATCATTTTGATAAATAGGACATAGTAAAAAGAGCTAACTTTTTAAAATTTTTTTATTATCTTTATTTTATTTACTGGATAGAGACAGCCAGAAATCTAGAGGGAAAGGGATAATAGAGAGGGAGAAATAGAGAGACAACTGCAGCCCTGCTTCACCACTCACAAAGCTTTTCCCATGCAGGTGGGGACTGGAGGCTCGAACCTGGGTCCTTGCACATTGTCACATGTGCGCTCAACCAGGTGTGTGCACCACCACCCAGTCTGAAAGGAGATAATTCTAAGATTAGAATTTCATCTATACTTTGATCCATTACAGTCATTTAGTTACTAGTTACTAAGGCCCCACTGTAGAATGTCAAAGAGACTGTATTGTACATTTACTAAAAATAAGAATTTTGGAATCTATGGGTTTAGACTGATTTCATTTCCTATTGACTGTGTAACTATAATCAAGATACTTGAGCTCTCTGTTCTTCATATAACTGAACATATTAGAATTCATATATTGAAGCTCTGCTTTCTAATGTGATAAATTTGAAGATGGGGACTTTGTTCAAAGTGGGACTTCCATTAAAGGATGAGATCTAGAGAACTTGTTCTATCTCTCAGTTTCTTCACCAAAAGGTCATGTGAATACACTGCAAAGAGTCTGCCACCTCTATTCTCCAAAAGGAGAACTTCCACCAAAACCCAGCCAGTAATAACTGCTTATACCATCATCTTATCTCTAGCCTTCAGAGCTGTTTTCTTTCTGTTGTCTAAGCTGTTCCATAAGTGATGTTGTGTTATGGCAGTCTGAGCTTAGAGAATACTCATCTGAAAAATGAAGGTAGTAACATTATATTTTTATCTTATGATAGTAATGCAGGAATTAAATAAAATAAAGCAACAAATGTTCACATGAAGCAAAAGAGATAATGCAAGTTATGGTTTGTTTAGTAATACATTTAAAGTCTTTTGAAATGCATATCAGCTTAAAAGAAAGTCACAGAATGAGGTATTTCCAAGGTTTTTATTTTTCCTTTGCAGAGAAGATCATTGACTTCATGTTTTTCAAATTGCAAAGGATTTGCAATTGCTGAGGTCTATAAATAAAATCCCTTGAGTTAAGACTTCATATATGACTTCTAACTGGATTTCCCTATTCACTGTGTTCCAGCAGGTCAAACACGTAATATCAGAAAAATATTCCAATAATGCTGAGGAGATTCAGTTAAATGGAGCAGAGTGAAGATTATTTTTCTTGGCACTGTGTAGATTTTCAGATGAAAAATTAGAAATGCATCACATTTATCCCAAGCAGGAAATACACAGAGAGTTTATATGGTATATGCCAACTTATTCTGAAACATCAAATCTAAAACTGACAAAATGGCATCAGGCGTTAAGTTATATTCTGGAGAGGGGATGACACTGAATATACCTTGACAGTCCATCTGGTAAATGTGGATGTCATTTAGCGGTCTGTTTCCCAATGAGTGGCATGCTAACATCTCAATAAAATAAAAATGCTGGCTGAGTGTCAATCATCTCATGCCTTCTCAGTTTCCAAGGGATATGGCTCATCTGTAATAGCATGGAAAAATTGTTCTCTTTCTTAGTAGATGAAATTATTAAGGCATCTAGTAACAAAAGTAAGAATACCATCAATAAACAAACTCTGCATAAACAACAGAACTTGGGAAATGTTAGTTGAAATTTTATTCTTAGCAAGAATAAAATATAATCATATTTTTATGATTCTTTCTGTTAGTATTTCTGTAGCAGGTACATAACTCAATAACTATCCCCTAGTTTCTTCTCTCTGCTGGTCTTTTACTGTGGAAGCTGAGAAAAACCATTTATGCCTGTGATCTCACTTAGTAAGTGCTCACGTATCAATATGGGCTAATAGACATCAGAAAAAAATTTGCTAGGGTAGAGGAGGAAAGAAGAAATTCATTCCAGATATACAGACCTTTCTTCTTTTTCACCCCACACACCTTCCTGCCTTAAAAAATGGACATGAAACTAACACGATGGATATATCAACTCTGATATGCATAACTGTATTACTTCTTATAATTGTCAAAGAGTAGAAACAACCTAAATGCCCATCAACAGATGTCTGAATAAAAAAGTTATGGGACAATACTCAATAAAATACTACTATGTAATTTAAAAAGAAGATATTGTGCCCTTTGGGACAAAATGGTTAGAAATGGAGGTGGTTATATTAGTGAAGTAAAAAGACAACCCTTCCGCTTCATTACTCGGGTGAGACCTTTCCTTTTATAGTACACTCTAATTTCATCTCAGGTAGTTCACTTTCTAACAAAGTCCCATAACCTAGATATACACAAGTTTCTGTGAGAGAGAGCTTATGTGCACACGTATCCATAAACTACTGCAAAATATATACCTGAAAGCAGGATTACACTAGAGTTTGCAGTGAGTACCTCCCTAAAAC
The DNA here is from genome assembly GCF_950295315.1 of Erinaceus europaeus. Taxonomy (NCBI): domain Eukaryota; kingdom Metazoa; phylum Chordata; class Mammalia; order Eulipotyphla; family Erinaceidae; genus Erinaceus; species Erinaceus europaeus. The sequence continues at coordinate 149,073,905 of NC_080163.1, forward strand.
TTCCTCCCCACTATTCCAAGCTTGGGATCCATGATTGCTCAATAAATTGTTTGGCTTCATATGTTAACTCTCTTTTCAATCACCAGGTTCCAGATGCCACCAGGATGCTGGCCAGGCTTCCCTGGATTGAAGACCCCACCAATGTGTCCTGGAGCTCAGCTTCCCCAGAGACACACCTTACTAGGGAAAGAAAGAGGCAGACTGGGAGTATGGACCTACCAGTCAACGCCCATGTTCAGCGGGGAAGCAATTACAGAAGCCAGACCTTCTACCTTCTGCAACCCTCAATGACCCTGGGTCCATGCTCCCAGAGGGCTAGAGAATGGGAAAGCTATCATGGGAGGGGGTGGGTTATGGGGATTGGGTGGTGGGAATTGTGTGGAGTTGTACTCCTCCTACCTTATGTTTTTGTTCATTAATCCTTTCTTAATAAAAAATTAAAACAAAAAAAAAAGATAGACAACAACTACTAGATGGTTTTGCTCATATGTTAAATAAAGGGAATTAAAAAAATGAATTTGCAAAAAAAAAAAAAAAAAAGGAAGAAACAAAGAAGGAAAAGAAGCCAGAAAGGACGATGAAAGCGAGGAAAAACAAAACAACAACAACAAAAAACAGTGACAAAAATTTTTCTAAGTCATTATGAGAATGCCTTATGGGGGGGTTTACAAAACTTTGGTGGTGGTACAGTGTGAAACTATAACCAATAACGCAGGAGGAAAAATAATATATATATAGGTTTGTTACAAAAGTCATGACACATTGTGCATAGAAAACATATCATAACTTTTCCAGTAACTATATATATAATTTTTCTAGAGCACTACTCAGTTATGATATATAGTAGTGCTGAGGATTTGAGGCTTGAACCTGGGACCTTTGGTGACTCAGGCATGAAAGCCTTTTTGTAAGAGAAGGACTAATACCAGATGATCTCACTTATAGCTGAAACTTAAGAAAGGGAAAACACAAAGTGAAACTTGGACTAAGTGGGGTGCATTGCAGCAAAGCAAAGGACTCTGGAGAAGGCAAGGGAGGGAAAGATTAAATATGGCACTGGGGTCCTGGTGCATAAAAATGAAAAAGGACCTAAGTTGAGGTGAGAGTGTTGTGTACCTATCACAGGTAGATTAGAAATTATAACAGTGTGTCAATAACCATACTATAAACCATTACCCCTTCAATAAAATGATTCTTAGAAGTATTTTTGCATAATTACATTGGTATCACCCCAACTTCTAAGAATATATTACTTAACAAATCAAATGGGACTTCATGGATAAAATTAGTCAAGTGGAAAGATTTTTTTAAGTGGACCCAATCTAACCACTTAGCCCTTAAGAGCAATGGAATACTATGCAGCTATCAAGAACAATGAACCCACCTTCTCTGACCCATCTTGGACAGAGCTAGGAGGAATTATGTTAAGTGAGCTAAGTCAGAAAGATAAAGATGAGTATGGGATGATCCCACTCATCAACAGAAGTTGAGTAAGAAGATCTGAAAGGGAAACTAAAAGCAGGACCTGACCAAATTGTAAGCAGGGCACCAAAGTAAAAACCCTGTGGTGAGGGGTAGACATGCAGCTTCCTGGGCCAGTGAGGGGAGGGAGTGAGTGGGAAGGATGGGTCACAGTATTTTGGTGGTGGGAATGGTGTTTATGTACACTCCTAGTAAAATGTAGTCATATAAATCACTAGTTAATTAATATGAGAGGGGGGAAATTAATTGTATATCTCAAAGTTTTTCAAAACACACACTGAATCTTTTTAATATATAGGCTGTGTAATTGATATGCAGACTCTCTCAAAAGCCGAGACCAAGTAGATCAGAAGCAACCAATAGCACAGCTATGTACAAGATACTGGGTACTGTACAGCAAACCCTAACAAAAGGACTTTTCAAAGTTAACCCAATTACCAAATAATGTGATGATAACATTAACTATCGATTGTCTTTTTGAACCCTAAGGCAGCAGGAACCTCACATCTCCACTATAGAGCCTCTACTTCCCCCAGTCCTGGAACCATTGGATAGGGCCCACTTTCCCGTATGCCTCTCCCAATCCATATCAAATAATATTGCATCTGCCGATCACAACCTAACCATTGCAACGATTGCCACCTCAACATGCTTCACTTCAGACTGTGTCCAGAAACTTCACGTGTGGAACGACACATGTGGAATGACAAACCATTACTCGGGTGAGACCTTTCCTTTCATAGTATACTCTAATTCCATCTCAGGTGGTTCACTTTCTAACAAAGTCCCAAAACCTAGATATACACCAGTTTCTGTGAGAGAGAGCATATGTTCACACGTATCCGTAAACTACTGCAAAATATATACCTGAATGCAGAAGTACACTAGAGTTTGCAGTGAGTACCCCCCCTAACACTTCCTCTCCACTATTCCAAGCTTTGGGTCCATGATTGCTCAACAATTTGTTTGGCTTTGTACCTTAACTCTCTTTTCAGCCATCAGGTTCCAGATGTCATCAGGATGTCGGCCAGGCTTCCCTGGACTGAAGACCCCACCAATGTGCCCTGGAGCTCAGCTTCCCCAGAGACCCACCCTTCTAGGGAAAGAGAGAGGCAGACTGGGAGTATGGACCGACCAGTCAACGCCCGTGTTCATTGGGGAAGCAATTACAGAAGCCAGACCTTCCACCTTCTGCAACCCACAATGACCCTGGGTCCATGCTCCCAGAAGGATAGAGAATGGGAAAGCTATCAGGGGAGGGTGTGGGATATGGAGATTGGGTGGTTGGAATTGTGTGGAGTTGTACCCCTCGTACCCTATGGTTTTGTTAATTAATCCTTTCTTAAATAAATTTAAAAAAAAGAAGTTTTGTGACTGAAGAGGCGTTTCAGTGTTAGAGTGCAGGACTTAGATGTGAAGTTCAAAATTCTATTCCTGGCACTATGTGTGCCATGTAAAGGCACTGGTTCTCACTCATTAAGTTAATTAATCACTTAATTAATTTATCATTTAAATAAAGATAAATTTCTCTGTTGGACCTAGTCAGAAGAATATAGTGACAGAGGAAGATAGAAGAGAAATAAGGCAGAAAGACTTGCAAGTGAGAAAGACTTGACTTCCATAGTTCTGAGTCAAGGAATGCAGGTGATCTACAAAAACTGAAAATAATCCTGGCCAACAATCTTCAAGACAAAGGGAGCTCAGTACTCTAGTTATATGAAGCTGAATTATCCCAACAACCCAAATGAGTACTGAAACATATTCTTCCTAAGAAATTGCAAACCAAAAAGTAGTCACTCATTTCTTAATTTCAGTCCTCTGAGATTCACGGGGGGGAATCAGCTGAACTCATCACACTCTTGAGCTATAAAACTTTAAAATATGATATTTGTGTTTTCTGCAAGCCATTACATTTATATGAAGTTGTTACAGAAGTAATAGAAATCAAATATACCTCTTCAAAGTAAATGTATTCACTAATGTATTACAGAAGATATGCTACTCAATAAAGTAAATAATAAACCATTACAATAACAAGAGTGTTAATAACCATGGCTACTGATTATTAAATATAATAATAAATAAGTGAATGATCAAGAAACATTTTTGTGGAAATAATAACTAAGTAAAATCTGAATAATAAGAAAGAATAAATTAACAAACTCAAAGATATTCCAGCTGTCAAAGAGAACCTCATAAATAGCATCAGATTTCTCCATAGGCAGAAAAAGTGCCTTTGACCTCACATCAGATTTTCTACTTTCAGGAAATACTCTGGGAAAAATAGAAAAGGTTCTGTGATTTCCCCCTCTTCCCTGACTAACACTCTGTTTAAAGGACACCAGGCAATGTAATATTATTTCACTTTTTTATTTACTTTTGGATAGAGACAGAGAGAAATTGAGATGGAAGGGTGAGATAGAGAGTGGAAGATACAGAGACACACCTGCAGCCCTGCTTCACCTCTTGTGAAGCTTCCCCCTGCAGGTGGGGATAGGGGGCTTGAACCTGGGACCTTGTGTACTGTAGTATGTGTGCTTAACCAGGTGTGTTATTGCCTGGCCCCGTATCTCACTTTTTCAAAACTCTTCTCTTCCTACAATTCACATAAAAAGCAGAACCCAGCACAACCTGCTGACTAACAACAGGGTAAAACAAGGAAAGCACTGGTCCTGGAAAATCATTATGTAGTTCAGCCACTTAATTATGCAGATACAGAAGAACTATCAGGGAAATTTGAAGAAATACAAAGCTCTCAATGTAATATGGAGAAATGGATTATGGATTAAGAAATAAATGCAAGGTGTGATCAAGGTGTAACAATGGCTGAAAGACCTCACAATGGCTGAAAGACTTCACCTTCCCTGAAAACAGAGGGCAAGTGTTGGGTGGGATAGACCAAAAAGAGAGGGATGAATATAATTCCACATGTAGATGGAAGTTGGGAGACAGAGTTAAAAAGGGAGAACATGGGATGAAACTTGGACCAGGGGTGGGGTACTGTATCAAAGCAGGACACTCTGGGGGAGGAAGCAGAATAGGGGGCCTGGAGGGAATGGGTATTTGGGGTCCTTGATGGGAGTAGATAACTGTATGTAACAGGCACCTGTTATGCAGAACTAGGAAACCATACACACACATCAACAAATATGCTCTGATACATTACCCTTATCCAACAAAAAGAAAAAAGGGAAGAGAAAGAAAGAAAGGAAGAGAGAAAGGGAGAAAGAGAGAGAAAATGAAAGAAAGAAAGAATGTCAAAGATTCATTTGACAGGGAAATGGAAAACATGAAAAACAGAGCTACAGGGTGTGAAGAAAAATTTGAATGCATTCCAGTTTTAAAAAGCAAGTCAAAGAAATATATTTGCCCAACTAGAAGAGAGAACACCAGGAATAGAAGACAAAATGACCACACTCTTTGACTCAGAAGAAGAAGGCAGAGGAGCAGGTAGAGATGGAAAAGTTTGGGGAAAATGAAGAAATTTTCAAGAGATTGAAGATACCATCAGAAAAACTTATATTAGAATTAAAAGAGTCTCAGAAGTAGAGGAGAAAAAGAAAGGATCAAAAACCATATTCAAAGAAATGAAAGCAGAAAATTTCCAAATCTGGGATATGGCTAGGATGTTTAGGAAGCAGAGAGAATACCCAAATTCTTAAATCCAAAATAGAACTATACCAAGACACATCATTGTGAGATTATCAAAAGTCAAGGACAAAGAAAAACTTTACAAGCTGCTAAAAAAAACTAAGGAGGAGGAAGGAGGAAGAGGAGAAGGAGGAGAAATAGAAGGAGGAGGAGGAGGAGGAGGAGGAGGCGGTAGTGACTTATAAAGACAGCATAATCAGAATTGCATCAGATCTTTCAGCAGGAACTACAGAGTCCAAGAGAATCGATTGCATATTCAAGGTTTTAAAAAACAACTGGTAGCTATACAGATTTAACCTGTAGACTATCATTCAAATATGAAGGAGCAATAAAAAAATAAATATGCAAAGACTAAAGGAGTTTGCCATTACCATACATAAAGGAATGTCACAGAAAAAGAAATAAGTAATATTTAACTCTCAACAAGGTGATAGATACATAGTAAAACACAGATGGACAAGCTATATAAATATGTAGAAACTTAAAAGGGGAAAAGAAATGGATAGAAAACTTTTTAAAACAAACAATAGTGAAACAAAACAGCTTTAAAATGCTCTCTAGATGTACTTACATATGCCTTTGAATTTACTACACCTGATTTTTCACTTCTTTTTCCTTTTTTCTTTTAATTTGGGGGACTAATGATTTACAGTCAATAATAAAAATACAGTAACAAAAAATAAAACACAGTAGTCTGTACAGGTATAACATTTCTCAGTCTTCTACATGACAATTCAACCCCCTTTAGGTTCTCTGTCATCATGTTCCAGGACCTGACCCTCCACCCCCAACCCAGGGTCCTTTAGTTTGGTGCAATACACCAACTCCAGTCCAAGTTTGCTTTGTGTTTTCTTACTTTTCAACTTCTTTATTTATTTATTATTGGTGATTTAATAATGATCAGTAAGACTGTGAGACAATTTCCACCACCAGAATGCCATATCCCATCCCCTCTATTGAAAGGTTCCCTATTCTTTATCCATCTGGAAGTATGGGAGTATCTCTATGGGGCACAGAAGGTTGGAGGTCTGGCTTCTGTAATTGCTTCTTCATTGGACATGGGTGTTGACAGGTCAATCCATACCCCCAGACAGTTTCTATCTTTCCCTAGTGGGGTAGGGCTCTGGGGAGGTGGGGTTTCAGGATACACTGGTGAGGTTACCTGCCCAGGGAAGGCAAGCCAGCATCTTATTAGTCTTTTTTCAACTTCTGTCTATGCGTGAGATCATCCCATATTCATTATTCTCTTTCTGATTTACCTCAACATGATTTCTTCAAGTTGCATCCAAGATAGGGTAAAAGTGAATGCACCATTTTTTAATAGCTGTATAGTATTCTAATATATATCACAACTTTCTCAGCCACTCTTTTGTTGGACCCCTGGGCTGCTTCCAGGTTTTGGCTATTACAAATTATACTTTATGAACATAGGTATATACAAAGATATAGCCCCAGGAGAAGAATTGCAGGGTCATAGGGAGGGTTCACTTCTAGCCTTCTGATAGTTCTCCAGACTGTTCTCCATAGGGATTGGACCAATTTACATTCCCACCAGTAGTGCAGGAGGGTTCCTTTGTCCCCACAACCTCTCCAGCATTTGTTGCTCCTACCTTTTCTGATGTATGACATTCTCACAGGAGTGAAGTGGTATCTCATTATTGTTATTATTTGCATTTCTCTGACAATCAATGACTTGGAACATTTTTTAAAAGCTTATTTGCCTTTTAGATCTCTTTTTTAGTGAATATTCTATTCATATCCTCTCCCTATTTTTGGATGAGGTCATTTTTTTTTGTTGTTGATATTATTGTTGCTGAGTTTGGTGTGCTCTTTATATATTTTGGTTAGCTTCTTGTCTGATGTATGGTATATAAAGACCTTCCATTCTGTAAGGGGTCTCTGTTTGGGTGGTGGTTTCTTTTGCTGTGCAGAAGCTTTTTAATTTGGTATAGTCCCATTGGTTTGTTTTTATTTTAATCTTCTTTGTAATTGAATTTGTATCATTAAAGATACCTTTAAAATTTAGATGGAAAAGAGTTCTGCCAATGTTTTCCTCTAAGTATTTGATAGTTTCTGGTCTAATATCCAAGTCCTTGTTCCATTTGGAATTTATTCTGTGTTTGGTGAAATACAGTCATTTTAATTTTTATTCCTTTATTGTATTTGATAGGACTGAGAGAAACTGAGAGGGAAGGGGGGATATAGAGAAGTACAGATAAAGGGACCCCTGCAGCACTGCTTCACCATTTATAAGCTTCCCCTCTACAGGTGGGGACTTGGGATCTTGAACCCATGTCCTTGAGTATTATAATGTGTAGTATGCCTTTTTAAATTATGTAATTTTCTCTCTAGTATTTTTTAACATTTTTACACTGTGTTCTTTTTTTTTCTCATTCTTCTTATCATACCTTACGTTTCTGGAATTATTTTGTCTTTTTTTGTTTGTTTGTTTTCCTTTATAGAGTTCTACCAGTACCAGTTCTTACTTGTCCCTTCATTTTGACTAACAACCACTGCCAGACATCTGCCTATCTCTTCCTTTACCACAAATATTCTTATTTGCTACGTTTCTTCTTACATGCATTAAAAATTCATTTTGCAATATTGTGTATTATATTTCATGCATTTTGCAGCAACTTTTGTATACTTTTGTTTCCTTCATCTATTGAACATTGTTGCTATTTTTCTTATAATACAGAGTTTCTTGCCTGAGTGTTACATATTCACCTTTTATGTCATTTACTATGAGAAAGAGGGAGAATAAGAGAGAAAATCAATTAATGACTCTGCTCTAGTATAGAGTGGTGCTAGAGATTGAACCTGCAGTCTCTAGTACCTCAGGCACAGCAGTTATTCCTCTTACAGTTTGAGCTATCTCAAGTCCCAAAGAACAATTTTATTAAGTTATCCAACAACCCTTTTCCATTAGTAAGTTGATTGTGGCAGTACTGCCCCTAGTTCGTAAATTAGGATATGTTTTCCTAAAATCTTTCAGGCCAAGTTAATAACATTCTTTCAGGGCTAAGCTCTTTCCTAGCTTACCCATCACTAAATCACAGATATGCTTCTTTAGGATTTGGTCCCAACAGCAGTATAGTTAGACTTGGCTAAAATTTGTTTGTAGTATACTTAAAAATATACTCCTTCTACCAGAGTGATCCATACAACCCTCAATCCCATTCAAAATATTTTCATATGGTTTCTTTTCTAGGAGCTATTATGTATAATGTACAAATATTATATAAAATTTATAATAAAATGTACAAAATTATGTATAGATACCTATCTTGTTAGATTTAAAATGATAATGCTGGGAAACTTTGTTAGAAGAGTCATAATACTGTAAAGGATCTCACTGTATCTTGCATTCTATATTTAAGTGTGTGTATGTGTTTATAGGGTGGTACTAGTAATGTCTGCTCCCTGAATATTTCTTCCAGAACTAAAGAGGAATAGGGTAATTTGCTCCAATTTTAATGCACTGTAGTCCTTACCATCTACACATCTGTATAGGTAAGAGGATTTAATAATCAAATTGGTTAAGTAATATTAGTGAAAGGGATTAATGTATAATAAAAATAGGAGATGGCAAAGCCTTTCTCATGCTTCCCTTCTGAACATTTGCACAGAAAATACTTTTTAAGTTTCTGGCAGTTATTTGGTAAACTAGCCTGGCTGATCCTGTCTTAACAAGCCCAGTCATCACTTTCAAGGTTCCAATTCCTTCACAGTGATTAGATTAATAAAGCAGACAAGGCCTCTATAGACATCTGAAAATCGAAGTAGAGAGTTGCAAGTTCCGTTCCCTTTCAGTCCTAGTCTGACTCTCTAATTTAGTTTTATCAGAAAAGTTTACTTGAAAAAAAGGAGTGTGGAAGATGGTGGTGATAGAGTAAGTAGAATTAACTCAAACAAGAACAGGAAAGAACTTTTGAGAGACAAGTGGTGGTGCACTTGGTAATGGAGACATGCTACAATGAGCAAGTCCCTGAGTTCAAGCGCCTGGTCCCCATCTGCAGGGCAGAAGCATCACAAACATTGACGCAGTGTTGCAGGTGTCTCTTTCCCCTCTCCATCTCTATTTCCTCCACCTCTCTCAATTTCTGTCTCTATCAATAAACTAGTAAGTAAAACATTTGAAAAAGAATTAACTTTTTACTGTTTGGATATCTGGTTCACAAAATTGACTATTTCATCACCTTGAAGGGCTTCCTCCTAAAGAGTTCTACATATGTAAGTAAAATCCAAATTCCTAATTATTGGATGTTTTATTTGAAACACAGGCATATACATTATTTTCCCTTTCACTGTTACACACAGAATCCAGCCACTTTAAGTCCACCATGTTTCTAATACAGGATAAAAAAAAAAAAAACTTCCTTTTGACATTCCTAATTATTTCCATACTTGTCTCCAGTTCCCGCCCCCCCTCCGCCCCAGTCCCAAAAGCTTGCTTGCACTTCTGAGCCAGCAAGAGAGCTTACTTAGTGTGCTTGTTTTGTCATGGGCACAACTCAGGTTCAAGCTCAGCCCAGACTGCACTGAAAGAAGCTTCAGTGTTGCGATGTCTGATGTCTTTTTCTCTGTTTCTCTGTCTCTATCTCTGTGATTCTACCCAAAAAATCAACGAAGCCTCAATGATGACCAAAAGAAAATAAATAAATAAAATAAAATAATCTTAAACTTACACTTCTTATTCCTGGTACCAAAGGAGTGTTTGTAGTTTTCTTATTCAAAACTTAGCATAATGGAAATATGCATGTTTATACATACTGTGTTTTACATAAAACATACACTTCTCTTGCAATCACAGTTGGTAACAAAGCTGAAAATTAACTTTACCTCTCAGCAGCACCATGTAACATAACTCAAAATGTTTATTCGGCAGCAAATGAATTTGGTGTGTAAAAGGCAATAGAAAAAAAAAGTATAAAGAATGAACACTTGTTTTCAAATCAATTGGCAGAAAATCAATGGACTGTGATATAAGAACCACATCTCTAGCCCTTAGGGACCTCAGTTTTATTGCAGTAAATTCATGTATCTTATGTGTTTGCGTATTTTCTAAACAAAAAATGCAAACATTAAAATGACTAGTCTTTTAAATGACTTAAAGTCTTCTGCATTTGACCACATATGGCATAATGGTCTTAAGCATTCCCTTGGGAACTTAGAATGTAAACTGTTGTGTATATTTCAAATTTTTTGTTTCAAAATCTCAGGGGGGCTCAGGACTTTGCTTTGCCAGACCTTCAGTGAATTCTGAGCAAAATATAAGAACCATGGATCACAAAGTATCACTCCTTCCCATGAGTATTAATTATAGAAATGTATTCTAATGACATAATTATGGACATTAGAATTGCCTAAAGATTTTTCTATAAGATGTTTATCACATAACAGCTTATAATTACAACAAATTGTGTAACAAAGAAGATTCTATATAATGAATAATTTCATGAAAAATATTAATGATTTGACATTTGAAAAAATAGATTTTTAAACAGTAATCTTAAGATTATCCTATTTTTACCAGTCATTCAAATGACTATATGCCAATATCAAAATAGCTCACCGAAATAATCAAATATCAATATCAAAACTTATTTATAAGATCATGAATGTTCATTAGATTCAACTTTATATAGAGTTTTTGTTAAAATTCCTATTATATACATAATAAGTTACAATATTTTTCTTTTTTTTTTTTTTGCTTGTTTGAACAGATATGACCAAAAGTCTTTTCTTCCTGGTTCTAAAGCTGTAAAAAAATTTTTTCATTCATGTATTACATGATTTACATGCATTTCACATGCCTCTATTTTATATTTGACACTATATCTGTTATTTCTTTTGGTGTCCTGGTTCCTGTAATTGATTCTCTGCTGAACATAGATGTTAGTTGATTGATCCATACTCCCAGCCTGTCAGTTACAACTGCTTCTTATGAACTAAAATTATGCTTTATAAACTAGATGTATTGCCTGAGGGAAAATATGCTACAAAGAATAAGTATATGAGTTTGATGACAAATTTTATTTGTTAGGTCTAGGATTTCATGAAAATAGTGTTGTTATTGATGACTAAAATTCCTGAAATCTCCTTAAAAGTATCTCTAATTCTCCTTTAATTTATAATCAATATAGTAAAATAGACTTGATTTAGCATAATACATTATATAGTGTGAGTTCAGATGTTTTATCTTTAAATATGTAATTTAACCAATACATTCTTAGAATTTTAAAGATGGACTTACTCTATGATCTGACAATTCCTCACCTGTGGATATATCCAAAGGAAACAAACATATACAACCAAAGAGATTTATTTAAACCCATGTTTATAACAGCACAACTTCTAATAGCCCAAATTTGGAAGCAACCTAGGTGTCCAACAACAGATGAGTGGCTAAGAAAGTTGTGATATATATAGATATATATATATACTACTCAGATATTAAGAATGATGAAGTCACCTTCTTCACCTCCTTCATGTTCTTATTGGCAGATACCAGATCTTCTCAAGAGTCTATAGGCACCAAAGGTCCCAGATTCAATCCCCAGTACCACCATAAACCAGAGCAGAGAAGTGCTCAGGAAAAAAAAAAAAAATCCATAGGTAATGAAGTTTCTTTTTTTTTTCTTAATATAAAAGATATCAATATTTTTTTCTAGTCCATATCTCTAATGTCTTAAGTTTTCCTGCACTGAAAATATAATTTTAATTGTTATTACATGCTGATAAGCGTAGCTTCAAGGGAAAAAAAAAACTGCCACGCTCTAATTGTTATGACCTATAAAGGGAGCATTTTACCTATTTTCAAAGATTTACCTGCTGCAAACATGAGATTGATTTTAATTCTCCTCTTTATTATAGCCTAGTATTCACACACTAATCCTTATTACATTGCTATGGAATTACAAAAAGAATATCAGAGCTACTTTGTGTTTAGTCTAAATATTCTAGATAATCCATTAGTATTAATGTGGCTGGGATTTTATTATGTTTCTTCCCAGAGAGAATGGAAATGAGTTTACTTAATATGTGATGGTTTCATATAACTATTAGGATTAGGCAATGTTGAAAATAAGAAATTTTAATAGAAAAAAAGCAATATTTTTACTCAGATGAAATATGCAGAGTTCAATAGTGTTGGAGCAGCTGGCTTGATTTAGTCTTTCATGGCAATTAATTGATAGAATGCTACATTTTATAATCATCCTCTCTAGACCCCACTCAAGTTTATATCACTCACAGTTTCTGACTATTCCTTCTGGTATCTCATACAAAGTCTTTCTATAATTAACTTGCTTAGCATTCCCATTGGAGAATCTTAAAACATGTTATGTGTGATTTGACTGAAAAGTGTCTACTTATAGAGTATCTCAAATATTCAGACAAGGAGGAATCTCACTGACTGCAAAAAAAAAAAAAAAAAAAAAAACAGCTTTTTTATTCCTTGATAAAAAGGGTGGGTTTTTTTATTATTATTTTAAGGGATTCATAGATTTTGGCATCAAAAGCATAAGGACTTGAATCTGTGTACCTTTTAACTATGAAATTTTAGATGGCCTCACCTCTAGAAAATAGAGATAGCAATATCTTTTGTATTATATGGCTGGACATTTGATAAATCTTCTGGATTTCAAAAGTCAAAACCCTTCCATTACATAACACACCAACTTAAATGTTTAAAGATGTAAGTAATGTTTTATGAAGCAGCAAAAAATAGTCTTGTACTTCCACCTTTTTGAGACATACAACATATCAAAGCAGACGGTCTTAAGTTGACTGACGAACAGATGTGGAGGGGTTAGAGGAAGGTAAGATTAATAAGTGTTCTATTTATTCAATATAAAATGGAAGCTACAGAATAAAACGTCTTGACTTAAACATAGACCCTTTGGAAAATATTCAATAAATCAAAATACTTTCTCTTAACTCAGACTTATCGTTTTCTTTCTGAATGATAGAACTCCAATTTATTTATATATGATAGAGAGAAATTGAGGGGGGAAGCTAGGAAGAGAAAGAAAGGAAGACACCTGTAGTGCTGTTTCACTGCAGGTGGGGTCAGGGGTTTGAACCTGAGTTCTTGCCACTCAACTGGCGTACCAATACCACTGGTGACTTCTTTTAAATTCCCTCAAATTTAGGGTCTAACTATTAAGCCAAATACCTTCAACTTTTCACTTTAAATATGTAAATAATATTTTCTATTTCAAGTTTCTAGTTTGAAATAATGCTTTAGAGTTAGTCGTTTCCTGATTCAGGAGTTCTTTTTTAATTCTAAGTAGTATTTCATCTAATAGGAAAAAAGTCAGCTTACTTATCCTATAACCAACTGATAGAAAATTGTACCTGCCCTCTCTTCTCTTGTCAACAGTTCTTACACACATTCATCCACTTTAACTTCCTGTCGGTAAAAACCTTCAATTCAAAGTGATGGGCCATAGAGCAAATGTATGCTTCACTTTATGAGAAACTTCTATCAATTTGAGGAAAAGACAGTTAAAATAGTTAGACAGTTATATATCTTACATTAGTTATCTAGTATTTTTAACATTGTAAGCTACATTATATTTTACTTTTGTTTTTTTTAATCACTCCGTTGAGAAAATAATGATTTGCAAGGCAATTGTTGTCATATGAGTAGTTTCTTTTCTCCCTGTAACAGGTGTCCAGGCACCATTTTAAAGTCATCCTGTATTGGGTCCCCCACATCCTATTTAAACCCTTCATGCCCCCCCCCCATAAGAGTCTGGATTCTACTTTTATAGGCTTACTTTTTTCAAACTAATGAAAGAATCCGAGTTTCAGATGAAATAGAAGAACACTGTGCCAGAACATGCAACACAAGGTATGAAGCATGGGAATCTCAGACATCCATGCCCTGCACTCTGCCTGTTGAACTATTTCTCCTACTGCTAGGCTGGCATTAGACTTGAGGCCTGGGGTGAAGGTTGGGGTCTCAGCAAAAGAACACAAAACTTGTATTACTTTTTTGAACCTCCAGTATCAGATATAAAAAGAGCTAAGCAACTCTTTCTCTTCCCAACCTCTCTTTCTCTCTGCCTCTCTCTCTCTCTCCCCCTCACCCTCCCCTCCCACTGACCCCTCTCCTTCTCCCACCCCATCTTATACAAGTAAATAAATAAATGAATCTTTTACAACAACAAAATAAAAATAAAAATTCCAATCAGGTGTGCAAATTGGAGTTTACAGAGGTTAAAATGCATGCACTTAAGTCACACTGTTTGTGTTACAATGGTTTTTTTTTTTTTTGTATATTTATTTATTTATTTTCCCATTTGTTGCCCTTGTTGTTTTTATTGTTGTTGTAGTTATTATTGTTGTTGTAATTGATGTCATCACTATTAGACAGGACAGAAAGAAATGGAGGGAGGAGGGGAAGACAGAGATGGGGAGAGAAAGACACTTGCAGACCTGCTTCACAGCCTGTGAAGAAACTCCCCTGTAGGTGGGGAGCCGGGTGCTCAAACCGGGATCCTTAAGCTGGTCCTTGCACTTTGCACCACATGCACTTAACCCGCTGTGCTATTGCCCAACTCCTTACAATGGGTTTTTAAGCCTGCTTATCTTGCATGATCATTAGCATGGGGTAGGGGGGAAACATCATACCCAGTCTGTGCCCCAGATGAGTTCATCAAGTTTAAAAGTTTCAATTAGGACCAATGATACAGCCTGTGATGTTCTTACTACAAAACATTGTGGGTCAGAGCAAGGTTTATTTTGCATTTCTTTTGAGCTACCCTTTTTTTGGCATGCTCAAGCCAAAAAAAAAAAAAGTGGATGCCACATTATTTTATTCTGGAACCAGTGGAAACAGTGTGTCAGTTTCTCCTCTGCTATTTTGCACAGCCCAGCACACATCATCACTACCCTATAATTAACCTATCTGAATTAGGCTTCCAATTACCATCTAAGGAAGCTGGCAGGACCCTTTGGGTATTCTCCATCAGGGCAGACCTGAGTGAAGCATACATTTACATGTAAATGGTCTTCTTTTTTTTCCTTCTCAGCCTATAATGAAATATTCTAAACTGCAAGGCATGCTGTGGTCCATACAATTTTGAATGAGAAAATGCTTGTGAGGAAAAGGAAAGATTAAAACAAAACTACAGACCTTCTACCTTCTGCAACCCACAATGACCTGGGTCCATGCTCCCAGAGGGATAGAGAATGGGAAAGCTATCAGGGGAGGGGGTGGGATATGGAGATTGGGTGGTAGGAATTGTGTGGAATTGTACCCCTCCTACCCTATGGTTTTGTTAATTAATCCTTTCTTAAATAAAAAAGAAAAAAAATACTACATATTAAAAGCAGCCTCTGGAGATAGTCATTGGCCTCTTTCTTAGCCTTATGTCATTCAGTGTAGAGCTGGGTGCTGCCAAGTGCCAGAGGCTGGGCAAAGCACTGAAGAAATGTTGTTGATGACCTGCCCCCAGGCAGCTTTCTAGATCCTGAAGGAGCTGTGTTAAACTGGTTTTTATGCATATATATATGTATATATATATATTTAATTTAATTGTGGTGGTGACTATAGGGAAAGATAAACCCTAAGAGCTATGAGAGCAGTTAATATGGGAATTGGCTAGTCTGAAACCAAGAAATTTCCTCATGGAAACAAGGTAGATACCGACTTAAAGCTGCCAGAATTAGACTGTTGATCAACACTAGCTATGATGGAGTGCTCATCTATGAGCCCTACACAATGCTAAACATATTGCATATATATGCTCCACAGACTGGTGAGGTTGGTAATATTAAGCTTACCTTTTTACAGGTGGGGATATAGAGCTATAGTCCCTTTCTGATTGTCTAATTCACACACACACACACACACACACACACACACACACACATTTGTTTTATTTTAATGAGAGAAAGATACACAGAGAAAGTGAGCAGAGCACTGCTCAGCTCTTGATTATGGTGGGTCAGAGAAATGGATCTGGGACTTTGGAGCCTCAGGCACGACAGTCCTTTTGCATAACCACTATATTATATAAGCCACTCTTTTTTCTTTTCTTCTTCCCCTTCATCCTCCTCTTGCTCCTCCGCCCCCTCCTCCTTGTCATCCTCCTTTACCCCCTCCTGCTTCTCATCCTCCTCCTTTTCATCCTTCTCCTCCATCTATTCTTCTAATTTGATAGGACTGAGAGCAACTGAGAGGGGAAGAGGAAGAGTGAAAGAGAAACACCTAAAAACCTGCTTCGCTGCTTATGAAGCTTCCCCCTTGCAGGTGGCTTGAACCTGGGTCCCTTCTCATAACAGTAACTCAAGAGGGAGTGTCATCACCCAGTCCCCATATTTTTATTTTTAAGGTAACTTCTAAAATGTTTTTGAATTAATTAATTTTTCATGCAAGAGAGAAACCTAAGTATCACTCAGCTTTGCCTAGTGGCATGCTAGTGGCAGATGGAGGTGATGGGGATCAAACCTGGAGCCTCATGCTTGCAAATCCCATGCTCTACCACTAAGCTATCCCCCAAGTCCTCTAGTGTCTGCATACTCAAATACCATATAAGCACATAAATCTTCCTGCTATTTCGTTTACCTTAAAGTATTTTTCACTATAAAGTACATTTTTTTCTTTGCTTAAAATTGATTTAATTATTTTGTTATTATTAATTTGTTCCTTGATCTAAATCTGTATCAAACTAATACATATGTTCACAAATAGCTATTTTATGTTTAAAAAATTATTCATTTATCTTAATGAGAGAGAGACCAGAGTTTATGTGGTGCTGGGAATTCAACCCAGGGCCCCACACATGCAATCCCTATATTTTCCACCAAGAGTGACCACCTCAGCTACATAAATAACTACTGTTTTTTGAAGTAAATAAAACCAAAGTAAATTGTATATATACTATGAAAACAAATGGAGTAGTACAGTGGCTAGAGCACTGGACTTGAAAGCATAAGGTCCTAAGGTCAATCCGAAGCATTGCATGTGTTCTGGTTTTCTCTCTAACCTTTCTCATATGTGTGTATATAAAATTTATATATATATATTTTAAACCTATCAATCATCAGTGATAGAAACTGTGTGGAATACTTTCTGCTCATCTTCTCTTCTTTGGGCATTTTGTTGTTGTTTGTTTGTTTTTTAGCACCCTGTCACATAGGTGAGAAATTAGTGGCTTGCTGTCACATGATCAGAACCCAAAAGTGAAAATGGAAGCTTTACTTGTATGTTGCTACCTGCTCCTTCTCTGACTTTGTTTAGTGTACAGGTGGTGTCAACATAAGACTATATAGACATTGGGCAACAGTTAGATTTTGCCTCAGATAGTGCTAGCTCATCTCGTGCTTTATCATGAAACAAATTCTGACTATATGTATGAATAGCGTCTGAGAGATAGTTCAGCTAAGAGGGCACCTGCTTTTGCCATGCATGCAACCCAGGTTTAAAACCCTGGGACACCACATGGGAGTACAGTAACACTGAGGAAGGCTTCAGAGCCATGGCATATACCTCTCCCACACACCTTATCTCTTTTCTTTTTAAAAGTATTTTATTTATTCTATTTTAATGAAAGGCATACAGAAAGAAAGGCCACAGCACTGCTCATCTCTGGCTTATGGGGGCGTTGGGGAATGAGCCCAGACCTTAAGGTCTCAGGAATAAATGTATTCTGTTTGTTTGTTTGTTTATTTGTTTTGCATAACCATATGCTTTCTCCCCCAGACTACCTTATCTCTCCCTATTTGAGAAAGTTGTCCTAGATCCATGAAGCCCGAGCAATGACAAGAAAAAGAAAAAGAAAGGAAAATAAAGATGAAATGCTCCAAGAAACCTTTTCAATTTATTTGCTTTAATCATGTGCTTACCAATCAATAATCAGATCTTGAATTTCCCCCCCCCCTAAAGTTTTGACATTGGAAATAACTTGCCCTGAGGGACATACTACATCTTGAGTTGGTTTAGTATAATAATCTGTAATGAAAACATATATATTTACTTTCGTATACAGTTTTGTTGCCTTTGAATTTGAATGATTTCTGCTGACCTGACATACATATAACAAGAATCCTTCAGTTATTTTCTTGACACGTTCCAAAACTACATCAATATTTCCCCTCAGTGCTTAACATTTCTCTCTCCTTACACTTTACTCATATTTTCCTGTTCATTTCTTTCTAAGACTATGTTTGGAGCTATTGAAATTTTAAGCAAACACTACATGTTACATGACTTTCCTATTTCAAATACTGAGAACCATTGTCCTTACAAATACCCTCCCACCTGTCAGGCACATATCCTGATGGTGAATGCAGAAATACATCTCTGGCTGCGCCGTTGTTTGATATTCTGCCTTGAGTTGTTCATGAGTCTGCCCTATTCTTCAAAGTGTAATTTCAATTCCATGGACCTCTCTTAAGTGTTCTCTTTTACTTGGCCTCACATCAGATCACCATCTAATCTAGCCCAGAGATTTTTCATTAGGTCTCATTACAGAACGTTACAGCTTTTGCTGCATTGCTGTGTTGTGCTTTACACAGAGACTTTTCACCAACACGATTTCAAGAAATTAAATGATCTGAAGTACAGCCACAGCAGCACCCATTATTACCATGTAAGATTTTTAAGCCAAATCATATGGAAGAAATCATATTTGAAAAAAAAATGTGTATACACAGGTCTAACATAACTTTATTAAAATATTAACAATCCCAATGATAATATTTAAAAAAAAACTGATTGCTCTTGGAAAAAAAAATCAAATTGTGCATTTGTCTTCAACAAATATCTTGTCCTGGGCCCTAATATCAAAAGGAAGTAAAGAGTCAGTGAAGTAGCTCACCTGGATAGTGTGACCTCGCCATGTGTGAGATATAAATTCAAGCCCAACCCCCACCACATGGAAGGAAGTGTGATTTATTTCACTCTCTCTGCCACTCTCCCTTGCTGTCCCTACCTAAAAAAAAAAAAACGTAACAAAACAAACACAAAAATAAAGCTGAAAAATAAGAAAACACAAAACAGAACTTGGACTGGGTTTGGTGTACTGAGCCAAAGTAAAGGACTCTGGAGTGGCAGGGAAGGGTTCAGGACCTAGAACATGATGGCAGAGGAGGACCTAGAGGGGGTTGAATTCAGAAATGTTACACATGTACAAACTACTGTAGTTTACTATTAACTGTAAACCATTAATCCTCCCTATTAAGAAAAAAAGAAAAGAAAGAAATGTTAAACAAAAAAAGGTCTAACAAATTGTTTTACCATGTGAGCAACCTAAGTTCTAACACAGTCCCCATCTCATTGAAGGAAGCTTCAGTGCTATAGTTTCTTTCCCTCTCATTCTCCTCTCCTCTATCTGAAAAAAAAAAAAATGTCAGTTTAGAGCAGTGAAGCAGTGTAAAGGAAATAAGAAGAAGGAGAAGGAGGGAAAGGAGGAAGAAGAGGGGAAGGAGGAGGAGGAAGTGAAGGAGGAGGTAGGGAGAGAGAGAAGAAAGAAAGAGGTAGGGAGAGAGAGAAGAAAGAAAAAGAGAAAGAAAGAAAAGAAAAG
The DNA here is from genome assembly GCF_950295315.1 of Erinaceus europaeus. Lineage (NCBI taxonomy): Eukaryota > Metazoa > Chordata > Mammalia > Eulipotyphla > Erinaceidae > Erinaceus > Erinaceus europaeus. The sequence continues at coordinate 149,093,578 of NC_080163.1, forward strand.
AAAAGCCACAGTTTCAATTCCAAAAGTAGTACTGATTACACTAACATTGTAATAATATCTTTCTGGTTAGTTATTTATTATCTATCAATTTCCCTTTATGTCTTATTAGCAGTTAAGTTAGGAACTCTCTCACTCATGATTTGTCTATCTCTGACTTTTTCTCTGCTCACCCTTTCTTTCTCCTTTCCTTTGTTCAGTTCTATCCTTACCCCTCCCCTTCCCTGCACATTCCTGCTCTCCCCTTCCCTTATCTTTTTCTTTCTCTTACTTTCTACTTCTCTACCCTTACTTTCTCCACACCACTGTTTTCCTGCCTCCTCTTCTCATTATACCTCCCCTTTCCAAATTTCCACTATTGATTTGCAATACTCCCCTTCTTTTAAAAAATGTATTAGTGACTTAATATTGATTTACAAAATTGAAAGATAATTCTGCACTAGAGTTCTATATCCCTATTCCTTGGCTTCTATAATTGCTTCTCCACTAGACATGAACATTGGCATGTTGAGCCATACCCCCAGCCTGTTTCTAGCTTTCCCTACTGGAATAGGGTTCTGGAGAGGTGAGGTTCTGGGATACATTAGTGAGGTCATCTGACAAAGGAAGCAGGATGGAATTATGATAGCGTCTTCAACATGGTGGCTGAAAGGCCATAAGATACAAAGCAGGATAAAATGACTAATGAACAGGAACCAAAAAGTAGGAATAGAGCAGATGAGAATAGAGACCTTAGGATGGAAAGAAGCAAGGAAGTCTATTTTAAGCATTTCCTAGGGGCCCATGAGCTTAGTAGTTTTTGTTTGAGTTGTTGTTGCTAGCTAACAGGGAAGTAGACAAAAATGTTGTCTGGGGAGATGGTGTCAGAGTTGTAAATAGGGCTAGAAACTGGGATTAGGGCAGAGAGTAGCTCCCAATCTTGAAGAAAATTTATGAATAAAATTGACTGTTTACCCCATCAACCTGACCCAGGACCCATATATATTCATATTAAGCACAGGAGCCTGTAACTTCTGAGTCCCTGTCAGTCTGAGCTTAAAATTCATGGATACAGTTTGGAACATTCTAGGCTGCACTCATTTCAAACCAGTCTTCCTCCACTGGCAAAGTAGGATGTCCTAGCCTCCTTTCAGAGGGTGGGGCAAGGCTTCTCTGTCTAGGGCCTCAGATGATGGGGTAGTCTGGTATTGACCAAAAAAGCCATATATAAGTCAGAAAGTCTCTTGCCCTTATCCAGATTTTGTAGTCCTTCTTTATTCCAGTTAAAAAACTCCCTTTCTTGTCTTGATATAGAACAATATCATCCTCATTCTGCACCTTAGTCTCCACAGTCCCATAGACTCCACGGGGGGGGGGGGGGGGGAGGCAAGTATTTTTTTTTTAAAGTATCAGGAGACATGGAAAGGATTTTCCTGGTAGTAGATATTGCCCCCTTTTTCCTTTTTTTTCCTTTTATTTTATACTAAAATGTATATATTGACATTATGCAGTGATTGCACTTGAGAATTCAATAGGATTTATCTACAATGCTTTCTAATAAATTATAAGTAGATATTTTTGTTAATAAAAAATCAACTCAGAAAAGGAATACCAATGTTTAGAAATACCTGTTTTCCATTTACTTCAAAAGTAACAGACCAAATTTTCAATTTGCTCTAAAGCAATCTTAACAATTTCTGAAATAGTACAAAAATGATATCACATTCATTTGCTAAGTTAACTTGTACTAAATTGAACACTGTAATCTAATACAACAAAGATATTTCTTATTTCCCTAAAGATATGCCTTTCTCATTTCCTAAGACATGTTTTGGGATTTAACAAACTTCTGGTGTGGACAGAAACAAGATGGTTTCTTTGTACTGTAAAGTTAAAAAAAAAAATGGTAAATAACTCTAAACCAAGCTGTGTGTGTGTATGTGTGTGTGTGTGTTTTACAGCTGGAATACTAGTTTTTATTACAGCTCAACTGGCATTGCAAATTAAAATTCATCTCTGTTTGTTAAACTGCTACTTAAAATGGCTTCCACCAACTGTTACAGTTGAATATTATGTTGTCATTTATGCATTTAGTGGGAATGGTTCGATAGCATGAATATTTAAAAACAAGAACACAGAAAACACTTCTTAATAGATTTTTTTTTGGATTTCTTTTCTTTATTTATTTCCTTTTGTTGCCCTTGTTTTATTGTTGTAGTTATTACTGATGTTGCTGTTGTTTTTGGATACGACAGAAATGGAGAGAGGAAGGGAAGACAGAGATGGGGAGAGAAAGACAGACACCTGCAGACCTGCTTTACAACTTGTGAAGTGACTCCCCTGCAGGTTAGGAGCCAGGGACTTGAACCGGGATCCTTATGCCAGTCCTTGTGCTTAGCACCACCTGCGCTTAACCAACCTCGCTACCGCCCAACTCCCTCACAGAAAACACTTCTTTCCCCATTGGTTTTCAAGTTTATGAACTGAATTATGTTTCAAATTCTTGGTTAAACTTGGCTTAATTTTCACTGGTGATAAGGAAACTAAATTGATTAAATAGTCTTTGCAGGTACATTATAGCAGTAGTTCCTGATTATAACCAAACGTCTCTTCTTTGTTATTATTTCTGTTACATAACTCTGTAGATCTACTACTTAGTGAAGACAAGAAGTTTTTCAGCAACAACTGAATCTCCTCACGTAATAACATACTGTTAACAAAAAATACCATTTTCTTTTGCTTTGTCTCTGTCATGTGAAAATGTGCAAATATGAAAATATATCTCATATGAAATATATCTCATATAATATATATGTCATGTGAAAATATATTTCAGATAATATATATATGTATATATATGCATATATATATTAAGATGTTATAACTGGCAATAGAGACCACTATATAAAGTATTTACAACAACTGTAAAAGTTAAACAAATATAACAATAATGATAATAATAATAATAACAGGTTCTTCAGAGTCCTAATTATGCTCACCCAATACAAGGCCAAAGTGGCACATTTTGAAGGGATATATTCTGCTTCCCCTCACTTGCCATCTGAAATATCTATCTAGATTTTTTAAGACTTTAAATATATATATATATATATATTTAAAATATATATATATTTATCTCCCCAGATCAGATCAAATTGATGGGGTTTATAGTCAACTATATTTACACACCTTTCCCATATTTGGGAGCTACTCTCTTCCCTGATCCAGCTTTCTGGTCCTTTTCCCAGCCATGACATCATCTCCCCAGACAATAACTTCGATCCACCTACATATCAGATGTCAGGCTCAGGGGAAAAAAAAAAAAATCAAACTAGTATAGTCATGGGCTCTTTGGAATATAACTAAAATAGGACTACTAACGATATACAAAATGGAGGACCCCCCCCAACTCTTCACCTGCACTATTCCAACCTTTAGGTTCATAATTAGTCAACAATTTGACTCTATGATAACTCTTTTTTCAGTCACCAGGTTCCAGATGCTAACATGATGCCAACCAGACTTCCCTGGGCAGACGACCCCACCAATGTCTCCTGGAGCCCCGCTTCCCCAGAGCCCTGCCCCACTAGGGAAAGAGAGAGACAGGTTGGGAGTATGGATGGACCTGCCAATGCCCATGTTCAGCAGGGAGGCAATTACAGAAGCCAGACCTCCCACCTTCTGCACCCCATAATGATCCTGGGTCCATACTCCCAAAGGGTTAAAGAATAGGAAAGCTATCAGGGCCTCCTATCAGGGATTGGATACAGAGTTCTGCTGGTGGGAATTGTGTGGAGTTGTACTCCTCTTATCCTATGTTTTTTGTCAGTGTTTCCTTTTTATAAATAAAAATTTAAAAAGATACATATATATTTATCTTACCTTTTGATAGACTAGAGAGAAATTGAGGGGGGGGCAGAGATAGGAAGAGAGAAGCAGAAAGTTAGCTATAGCACTGCTTCACTTCTCATGAAGCTTTCCCCCTGCAGGTGGAGATGGAGTCTTGAACCCAGGTCCTTGTGCAAGTTAATACATGCATTTACCAGGTGCACCAGCACCCAGCTCAATCTAGGATTTATGATTTCCATGAACCATAAGAAAAAGTAGTAAAAAGAAATTTGAGCTACTCTGGGTTGGTCGAAAAGCTTCACATGTCTGAGAGACCAAAGGTCCCTGTTTCAATCCCTAACACCACCATAAGCCAGGGTTGCACAGTACTATAGTAAGGGGGGGGGGGGAACTGAGGTGTTCTAGAACAGTTTTTACCAAACCTTGAAATAATAATTTGTTAATTTACCAGGTTTCCTATTTAAATACACTCCTTTTATCCAAAGAAAATAGAACTCCATAAGTTATAATTTATTTAGTAGTAGAGATAACTTCATGTTCATTTATGTTTGTGATTTTCATATATTAAAATCAAAAGAAAAAATGAAAATAATAGAATTTTATAAGTTTTAAATCGAGGAAAGGGGTTTTTGTTCAAAGACATAGGTCAAATGTTTCAGAAAATGAAAATTTGGTTATGATTAAAAACTATCATTTTTGCATGGACATCAAAATTACAATTCATCCAGTGTTTTATGGAGCAAAGAAATTTGACCTCATTGTGTAGACTGCTTAACGAATCAAATTCTTCATATACATTTAACACAAATAATACAACATATGTCTATAGATATGTTCTGCTCTTTTTCAAGTGTTTTTTTTCCCTAGAAACACACATACCCATGCATACAAACACTCATGCATATGATGACTGGAAACAAGATATATTTATGATAGTTTTATAGCCACTAGTGAGAAAAAAAAGTTTTATTTTTCTCCCTAATACCTTGGTGAAATAACATTTTTGTTATAAACTTATTCTCATAGCTATCTTAATCTTATTACAAATTGTGCATTTCAAGAAAAACATATACTTAATATCCTTGGTAAGATATCATCAGTATCAGAATTTGCTTCTTATAATCCAATTGCATCCTAGTTGTCATACTGCTTAGTATTAGGAAAACTGAAGAACACAGAGGTTATGGGAGTCGGGCTGTAGCACAGCGTAGCGCAGGTGGCGCAAAGCACAAGGACCGGCATAAGGATCCCGGTTCAAACCCCGGCTCCCCACCTGCAGGGGAGTCGCTTCACAGGCAGTGAAGCAGGTCTGCAGGTGTCTATCTTTCTCTCCACCTCTGTCTTCCCCTCCTCTCTCCATTTCTCTCTGTCTTATCCAACAACGACGACAACAACCATAATAACTACAACAATAAAACAAGGGCAACAAAAGGGAATAAATAAAATATTTAAAAAAAAGAGCACAGAGGTTATATGACAAATAGTTTGCAAGAAAATAACTGTACTAAGTTTGATGATTCCTGAACTATAATATTTGACAGATTCATAAAGTGAACTTTAAGGTAATTTGTTGGAGGCTGGAAGATAGTTAACCTGGTAGAGCACACATTTTACCATATGTAAGGATCTGGACTTAAGCCCTAGGAAACCACAAGGGAGCAGCAGGTTCATGGAGAAGCTTCATGAGTGGTAGCTCAGTGCTAAGAGTCTCTTCATCTCTCCCTGTCTGTCTCAACTGGAAGCAGCTGATTCTTTATGCAGGCCCCAAGTCAATGGCAATATATGGAGAGATGGTAATATGTGGAGAGAGAAAGAGAGAGAGAGAGAGAGAAAGCAAAAATGGAAAAAGAGGAATTATGAAAGGCCCAGAAATGGAGTTTTGCATTTCCCCATAACAACAGTATTTTAAAGAATGTTTATTTCTATAAAATAAAATGAATGTAATTATTTCATTATTAAATGGTAACATACATTTCTTAAACTTTAGACAAATGAACTTTTCAGCATTAGCATTTTTCTACTAGTACATAAATACTTTCTCATCCATCATACTTCATAAAATAAAAATGACAGTTTTACTGCTTACTGGAAAAAAAGTGTGTCCAACCAGGATTATTTCTCTTCTTTCTTTAAAATATAAAATAAAGCATCCTAATAAGATATTTGCAACCTTGTAACTTCATAAAGTCAGATAATCATGTCACAAAAGCATTCTCTAGTTGGAACAGAAGGAAAATGATTGCTTTCTTAAGGAATATGATAGGTGTAGTTTGAATCCCAGGTAGGATTTTTATGTGATTATCTTCAGGGTATATTAGATAAGCATGTTCAAGTCTGTCCTTTGAAGTATCTTCTCTAATCTCAGTATGAATTCCTAACAAGATTTTCAAATGGTGATTTTAATGTTATTGAAGGAAACTGTGTGTCCATATAGAGAAGAATGGAGTGAACTGCATTCACACAAAACTCCAAGAAGATTGTTTAGCATAAAACAAAAAGGCATGATTCTAAAATGGATATGCCACAATGGTTGGGTGTGGCATTAAAAGTACTGAACATTATAAAGTGACAGAATATGTCACCCCCAATACACACCACTTGGCAGAGAAGTATTATTTTGAGTTGAAGAGAGCAGAAAAGAAACAGCTACAAGGACAATCTCTATCCTGCCCCATTCACCTAGAAGAAAGATATGCCTTCTCTCTTCTTAACCAAAAGGAAAAAAGTTGCTCAAGACAATTTTAGTCCTTTTTTCTTTTCTTTAACACCAGAGTTATTACTGGGGTTCAGTGCTGCATTACAGGATGAATTTACTGCTTCTGATAACCTTTTCTTTTTTCTCCTTTTCTTTTTTAAACTCTCTTTCTAATAGAGACAGACAGAAAAAAGAGAGGGAGAGAGAAAGCACTTGCAGTACCTCTCCATAGCATGTGAAGCTCCACCCCCACCCACCCCTATGAGCCCCCATCCCCCACAAACACCCCCACACACCTCAGCGCCACAAATAGGGACCAGGAGTTTGAACCTGATTCCTTGAATGTGGCAATGTGTATGCTCTACCAGGTATGTCACCTTCCTGACAATTTTAGTCCTTTGTGAGCTTGGAGACCACACCTGAAGTGTCCACATAATAAAATGTGCTAACAAGCCTTTAGCAAACATTCGTTCCCATATAGCTGCCATCACACAAATTGCCATTGTAGAAATGTAGTATGTTTTTCTATTGTCTTGTCACTCCTTCAGACTATTGTTCCTTTGCTATGATTGCTATATAGACCCAAATTCTACCCAACTCTTAGTAGATTTATGAATCTTTAAACATTTCTAGGATAAGCCTGATAAATATGCTAGTAAGCTTCTGTTTTGGGTTTTTTTTTTTTCTTTTGTTAATTTGTATTTCTTAGCCCAATTTACAAGCCTTCAGCCAGAGAACCTAGAAGGATAATGGGAGATAAAACAAAAAAGTAAGAAAGAAAGAAATTTCCCTTTGGGGGCCAGGCGGTGGCACACCTGGTTAAGCGCACACATTACAGTGCACAGGGTCCCAGGTTCAAGCCCCTGGTCCCCGCCTGTAGAGGGAAAGCTTTACAAATGGTGAAGTAGGGCTGCAGGTGTCTCTCTTTCTTTCTCTCCCTCTCTATCTATCCCACTCCTCTCAATTTCTCTCTGTCTCTATCCAATAATACATAAATAAAAATATTTAAAAAATAAAAAGAAGGAAGAAAGAAATTTCCCTTTGCTACAACATCCATTTGACTAGGCATATAAACAAGTTCATGTAAAAATCAAATTATAGGAGCTAGGTGATGGCACACTATGTAGGGCACACAAGTTACCATGGGTAAAGACTTGGGTTTAAGCACCTGGTCCTCACTTCAGGGTGGAAGTTGCAAGAATTGTAGAGTAGCACTACCAGTATCTCTCCTTTCTTTTTTTTTAATATTTATTTATTCCCTTTTGTTGCCCTTGTTTTTTATTGTTATAGTTATTATTGTTGTTCCTATTGATGACATTATTGTTGAATAGGACAGAGAGAAATGGAGAGAGGAGGGGAAGACAGAAGGGGAGAGAAAGAAAGACACCTGCAGACCTGCTTTATCACTTGTGAAGCGACTCCCCTGCAGGTGGGGAGATTGGGGGTCAAACTGGGATCCTTGTGCCGGTCCTTGCACTTTGTGCCATGTATCTCTCCTTTCTATCTTTCTCCCTCTTGATCTCTGTCCCTTACCCTCTATCAAAAGCACTATCAGGAGCTTTAAAATTAACCTGCATTAGTCATGCTAGCTCTCTCTTTCTGGTCATGTCACCCCCTTTAAGGTGGGTGAGGTATTTTCTCTTTATTTCTCTAAATCTTTCTGTTCACTCAGAAGATTCCATGGACTTCTACTTCACCTCCTTTGTTTTTATTCCTAAATAACTTCCAATTACAAGACCATGCTGACAGATCCCCCTTTTCGATGTATTCACCCCATCTCATTTGATTAAATGCTAAATTTATCCCCCCCCACTCTTACTCTTATCTGCTGGTTTATTCTCTCCCTGATCTTTCACAACCTATCATCACTAGCTGTACTATATCAGTTACTATTCAGATGTCAATAGATTTGCAAGTCCTGGTAAAAACTTAAAAGAAAAAAAAAAAGAATATTTTAGGAAAGGAGAGAGGACACAGTATGAATGAAAATAGATGGATGGGTCAGATTTAACTAACCTATAAACATAATATAAAAATGGAAGGAAAATTCTGAACAGAATGGTAGTCACTAGCTCTAATATTTTTTAAAGTATTTCAGTTCTAGTTGGGGTGTGTGTGTGTGTGTGTGTGTGTGTGTATGTGTGTGTGAACATTCAATTTTTAAAATTTTAATCGAGGTGAATTTAATTCCAACCATCATATCTATTTTATTTTTCATTTATTTTATTTTATTAATTTTTAAATTAATGATTTAATAGTGGCTTTTAATACTTTATTACAGAGTATAGTTCCATAACACACCCACCACCCAAATTCTATGCCTCCACCCTCCCAATAATAACCATCTTAGTTCTCACAGTCTTAGAGACACTTTAGCTACTTGTGTTTGTTTGTTTGTTTACTTGTTTGACACGTTCACATGATTCAATACTCTAGATTCCACAGAAGAGTGCAACCATGCAGTAGCTGCTGTTTACCTCTCTACTCACTTCACTAAGCAAAATCATCACAATATCATCTTTTTAAATTGCAGAGTAGTATTCCATAGAGTACATAGCCCATAACTACTTATCCAGTCAGCTGTCAGTGAAAATTTAGGTTTCTTTTACTCTTTAACTACAGTGAATAATGCAGATATGCATATAGGGTTGGGTCTGTCTTTTTGAATTAGTGTTTTCATATCATTTGGATAAGTACCTAAGAGTGGTATTATAAACAGCCATATTTAGATAGTAAAGTTCTTGATAATACTGAAATGCACATCTTTTTTTAAAAAAATATATTTACTTATTCAATTTGGATAGAGGCAGAGAGAAATTGAGAGAGGTGGGAAAGGTTGAGAGGGAGAGAGAAAGAGAGATACCTACAACACTGTTTCACTTGCTTGTGAAGCTTGCCCCACTCCCTGTAGGTGGAGACTAGGTAGGGGTTGGAACCTGAGTCATTACTCACTGTAATGTGTGAGCTCTACCAGGTCCCCCCATCCAGACCCCTATAATACACACTTAGTTCAATATATCTAGGATTCTGTTTCTTGGTGTTGGACATACTATTCTGTTTTCCACAAATAAAAGTTTGTTTAATTACAATGCAATACAAGAAACTACTAATGAAAAATTAAAAAGGTACAAAAACTGACTTAAGTCCACTTAAAACTTTTCATCTTACCATTTAGGGGTAGTTCAATTGCAAGCTTAAAGAAACTGAAAGAAAAAAAAAGAGATAAAGGAAAAGGAGGATGGGAAGGATGAAAGAAAAGTCTGAATCCTTCGAGTTTCCTCCTCAATAGTTTGACAAAACCCAGTTTTGCATTCTGAGAACAGACTTAGTGATTAAAGTTTATCTAGATTATCTCTTGTTTACTTAACTTAAAAATGAAATCAGAGGGTATGAAAGATATTAGATCCTGTTAGTTATGAATTTAAAGCTTCTTACCAGTAAAACCTGTGAAGGTAGATTTTGCTGTTACATACTTATAATGTCACCTTGAGTGAAAGGGGGTCTTGTTAAATGTTCTGGGTTATAGTTATTCTTGCCAAGATTCACAAGAATTTCTTAGAGTCCTACCTCTAAGAAATCTGCCTGAGATTTAACATTGTCGAAATTAAAACCTGAATAATGAATAAAAGAATATGAAGAGCAGAATAATATAAAATTTGAAATGTAGTCAAAGACTACGTCAAAGTCAATGAAAAGCCCTGTAACACTAAATAACTTGGTGTTTATCCTGAGCTATATAAAGGATATAATACTTTGCCACCCATCCCATGGAATGACAGTAGTTTCACCAGCAATGAACAACAAAAATATATTTCTATTTTGAAATCCATAGGGAATATGCCAATACTATGTTGTAAGAAAAAAAAAATTATGGGAGAGTAAGAAAGCAAGAGAGAGAGAGAGAGAGAGAGACCGGGACCAGTTCATGACTCAGCTCTTGCATATGGTGGTACTGAAATATAACCTGGGCCCTCTCGCATATAAGTCCTCTGTTCTCACTAGCTGAGCTCTCCCCGAACCTCCAATATTTAATTTGATATAAAAATTTAATTAAAATATTTATTACTTCCAAAATATTTAGTAACTCTAGGAAGTATAACTGCCAGAATTGCAAACAAAAGACACAAAAATGGAGACAACAAAATACAACTTGACGATACTATGAAATAAAAAAAAAAAAAAGATCCTGGAGTTGTAGAAGATGGGTAAAAGGGGACCCGGTGATAGTATGGCGGGTTAAGTGCACATGGCAAAAAGTGCAAAGACCGGCTTAAGGATTTAACAGTTTGAGCCCTGGGCTCCCCACCTGCAGGGGAGTCGCTTCACAGTTGGTGAAGGTCTGCAGGTGTCTATCTTTCTCTCCGTCTCTCTGTCTTCCCCTCCTCTCTCTATTTCGCTCTGTCTTATCCCAGCAATAACAACAGTAATAATAACCACAGCAAAGATAAACGAAAAGGGAGGAAAATAGCCTCCAGGAGCAGTGGATTCGTAGTGCAGGTACCCAGCCCCAGTGATAACCTTGGAGGAAAAAAAAAAAAAAAAAAAAGATAGGAAAAAAAGTTTTGTTTAGGGAGTCGGGTCGTAGCGCAGCGGGTTAAGCGCAGGTGGCGCCAAACGCAAGGACCTGTGAAAGGATCCGGGTTTGAGGCCCCGGCTCCCCACCTGCAGGGGAGTCGCTTCACAGGCGTTGAAGCAGGTCTGCAGGTGTCTATCTTTCTCTCCTCCTCTCTGTCTTCCCCTCCTCTCTCCATTTCTCTCTGTCCTATCCAACAACGACAACAACAATAATAACTACAACAATAAAACAAGGGCAACAAAAGGGAATAAATAAATATTAAAAAAAGGTTTTGTTTAAGGAATCCCATTCTTATCAATGAGGTTCTATTTAGTTAGCTTGACTCTCTCTGTCTGTCCATATATCTATCTATCTGTCTACCTATCTATCTATCATCTATGGAGATAGCATTTGCACAGTTCTCTTTTATTTTCCCACAGTAGTGAAAATAAAACATTCCAAAGAAGCACATGCAATGGTATTTTAGTCATAAAGTAAGCCAACATCTGGGAAATGAGAAGCCTACATAAATGTCTATGAAAACTGAAGGACATAAATAATTTTGTGTTTTGCAAAGGTACAGCCACTTTTGCAAAAGTATAAGTATAAAAAATTGTAATAAAGAGAAGTTTCTGAAAAGGGATATATTTTTCATAGTAAAATAAAATATGAAAATATATTCCCTGGTTCTTTGAACTTTTTGTTTCCTTTGTTTTACAAAAATAACTTGATCTGATAGTTAACAACACTAAACAAGACATTTAGACCTCACTCAGAAATAATCATTAAATTAACAGAGGGCAGGAGGGGGGAACTGGATGCTTGGGTGAGTACATTACAATGTGCAAGGACCTAAGTTCAAGCCCCTGATCCCCATCTGCAAAGGAAAGCTTCACAAGCAATGAAGCAGTGATACAGGTGTCTCTCTCCTTCTCTATCGTCCCCTTTCCTCTTGGTTTCTCTCTTTTTATATATGCCCAGTGAATAAATAAAGAGTATATTTAATAACAATACTTTAAATAAAATACTTTAAAATAGATTAATTTTGAGTAGACTGGTATTGTAGTGAATTTAATGATGGAGAGAGATAAATTAGTGATACTTCTAAGCTATTTGCAGTGAGGGTTCATTTACTTTTCCAATATTTTAATTGTTTACTATGTATTAAAATTGTTCATAAATGCTGAGAATACACATTTAATAAGTCATAACCTTTGTGTCCAGTAACTTGATGATCTAAATGTTGTTTTTCATGCAATATAATCTCTAGGCCATTATCAGAATCATCTTAAGAATTTGTTAAAAAAAAAAAAGGGGGTCGGGCAGTCGTGCACCTGGTTAAACACACATGTAACAGTGTGCAAGGACCCGTGTTCAAGACCCTGTTCTCCACCTGCAGGGGGAAAACTTCACAAGTGGTAAAGCAGGGCTGCAGGTGTCTCTCTGTCTCTCTCCTCTCTAGCTCCCTCTCCCTTCTCAATTTCGGTGACTCTATCCAATAATAAATAAAATAAAATAAATATTAAAAAATAATTAGATAAAAAATAGACATTCTTGTAACCCAACACAGATCAAATGAATCAGAATGCTGGTAGGGGAAAGGAAAATTTGAATTTATAGGTGCCTAGGGGTTAGTCTAATGCATGCTAAATTTGAAAATATTGAGAATAAATCAAATAGCTGGAGATATATTTTAAAGTTGATGAATCCAGGACCTCCAGAAGCTTTTATAAATAGATACATATCATTTAGGAAACTGGGAATACTTGGGTTTATCATTGAAGCCATGGGATTAGAAATATTACTTAAAAAGAATGTTCCTAGATTCAGTGAAATTTAAAAAAAGAAAAAAATCAATGATTAAGAAAAGAGCAAGGAAAATGTATACTCTAAACAAAGAATTTAATCAAAATCAATTAAAAGAAGCAAAAGATAAGGCATTTCAAATCATAGGACTAACATTTGATAAACTGACCTGATCTCATCTTGGTCATACTAAGGGACTCCCATGGTGGCACTAGAATGAGATTCTCAAATGCCTATTTCATTTTCTCTGCTTCTTTCCTCATCTCCCTTGCTCTCTACTTCAGGTTCCATGAAACCTCCAAAGTCTACAGGATTTATTTTTTCAGGTTTACCTGCTCACATACAAAGAAGTTCCCAGAGAACAAAGCAAGTTTCTGGCCCTACTTCTCACCAACAATAGGGACTCAGAACTCATAGACAGGAGCAGAGAGTTAACCCCCATAACAATCATTATTATTACAACTACTGAATATATGACCTAAAATTCAGAAAGACAATAGACCTCAAAGAAAATTTAGTAATAGCTTTAGGAAGCAGAAATGGAGATCAAGTAATTATATATAAGAAAAAATGTCAACTTTAGATATTAATGTCATGCTCATAGTTCACTGTTTAAGGAAAATAACTCTCCTGTCTTTTTAAAAACCAGGATGACGCTTCCTTGCTTTTAGTCTCCCTGTTCTTCTTCCACTCTCTATTATTCTTCAAAGATCACTGGTTTGGCAATCTAATTTCCTAGTTATTTCAGTACCCTAGGAAGTCATAAATCCTGACTGGGGTCCCTGAACTCATTTAAGACCTCTATTTTGCTGTCATTATAGTGTATACACATATCTGACTGTGAGATGCATTAAATATAAGTACTCATTTCCATAACCATTCAGAGTTTTGCACTACACTACATAAACTCACTGATTTTTTTTTTTTTAACTTCTCTGTGCTTTGTCCATGGAAGGATTCTGTTTAAAGGGCATCCTTAGATAATTCCCATAGCTAAAGGTCATGAAGTAGGAAAAGAAAGAATTGCTAGAGTTGCTTATAAAAGAAGGCAAGGCATATTAAAACTGAGGTTATTTGAATTAAAGAAAAGTGAATAATGAATAGAATGATAAATTTTAGAAGTATATATGTGCCTTAAGTAGGTTTATTAAAAATGAATATATAAAAGGAGAAAAAATATATACTTATATTCATAAAAAATTATTGTTTAGTAAGGCATTAAAATTTCTATTGTAATATGCCATACATATTTTATTTTGTGCAATTTTATTTATTGTCCAAACTTTCTAAGCACATATTATCTCAAGATTAGTTCAAAAGAAGATACACAATGTTTGATTTTTATTCTCTTCCACAACTTACATCAAAACTTTTACATTTTATTGCTGGTTTTCTTTTTAAAAAGATTTTTCTTTTGAAAAACACCCAAGAACTTGAAACTATTTCAAGGCTTTAAATCATGGTAAATCCAGAAGAAAAAAAAAAAGTCATAAAATGTACAAAAGTCATTCCAGAGTTCCATGATTCAAAAACTTCAACTTTCCAGAGAATGTCTGTGAAGTTAGTGGACAGTCAGAGCAAAAGTATGGTAAAACATAAGGCAATCATTAAACACAAGCAATATATATATATTTAATTTTATTGGCTTTGGGAAAATAACAAATTATAATTTAATATTTTGCCAACAATATTTTACTAACAGTATACTATATCTTGAGCAACATATTTTTTTTCAAGTAATAACCCCCAAATTGTAACCTGCGGTGGGTAATTTCCCCATAATCTTCTGGGTCATTCCGGGGCTGGTTGAATAATCAAATTAAAATTAGACAGATAAGAAGAAAAGACTAATTTGGTTATGTAGTCTAGACATTCCACACATACACATGTAAATTCCAAAACCATGTAGAGTAAAATGAGGTGATACATCCTGAGATAAGGAATGGAATAGAGGTCTGAAACCTCAGGGAGAAAGGAAGACTCATACAAAGGGATGAGGTTATCTGATCAGATGCTCAGGATTAGATGTTTACCCTACCCCATAAGCAGATTTCTTGAACAGGTTATTTTTTGGTAATAACCATAATCTTTCGTAATCCCTTTATTTTTCATTTTTCTAAGTACTTGGGAAAGTTCTAAATGTTTCTCATGAGGCAGCGGGAGATAGCATAATGGATATGCAGAAATACTCACATGCCTGAAGCTCCATAGTCCCATGTTCAATCCCCCATATTACCATAAGCCAGAGCTGAGCAGTGCTCTACAAAAAAAAAAAGAAAAAGAAAAGTTTCTCATGAACCTTTAAACCTCAACTGACCTCAGTTTGAAATAATACACTTGCCAAAGTGACAGATCTTGAGAATGTCTATTGTAATGATTCTGGCGAAGCCAAATCTCCAATACATTAAAAAAAAAAAAAAAAACACTTCTCCCACCCCACAAGGAAGAATTAATTTTCTCACCCTTCAAGATGATATCAGGTAGTAGCACACGTGGTAGAGTGCACATGTTACCTTGTATAAGGACCCAGGTTCAAGTGCCTAGTCCCCACCTGCAGGAGGAAGTTTCACAAGGAATGAAGCACTGCTGAAGGAGTCTGCTGTCTCTCTCTACCTTTTCCTCTCTAATTCTCCCTTCCTTCTCAATTTCTTTGTCTCTATCAAGGAAGGAAGGAAGGAAAAACTGGCCTCCAGGAGTGGTGGTTTCATTGCGCAGAAAGCACCAAGCCTCAGTGACAATTATGGTAGGAAATATTAAAATTAGAATAATAATAATTGAGCTGGGGAAATGACCTAGCAGTAAAGCACATGCATGAGATCCTAGTTTTGATCTCTGACACCACATAAACAAATAAGCAGGGCTGGGAAGATAGCACAATGGTTATATAGAAGACCTTTCATTTCTAAAACTCTAAGGTCCAGGGTTCAATTCTATTACCACCATTAGTCAGAGTTGAGCAGTGTTCTTGTTAGAAACATAAATGTACTTCCAATCCTATCACTTCCCTTTCCACATTCTTATATAACCTCAATATTATTTCCATATTCTTATATAACCTCAATATCATACAGCCTCAATATTTATCACATAAAATCTTCATTCAATGGTTATTGACAGTATTTCTAATCTCACTCTCTCTACATCACCTCAAGTAGCCTTCACTTTTTTTCAACAACACATGCATCCATACCTTCATATTACCTAATATCATGATAGGAGACATGATTTAGACATAGATTGAGGGGGGGAAAATATTGTAATGAAGATTTGTCTGGGCTTAAGAAAGATTAAATGGGCCAAGGAGAATGAATGTTTGTGTTCATTTTAGTTCTTCCATGCTACCTACAATAGTCATCCTATCTGAAAAAATCTTTTGATCAAAGATCTAGTCACGTAGATTATTGCTTGCTTGAAAAATGGCCTGTGGTGCCCCAGGAATGAACTAGAGATGAAGCAGCCCATTGTACGTGCTGCATCAGAGCCTGTGATTCTGTAGACAGCTATATTCATAGCTACATTCTGACAGATGGCTCTCAGAAATAATACATTTAATTTAATCACTTGAATGTCATGATAATGATACTATAGTGATTAGCCCAGGTTTAACCTTGCAGTAAATTGGAGCCAAAATACAACTTGCATGAGAAATAGCAAATAAAGCTTTTGTTTTGTTAGTCACAAATACATTATTGAAAAAGAAACGTCACTTTACTATCTTTACATCCTCTCAGATCCCTAATTTGAATCTATATAGATTCTATGAAAGATTCACATCAAAAGAGCATCAGAATAGGTTATATTGCCAAACTATCACTTATTTGAAGTAGGATTTCAGTATTAGTCCTATGGCTTTAAAAAAAATAGTGCTTTTGTATTTCAGCTCTATGATTACCCCAAAGATATTTCCTTTTAAGTAAATACCAAGCTAAATAAAAGTATATATAGGGATAGTTGTTAACAAACACTATAATACATTTTCATGAAATATTCAACTTAAGTTTTGAAATGCATCTATACATTTCCTTTCAAAGTGTTAAATATGTAAAATTATTCAATATAAATACTTATAAGGAAGTTCTTTAGCTGTTAAATAATGAGCTTGATTTCAGAGATGTGGAAATCCACCATTTTTAACCACCACTAATATTGTTTATAGGACTGGGGATCCTCATAGTTTCATGCCTGAGGCTCTGTTGTACAAGTTCAATCCCCAGCACCACCATAAACCAGAGTTGAATGCTGGTGAAGTTTTAAAAAAAAGTGTTTATAAGAAATAATTAAATAAGCTAGACCTAAGTAGTAGTAAAGGAACAAGTTTCAGATTCTGAGGAAAGCAGTAAAATTCTTATCTCTCAGTATTGGTAGACTCATGTTTAATTGTAAGTAGGAATCTATACTGCCCAGCCCAGTGTCAGAAAATATTAAGAACCATTAAATACCATCATATTAGGTGTAAAAACTGTCATATAATACAATTCATTGCAATTTCTCTATGTGTCTATTTCATATCTATTAACTGTCTCTATTTTTCAATAAATTAACCAGGAACTACTGTTGTCTATCTGTACCCATAATGCCATTACACTAGAAAAATGGGAGAGAAAGATGAAACTAGTGTCAGAGACATTTTGTCATAAATAAACCAGAGCTGAGCAATGCTCTAGTAAAAACAAAATTAACAAAAAGAAGCAAAATGGGGTATGAGGCTACCAGAGGATAAGGGATTTGAGAGAGAAGTCAACAAATGAAAGGAACCAGTGAGGGAGATCATCAAAATCTGCTTAGGTATATACACACAATGAAATGTTATGCAGCTGTTAAAAATGGTAAGATCATCTCCTTTGACCACTCTTGAATGGAATTTAAAAGAATCATATTAAGTGAGAAAAGCCAAATGAGAATAAATACCAGTTGATGTCACTCATAACTAGAACTTAAGAAACAAGGAGAGAAAGGGAAAACACAAAGTAAAACTTGGACTGGGTATGGTATATTGTAGCAAAGCAAAGGACACTGGGGATGGAGGGGAAGGGAGCATGTGGAGAGGGTGTTGTGGTCTTGGTGCATGATAGTGGAGAAGGACCAAGCTTGGGGAAGTGTTTTGCAGATAGCTGGCACAGGGAAATGAAAAAGTGTATTCATATGTCAACAAGTGTACTGTACATGATTAACTTTCTAAAGTGATTTTAAAAAAACCCAGATCCTTAAATGCTGAAATTATACACCTGAAACATTACATACAGCATGACTTTCAACAAAATCAGTATCTAGAGACTAACAGTTAATCCCTCCACAAGAAAAAAGAAGATATTTCATCTCCTGCCTACTTCAAGGAAACATAATTTGTAGTCAAGCTTTTTTTTTTTCTGAACTTCTAGGGAAAAAATTTTTTTTTCCAGATAAAGAGAGTAGAATCAAGAGCCTCTCTAGAATATGTCACCTACAAGACGTGTGTGTGTGTGTATGTGTGTGTGTGTGTGTATGTGTGTGTGTGTGTGTGTGCGTGTGTGTGTGCATGTGTGTGTGTGTGTAATTGCCACTAGGGTAATCATTAATCATTAGGGCTCAGCACCTGCATGCTGAATCCACTAGTCCTGACAGCCTTTTTTTTTCCTTTTATTTATTTTTTTGTTTTGTTTTTCTGTTTGTTTTGTTTTTCTGTTTTGTTTTGTTTTTACTCTTGGGGAAGAAAAAATGTGAGAGGGAAAGGGGAGATAGAAGTAAAGACAGAGACCTACAGCACTGCCTCATCACTTGTGAAGCTTCCCCACCCCACCCCCCTTGAAGTGGGGTCTGCGGGCTTGAACCCAGGTCCTTAGACATGGGAATGTCTGTGCTCCACTGAATACACCACTGACTGGCCTTTGTGTAAGATTATTTTAAAAAATACACTTGGATGAAAACTGAGGAGGTTGGGGGGGTGGCACAGAAAAGTAGCTCATTATCTAGATGGAAGAAAATGGAATAAAACTGACAACTAGAAGACTCAGAGATATTGGAATTTGCAGACAATAACTTGAAAAGTGCTATTATAAATATAAGCAGTGGGGGTCAGTTGGTAGCCCAATGGGTTAAGCTTGCATGGTGCCAAGTGCAAGGACCAACATAAGAATCAGGGTTGGAGCCCCAGGATCCCCACCTGCAAGGAGGGGGTCGCTTCACAAGCTTGTGAAGTAGGTCTGCAGGTGTCTGTCTTTCTCTTCCCCTCTGTCTTCCCCTCCTCTCTCCATTTCTCTGTCGTGTCCAACAACAACGACGTCAATAACAACAATAATAGTAACCACAATGATAAAACAACATGGGCAACAAAAGGGAAAAAAATATCCTCCAGGAGGAGTGGATTCATAATGCAGGCATCGAGCCCCAACAATAACCCTGGAAGCGCAAAAAAAAAAAAAAAAAAAGATAAAGATAAGCAGTAACTCAAAGATAAGTTAGTCAACTGTTGGTATTCTTCGTGTTGGTTTGGTCCCCTTCCCCCTACCTCTGAGAGAAATGGTTTGGCCCTTGCTAGTTTCGCGCCTCTCTTTCTCCCCGCCCCGTATGCTAAAGACATGCAGAGTCCCAGCAGCAGCTGAGAAAGAAACGTTTGGAAGCACATAGTGTGGTGATTTGCCTGTTTGTGAATAAAGATTAAACTGCAGCTTCTCAGCTGAGCCGTGTGTCCTCGAGTCTGTCTCTATCTACCACCGTGACACTAGCCGGGCCAGCTGGAGCCTCCGAACATTAACAACAAATGGCGCCCAACATGGGGCTGACCTGCACATCTCTCAGATAAGTGAAGACAATTTGTCTACCTATGTACTATGGCCTTCTCTTCGGCTTGTGAAGAGATCTCCAAAGGCCTCTGCCCTTTCTTCACGAGACTGTTTCGCTGTTTCTGGAACATTTATCTCTGCACCACTCTGTGGTTTCTGCCCAACACCAACTCGCAGGAGCCCAACGCCAGCCCGCATGAGCTGGCTTTCCGCCACGTGGTGCGGGACATTGGGCGTGGGCTCCCTCCACGCTGCTCAGCCGCTGGGAGCAGGGCAGCAGACATGGCAGGGCCGCGGCGGCCTTTCCTGGCCGCCACCCCGTGGCACCTCAGCCCGCGCCTTCTGCACGGCTGGCCCACCCACCCTTGTGCTATGAAGTCTGGACAGATCCCGGACCACCCGGAGACCGCGGGCTCCCTGCCAAAACTGGGCCCCCTGGCTGAGATCCTCAGCTCAGGTCTGAAGGCAGACGAGCTAGAATATGCAGAGATTCGTGCAGAGATCGCAACCTGCAATTCCTAGAAGTGGAGCTGTGCGGGAGGCCCCACCTCTGGATGGTGACCCCCCAACAACAACTAAGACAGTACAGATCTAAATTCGTGTTTAAAATGACATGTCTTCATAACAAAAGTTTCTCTCCTTGTGTATTAAAGACCATGTTTATGTGTGTGTTTAAGGTTTGGCAAACAGTAACTTTAAGGTTAAAAATGTAACTTTAAGGCTAAATTCTTACCAGACAAAGTTAAATGAAAAAGGTTTTCAACGTAATTCTCATAAAGATAAAATTAACTTACATTTAAAGTCTGAGGTAAAAAATTAGTTAAAAATCAATATATTTTAACCAAGTTGGTATAAACAAAACCTGCACACACCTAGGGTGTGTCTCCATCTTGAATGGGTATAATAAAAGCTTAAATAGACTTGTTGATATGTAAAACTCTCGATTACCTTCTCTATTAGAAATGGTAGATTACACAATGGCTATGCTAATGATTCTCATGCCTGAGGTTTTCTTTCCTTGATTCTTATGTCTACCTTTTCACATTCTATTGTTTAAAGTTTAAACAACCTTAAAATCATTCTAAAAACGACTTCTAATTGTAATAGAGTTATCAATTGTGGTAAACCTGCTACAAGTTTTGTTTCATAAGTAAGTGAATTGCAGCTGTCAAGTTCTCTACAGAAAAGCAGAATTCTGATGGCTGACATTCCCCATTGAGACAGACGTACAACAATTCACCCCCTGGCAATTCTTCCGTGGACATCTGCTTTGGACTTCTGTCGGACTCACTGGCACACCTCAGACACTTTGCATAAAATTAGCAGCTTCCCTTATGCTGCTGGGTTTCTCAAAGACTGACTGCAGCCATGCCTTGGGACTCTAGGCCTCACCCTCCCCCCATGCTAAAAAATGCCCGTCGAGGCAAGTACTCCCCCCAGAGGCAGGAAATGTTTTTTTAAGCTGATAAAGTTTTGCCCAGAGGCAAAAAATGGCACCCCCAGGCCTTCCCTTGGCAGCACACTGGTTCTTGTTACTCGCTTACATGTTTCTCCATGTTTGTGCCAGTTTCTATTTTGAAAATGCCTGTACTATATAGGTTTCTGTTCACCCCACACCCCTGATACTGTGGGCATTTAGTTAAAAAGAAAAGGGGGACTATGTTGGTATTCTTCATGTTGGTTTGGCCCTCTACCTCTGAGAGAAATGGTTTGGCCCTTGCTAGTTTCGCGCCCCTCTTTCTCCCCGCCCCGTATGCTAAGGACGTGCAGAGTCCCAGCAGCAGCTGAGAAAGAAACATGGGGAAGCACATGGTGTGGTGATTTGCCTGTTCGTGAATAAAGATTAAACTGCAGCTTCTCAGCCCAGCCGTGTGTCCCCGAGTCTGTCTCTGTCTACCACTGAGATGCTAGCCCGGCTGGCTGGAGCCTCCGAACATTAACAACAGTCAACATGAGTAGATAGAGAAAAAGAAGATAAAAACAGAGGAGACCGAGTGGTAGCGCACGGGGTTAAGCACACATGGCAAGAAGATAAAAACAGAAGCAAGAAAGAGCAAGGAATAAAAATTCTTGACCTCTAAAATACAGTCATACCTCGGCTCTCATCAGCTTCAAAACATGTGGAATTTGGTGTAGTCCATGTACGCCAAGAAAAAAAAAATGCCACCAGCAGGGTGGGCAGGGGAATCACATGGTATGTGAAGGACCAGGCAGAGCTGAGCAAGTCCCTGCAGTACAACCAGCTGGCACAAGACCACTTCTCCCTGGTTCCCATTCATTCCTTCCAGGGGAACATCCAGAAAGCAGCAGCGGGGACACTGGCCACTCAGTCCTAGAAACAGCCTTGCTCCCTGGGGTCCTCTAGGCCTCCATCAACAACAAAATGGGTCGTCCACAGGTCACCTGACCTGGCTGCACGAGGGCTGGGGAAGGTGGGTCAGTAGGTGCAATTCCACACACAAACACACACACAGGCTCAGGTGCTTGACAACACCATCTGCCAGTGCAGGTTGTGCCCACCACCCCCTTGGGATGTGCACACTAACCAGCTGTGCTCTCTACCTGGGACCACAGAGCAAGTCCTGGGGTTGCTGCATCTTGTGGACAACAGGCTCTTCACCAAACCTGACCAGACCAGATCAGGAGAGTATTCTGCCACTGTAAAATAGTTCCTGACCCTCAGGCAAAAAGAAGTTCCGGCAGGTTTCAGGTCTCACAGCTACTGACATTTACAAAGAATAATGGCTGGGGAGACAACACAATGTTTATGCAAAAAAAGATTTTCAGTCCTGGGGCACCGAAGAGTCCAATTCAACCCCCAGCACCACTGGAAACAAGAGGTGAGATGCGCTCTGGTAAAAGAAACAAACAAAATAGAAAAGTGCTCCATTAAGATGTCTTTTTGTCGGGAGTTGGGCTGTAGAGCAGCGGGTTAAGTGCAGGTGGCGCAAAGCACAAGGACCAGCATAAGGATCCCGGTTCGAACCCCGGCTCCCCACCTGCAGGGGAGTCGCTTCACAGGCGGTGAAGCAGGTCTGCAGGTGTCTATCTTTCTCTCCTCCTCTCTGTCTTCCCCTCCTCTCTCCATTTCTCTCTGTCCTATCCAACAACGACAACAACAATAATAACTACAACAATAAAACAACAAGGGCAACAAAAGGGAATAAATAAATAAAATTAATATTTTTTTTAAAAAAAGATGTCTTTTTGTGGGGCCCGGTGGTGGCACACCTGGTTGAGTGCACAAGGGCCTGGGTTCAAGCCCCTGGACCCCACCTGCAGGGAGAAAGCTTCATGAGTGGTGAAGCAGGGCTGCAGATGTCTCTGTCTCTCTCCATCTCTATAACCCCTTCCCTTTCAATTTCAGAATGCCTTTATCCACTAAATAAATAAAGATAATGTTTTAAAAAAAGATGTACCATAATAATTAACTGGATGAGTTATGGATATGTTAAGCAATATCTTAAAAATTATTAAAAGTTATACAACTTTGAAGCTACCTAGTAGTGCCTCCAAAATAATGAAAATTATTATTTTATTTAAAAATCTGATTTGAGGAGATCCCGTGGTAGCGCAGCAGGTTAAGCACACATGGCACAAAGTGCAAGGACCTGTGTAAGGATCCTGGTTCAAGCCCCAGGCTCCCCACCTGCAGGGGGGGTCACTTCACAGGTGGTGAAGCAGGTCTGTAGGTGTCTGTCTTTCTCTCCCCCACTCTGTCTTCCCCTCCTCTCTCCATTTCTCCTGTCCTAACCAACAACAATGGCATCATTGATAAGAATAATAATAACCCCCAAAACAATAAAACAACAAGGGGAAAAAAATAGCCTCCAGGAGGAGTGAATTCATAGTTCAGGCACGGAGTCCCAGCAATAACCCTGGAGGCAAAAAAAAAAAAAATCTGGTTTGGAGCGCTGGGCAGTGTTACATCCAGTTAAGTGCACATAGTACTAAGCACAAGGACCCACCAAGGCTCCAGGTTCAAGCCCCCAAATACCCACCTGTGTTGGCCAGCTCCCCCCTGCTCCATGCTGCATTGCTTGATGCTGTAGTCTATTTACATAATCATTGTTTTGCCGGAGACCTGCCTTGCCTGCAGGGTATTGGTTTAATCCCATTGGTTAGAACCTTCACAACAGCTGCTATGGAGGCTTTCTACATTTGGGCTCTTTTCTCCACCCCCTCTCCTAGCTATTTCCTTTTCCCACTTGCCACTTCCGGTTAAAGAGATATATAAAAAGCGTTGTCTCTGATCAATAAAGGAATTGCATTGCATTTTATTAATTCTCACTCTAGCACTGTTGTCCCCCTACCCCATATGAGATGCCATGATTTGATCTATTATGCAGCATTATTAAGTCATGTAGGTGGTTAAGTATTTAAACCTTTACAGCAAAGATCAATTGATGCATCATAATTAGCAACAAAGATTAGCTAATCAAAGTACTAATGATCACCTAATTGGTATAGTGTTTTACTGCTTACAAAGCGCTTTCCCATAATTACATAATTTGATTCTTAAAATGATGATGTGTGATAGAGATTTTCCTTCTAACTTTCTAGGTGATCAAATTAATACTCAATGAAATTTACTTCCCCCCCCAAAAAAAAAATCATTATACCTCTAAAGTGGTAACATTGGAAAGTAAAATAATTCTAGATCAACCTCTCTTCTCCAAATAGAATGTATGCTACTTTCCCACAGGGCATGGCGGTCAAGAGCAGAGTACTCAGGAGACTTTGCCCTGCTCAAGAATGAGATGTGGTACATTCCTTTAGTAGGTAATTACCCTTTCACCTGCAATCTTAGATCCTAGTTATGATTCTGATCTCTTCTCCATGGAAAACATTTTTGAAAGGCCATTGCATTTCCCTGTGAATGTAGATTTGGATCTGACTTCTTTCATACCCCATATCGCCAGGGAACATTTTTGTGATCTTAAAGAAAACACTGAAAACAGCTTCTGCTATCAACTTCCACCCATAGTTTCTATAATATATTATAGATAAATTCAAATATATTCTATAAAATATATAAAAAATAAAGGAAGCTTTTTGGTGGTGGTGGTATTTGTGTCACTAAAAACATTGTACATTTTGTATTCTCAAGCAATTATACTCTTACATTAAATTTTCCACTTTTTATAGTATTAGAATTCCTCTGCTTATTACCACAACACTCATAGAACATCAAAAAACAAAAACAAAAAAATAAGCATGATTTATGTGAGTTGGTTTAAATAAGTAATGTAATATTAGAGTAATGGGAAATGTTAGGAGAGATTATGTTAGAACTAACTTTTAAACAAGGGCATTTGGGGATGGTGAGATAGCTCACTTGGAAAAGCAACTACTATGTCATGCAGAAACCTGCATTCACACACTGGCCTCCATGACACTGGAGGAAACTTCAATGTTGTTCTCTCTCTCTCTTTCTTTGAAAAAGTCAAATTGGAATAGTGAAGACCCAATAAAACAAAAACAAAAAATAAAAAAATAGGGACTTTTGTTAATAATACAGATAATTTGATTTCTGTTTTTTTCTCTTTTATCAAATAAAATTCCAAAAGGCCAGGAAAATGGTATAGAGATTGACACAATAGAGTTTTCTTTTTCTTTTTTGTTATTTTTATTTATAAAATGGAAACACCAACAAGTCCGTAGGGTAAGTGGCATACAATTCCACACAATTCCTACCACCAGAACTCTGTATCCCATCCCCTCTTTTAATAGCTTTCCTATTCTTTATTCCTCTGGGAGTATGGACTCAGGATAATTATGGAGTGCACAACAGAGTTTTATACCTGAGGTCCCTGGTTCAATCCTCAGCACTTCTGTATGCCAAAGGTGAACAGTGCTTTGATAAAATAACAACAGCAACAATATTTCCAATTGTTGAGATTGGATTTTAATAACTGACCAGTCAAGTTGAAGACAGTAAGATTTATTTAAGTAAAATGATTTTGGAGTTGCACAAAGGAAGAGCAAAGGACATGTAAGCAAGGTTTCCTGAGCTCAAACCCCAGCACCCCAGCCAGAACGATGCTGTCATTCCCTCTCCTTTATAACTAACTAAATCTTAATAAAGAATAATATAATTTACATTCTGGAATTTTATTTTAGCATTACTCTTAATTTAGACTAGGAAGTATTACATTTTGTTTTTTTAAAGACATTTCAGAAAAAGATGATCTAGTACTTTAAGAGTTAACAGTTTTGCAAAGAGTGGATAAGCCTAGAGTAGTTTCAGATATTGTGTTTCACTAAGGTCTCTATAACAAAGTAAAGAAACTTGAATAAAGTTATAAATGTTGTAAATCTGCACTGCTTATCTATAAGTGGAGATAATCTCACCTTCTTTACGCTATTCGTGTAAAGATTAGATATAATCAATGATAGGCTATTTCTTAGAGTTTTTATATTTGTTCCTGCATTCTTTCTCTCTGTGCAAGTTTTCTGCAGAACACTCTCCCCTACAGCCTAGGAAATCCTTTTACATCATAAGGCCCTAAGACCTCAAGGTTCTCTTTAGCCCTGACTACACCTCCTTCCCCAGAATCTTTTGTTTTGATGCAATACACCATGCCAATGTCACAATTCACTTTGTGTTCTCTGGCCCTATTTCTTAAGTCCCACCTGTAAATGAGACCATTCAGTATTTGTGACTTTCTTTTTTTGGCTTATTTCACTTAATGTGATGTATTTAATATGATCAAGTTCCATGCAGGATGACACAAAGGAGATGACTTCATAGTTTTTAACAGCTGAGTAGTATCTCATAATATGGGTGACAATTATTTTAGCATATCATCTATCATTGGAAATATGGTTGCTTCCAAGTTTTGGCTAATGACAAATTGTACTGCTATAGACATAGGTATACATAGATTTCCTTTAATAGATATTTTTCTTTCCTTTGGCTAAATTCCCAGGAGAGAAATTACTGGGTCATAGGGTAGGTCCAGTTCTAGTGTTCTGATAATCTCCAGACGGCTTTCCATGAGAACTGGACCAAATTATACTTTTCATCAGCAATGGAGAACTGTCCCTTTTTCCCCCACATGCTCTCAAAAACATTTATTGTTACTGTATTTTTCTAATGGAATATAATTCTTATAGGTGTAAAGTAGTATCACATGTCACTGTAGGGGAATGGGCAGTAGCACAACCAGTAGAGCATATATGGTGCCATGCTCAAGGACCTGGGTTCAAGCACCCAGTCCCCACCTGTAGGAAAGAAGCTTCACAATTGGTAAATCAGTCTTGCAAGTGTCTTTCTCTCTCCCTCTCTATCTCCCCTTTCCCTCTAAGTTCTTCTGCCACACTCAATGAAGAAAAACGGGGGGGTGGGGGGTGGGAGGTTGGGTGGAATCAGGCTATAGAAGAGGAAAAAAATGTAGAAAATAATTATTGTCTACAGAGAAAGAGGAAGATATTGACACATTTACAAGGTTGTGGTTTCTTCTGCAATGGGAAAAGACAAATAGAAAGACAACAAAGGAAGTGATAATGTTGTTTGTGAAGTGAACATCACAATAAGTTAAAGTTTCTTCTTATGGGCAGGGGTAGATAGCATAATGGTTATGCAAAGAGACTCTCATGCCTAAGGCTCCAAAGTTCCAGGTTCAATCGCCTGTACCACCATAAACCAGAGCTGAGCAGTGCTCTGGTAAAAAATATATATACAGGGGCCAGGTGGTGCCACACCTGGTTGAGTGCACATGTTACAATGCACAAGGACTCGGGTTCGAGTCCCCAGTCCCCACCTGCAGGGGGAAAGCTTCACAAGTAGTGAAGCAGTGTTGCAGGTGTCTCTCTGTCTCTCTTCCTCTTATCCCATCCTTCCCTCTCGATTTCTGGCTGTCTCTATCCAATAAATAAATAAAGATAATGAAAAAAAATGAAAACAAATATATATACATATAATATATTCTTATTATAATACTATTTAGTAAACAGAATGAAAATTAATGGTAGAGAGAACATCAATGAATAACATCAAAACTAAGTTATATGAGAGAAACACATACACAAACACACCCCCCCCACACACAAAATTATCTGCTATCTATAAGCACAGAGAAAATAAAGAGTGAAATGAAAGCAAGAAACAGTGACTAATGTGTCATGATATATTATAAGGGAGTGAAGACACTTAGGCTAGAAAGATCAGAACTCAAATGCTGGTTCTGCTACTTGCCACATATGTAAGGATAAGCAAACTAACTTGTCCAAACTTTAGTCCCTTAATGAAACAGAATAATATAGTATATTGTATGGCATTTGGTTACAAATATTAAAAAATAATGCATACACAAGGTTTGTAGCAAATTACATGGTTCAAAAAAAAGCTTAATCAGTATTAGTTGTAACATGAAAATATACAGTTTTGATTTTACAATTATGCCTAGTCATGATAAAGGGCTTTTCTTAGTTTTATTACTTTATTAATAAAAATGAGAAATATTTATATATGCAAGCATTGATCAATAACTAGGGTTTTTTTTTCTTTTTCTTTTTTTAAAGCCTCTGGAGTCTTATGCCTGTGAAATCCCAATGATCTCAGTAGACATTTTTTTTTTAAATAGAAGAGAAAAGAGGGAGTAAGAGACAGAAAGGGATGGCAGAACACAACACTGTACCACCATTTATGGACCTTGCCCTTGGTGCTATGCAAGATGCTGGCGGCTTGAATCTATGTCCTTGCTTATGGTAAAGTACAAGATCTACAAGATGGGAGATCTCCAGGACCCTACATATATAAAGTAGAGCCATGTATCTATTATATATATTTCTATCTCTGCATATGTATAGATCAGTTGAAATATAGCCATATATATATACATACCTGCATATATATATATATATATATATATATATATATATATATATATATATACTGATTAACCGGTACATACTGATATATCAGCTTTCAAGGACCCCACACCTTTACTGTGGAAATAAAACTTCTGTTTTATTTTTTAAAAATACTTTTATTATTATTATTTATTTAAAGAATTTTATTTATTTATGAGAAAGGTAGGAGGAGAAAGAAAGAACCAGATATCACTCTGGCACATGTGCTGCCTGGGATCAAACTCAGCACCTCATGCTTGAAAGTCCAAAGCCTTATCACAGCGCCACCTCCCAGACCACAAAACTTCTGTTTTCTAAAAGGAAATAGACGTCTCCCCTCACAGAGTTCAGCTTTAGAATCTAATTTCTAGGTTAACATCTAGCATCTATTTTGAAGACTTTTTTCTATCTACTATTTGCTAAATGACTCTCAATTATATATGCATATTTGAGGATATTTAAGATATTCTATGTATGATTTGAAGACCTAGTATTGTGTGAGAATCAAGAGCACCAAAAAGAGGAAGAGAAATTGAATTATTGAAACACAAGCATTCTAATAGCAAAAGTAACTCTTCTGTGCCAGATTAAATTATATTGCTGATATTGCATCTACTTGAAATTTTTAGTAGAAATGTGTCTGGATGGTATATGTTTCAAACACAGCCAAATTACATTTTGCAAAATCAGAATGATAGGTGGTTACAATAATCTGGTTTCTGTTAGTGCTGTCTTCCTCCCCCCCACCCACCCCATTCTATAGTCAATATACCTGAAGCTGATAGAAAAGTCATAAAACACAAAGCTGAATGAAAAGGCATTTGAACTATAATTCAATTCACACTTAATGGGGCCTGGTGAAATTAGGTCTGGTGACTACTTTATTGAAAAGTTTACTTGAATCCATTCTTTCTTGTCTCAAGAGCTCTAGACAAACTCATACTTAAACTTGCTCAAGAAATCATCAAAGTATCCCTTAAGCAGAAAGTTTCAAGAATTTCTAACTTATCTTAGTGGAAGTCTTTAGAAATACCTGATTTTTGGCCCCAGATCAAATTGATGGGGTTTACAGTTCATGGTATTTATATATTTTTCCCAGATTTAGGAGCTACTTTCTTCCCTGATCCAGCTTTCTAGTCCTATTTCCAACCCTGACACTGTCTCCCCAGATAATACCTTTGACCCACCTGCATGTTAGCTGTCAGGTTCAGGCAAAAATTAGTAAAGTCATGAGCCCCTTGACTAAAATAGACCTAATAATTTTTTTCCAGAATGGAAACCCCAAATCTCATCTGCTATATTCTTGCCTTTAGGTTCCAGATTATTAAACAATTTGTTCTTTTTTATATCTTAAGGCTTTTTCAGATACCAAGTTGCAGATGCTACCATGAAGGCAACCTAATGTCCTGGGCAGACAACCTCACCAATGTACCCTGGAACCCTTTCTCTCCAGAGCTCTACCCTACTAGGGAAAGACAGAGAAACAGGCTGAGAGTATGGATCGAACTGCCAATGCTCATGTTCAGTGGAGAAGCAATTACAGAAGCCAGACCTTCCACCTCTACACCCCATAATGATCCTGGGTCCATGCTCCCAAAGGTATAAAGAATAGGGAAGCTTCCAGTGGAGGGGATAGGATATGGGACTCTGGTGGTGGGAAATGTGTGGAATTTTATCCCTCTTACCCTATAGTTTTATCAATATTTTCTCATTTTTGTTTTATAAATAAATTAAATGAAATTTTTTAAAAAAGGAAAAGAAATGCCTGATTTTCTTGAACATTTGAAGATAACCCTGTGCTCATCTAGGCAGCATACACTTCTCAGTAAATGTTCTCTGGCTTCTGTGGAAATGATAAGTAATGGTAGTAAACACTCATGGAGCGTAACTTACTACGTCAAGAGTGTGAAAACTTTATGTTGACTAGTACGATTAATGTTCACAGTCCCCATGAAGAACATATTAAATGTTTCTGATCATACAAACAGGAAAAGTAAGGCCTAGAGAGAAGAAAGGAAATGACTCGCTCAGTTCCACAAAAGCAGTATAATTTAACTGCTCCAAAATCCATTTTCTTCATTTACAATGAATAGCCTACATTTTCCCACATTCCCTACAATCAAACATAGCAATTCAATTACTTTTTGGCCAACCAAATATTACAGTACACTGTGTGTGTGCGCACATGCACACATTTCCATGTGAACATGCTTAAGAAATAAGTAGTCTTTAATATGAACCTTTTCCCCAGTATGTGACTGAATGGAGGCCATATCAAGGGCCATTTGAAAATGGTGAAGTCACATAGAAGAACGAATGTGGGTCTTGGGTTTATTATAAATGGCACAGCCTATAAACTCCCTTCTATAATCATTAGGTATTATTAAAACAAGAATAGCCTTTTTATGCTAGGAACAATACTGTAAGATGTATTGTTTATAAGTTGTATTATTTATGTAAAAGCTATCTGTGGTTGGGGGCATACCTGATTGATTCTAGAGAATAAGGTAGTCACTACTACTGTATTAGTCCACACCACTTCTAAGTCTGAGGAGCGAATCACTAGAATTCTATAAATTTGCCTCATTTCATTGTATTTGGAAATTGTCTTGTGTTGATGGAGAAAATCAATGAGTAATTTACCCTGATCATATCTCTCTGCTGAATATAAATATTCTCTCTGTGTATATATGTATATAGATGTATATGTGTGTATGTATAATTTGAAAAAACCCATAAATACCATATTTTCAAAGCAAGATGATAGAAAAATTGTCATTTGTTCTCTTTAGTTTGAGCCTTCAGTACTTTAAGATTTAATAACTGAAGCAACTAGACAAATCTGATAGAGTGCGTATGTATATTTATGTTCCTCAGATGCATATAAATAGAATAATCTTACATAAAATCCACAGGTCTATAGAAGTTGATTTAAGACTCCTGATATAATCCACATATGTAGTTACTTTATTGTCCTTGTTTTACAGATGACAAAATATGGTACATGTAGTAAGTGGCTGACTTAAGCTCAAATGTTAGGTAGGTGGTTTATCAGGACTAAAGTTCAGGCCAATTTCCCTCCATGGTTGATGTCCTTTCTCCTACTTTGTGTTTCCTCTGACTCTTATGATACAGTAAAACATCATATGGTTTCACAAACTAATCCCCCCTTTTTTTTCTACTGCTTTTTTAGAGTGAGAGAGAGAAAAAGAGAGTGCACATATGCTTCATCATCTGAGGAATTCTTGCTGCTTCCTTATGCTAGGAGGATTGGACCTAGAGTATCAGGCATACAAGGTGGATGCTCTACTATTGAGCCAGCTCCCTGGTCTCAAACACTTTATTTTAAATAGAAAATCCAGGAAATGTGTCGGCTTTTCCCATTCAGAATATGTTATTTAATCAAATGTGTAATTTCATCAACCAGCTCATCTTAGCTTAAGGTCAGAAAAATAGTTCTGTGTTTGTGGATTAGCTGCAGTTCATTTAAACCTTGTGCTGGACAGCAACAGAATCACTGACTAAGAATAGAGAAATCTGGGAAGAGTGTATTGTAGATGAAATTGAAAATAATAAAAGAAAGTATAGTTATTAATCTGATTTCTTGTAGCATCCCAGAGCAGGAAACAATCTATTCAGATACCTATAATGTTTTGAATACTTTGTACTGGCAACTTGGTGCCCAGAAGGCATTATAATTGATTTGTGTGTGAACTTTGGTGGTGGGGAAGGTGTGGAATTATACTCCTGTTATCTCAGAATTTTGTAAATCATCATTAAATCACTAATGAAATAAAATTATTTGAATGTATCAAAAAATGAAAAATCATAATAATATATTCAGCCAGTGTGTCAGATAGACTAATAGAAATATTGAGATTGAGAGATTAAGAAAGGATCAAGGAGACAGCATACTGGTTATGGAAAATGTTGGGCAGTACACCAGCTTCCCCCTGCTTATCCCTGCGGACTATTTACATAACCAGTTACCTAGGAACCACCCTGCTTACAGGGCATTGGTTTAATCACCACTGGTTCACGATGTCTTTTTACTCCGCCCCCTCTCATAGTCAGCCTGATTTCCACCAGTCTCTTTTCACTCCACCCTCTCTACATCACATCCTGTTTCCACCCTACTTGGCGAGTATATATACAGCTGCTCTTCTGTTTTAACACACTTGGGATTGCCTTCCGGACTCCGAGAGTTCCAGAGTCTATCTCCTGCGATGCTGGCTCCGCATGAGTTCCTGATTCCTCTCCCACGCAGCAGCCTAGGTTGGCTCCAGTTGAGTCCTCTCCAACCCAGAGAGCACTTGCTCGGGCAGAAGCACCCTCAGGCTATCCCAGCAGAAATGACTTTCATGCCTGAAACTCCAAAGTCCCAGTTTCAGTCCACAGAACTACCATAAACCAAAGCTGAACAGCTAAAGAGAAATAGAGATATGAGAAAGAGAGAGAGAGAGAGAGATGAAGAGGTACAGAAAAAAATGAAAAAAGTTACTATCTTCATAAATTATTATATAAAGCATCACCTTAAAGGGACAGTTATTTTTTAATCCAAAAAGTCTTAACTCAAGTCTGCTGGTAAATCTGACATAAAATAGCCTGTGTGCGTGCTCACTTTGGCAGCACATATACTAAAATTGGAATGATACAGAGAAGATTAGCATGGCCCATGTGCAAGGATGGCACGCAAATTCATGAAGCATTCCATATTTTTTTTAAAAAAGAAAAAAAAATAGCCTGTGTGTTTATCCCCAATGTTCACCCACACTCTGGTCTTAGAAAATGGTGAGGAGACAACAAGAGGACACCAGTTACCTTTGGTGCCTCATTTGTGACACTGAGTGATTTCTCTTCTCTTAAAGTCTTTTTCCTCAGGCTGGAGAGGTAGCCTAATGGTTAGGCAAATAACTTTCAAGCCTGAGGCTCTGAGCTCCCAGGTTCAATCCCCCAGAACCATCATAAATCAGAGCTAAGCACTGCTCTGATTTATCTCTTTCTCATTAACTTAATTAATTAAAAAAAAACAAAACCTTTGCTTCCACTAGCTCCCACACACCTCACTTAACACATTCTCTTCCCACAGCAGCGACTGTCACCTCCCTCATCCTCTACTGTATCCCCCTCATGCTAGCACAGCTCCTAACCTAGAGCTGGTACATCTCATTTGTTGCATGACTGAGAAGTGGTACCTTTTCCCCAGTTCAGGGATTTGGGGAGATTGTTGATGATGACAGACAGGGCAAGTTCTCTAATTTGCATCATTCCAGAATGACTTCACACACCTCACACAACTGTGTTTCTAAGAATCTGACTAATGAAATAAGCCTGGTGGGTCTCTGGCTAATGAGAAACACTGCCATTGCCTAGGTGGAATAGAGCACACAAACTTTCTAAATTGTTTCTGCTCCCTTGTCAGGAGCAGTTGAGCTGGGGACTTGCAGAAGGGGGCAGATGGCATCCTTCTGCCACACTCTGGAGGTGCCCATCTCAGTTCACCACCGGGAACATCTGCCGCTCTCCACTTCTCACGGCAGCAATCTCGCCCAGCCAGGAGAGCAGCACCAAGGGCTCAGGCCTCCACCAGGCAGGGAAGCACTTTGTGCTAATTCAGAGAGATGTCACAGGGAGCTGGCAGACGATTGATTAGTTGGGTCCCAGAGGTGTACACACCCTGGGGCAAAGTACCAATGACAAGCTGCTGCTGGACTAGCAATGTGCCCTTCACATTTACATCTGAAACTTTAAAACATAGCAAGAACAGCCTAGATTTTTGTGTTTCTGTCTTAATTAAAGTTTATTTCCCTGAAACCTAACAGGAAGCACAAGTTCAAGATCCAACTTTGAATAAGGCTTCTCCTTTTACTGACATTGTTACTAACAATTCTCTAATAGCCCATATCTCAAGGCAGTTCCCTGGTTTATAAAATGGTAATAAGTAAAATCAGGGAGATAGCATAACAGTTATACTAAAAGGCTTTTATTCTCCAGAGACTTTCATGCTTGAGGCTCCAAGGCTCCAGGTTCAATCTCTGGTACAGTTACTCTGGGGGGGGGGGGGGAATGTAGTAGATCTGCATTATAAGATGCTAGGAAAAGTCATCTTTTTAATCATCTCAAAATGCCAACTTAAAGGCATTACTCTTGTACATACATCTCAAAATGTCCACAGACCACCTACATCTGAGTCACTCACTGCCCACAATATTCTATTATTAACACATTTATTTTATTTTTTATTTTTAAAATATTTATTTATTTCCTTTTTGTTGCACTTGTTTTTATTTTTGTTGTAGTTATTATTGCTGTTGATGTTGTCGTTGTTGGATAGGACAGAGAGAAATGGAGAGAGGAGGGGAAGACAGGGGGAAAGAAAGACACCTGCAGACCTGCTTCACTGGCTGTGAAGGGACTCCCCTGCAGGTGAGTAGCTGGGGGCTCCAACCGGGTGCCTCATGCTGGTCCTTGCGCTTTGCGCCAAGTGCACTTCTTCTTCTAGCATTTGCCCTTCTTCTGTAGCCAGTCAACAGCATCAGGTTGAGCCTGATGTAAAGTTTCGAGACGCTACCGCCCAACTCCCTATTTTTTAAATTTTTATAAGTAATTTTTATTAGTGATTTAATATTGATTTATGAAATGACAAGGTACAATTACACACTGTCCTCCCCCCCCCCCACCACCAGAGTTCTGAATCCCCAGTCCCTCAACTGGAAGCTACAGCAGTTCTCCGAAGGTTGCAGATATGGGTTAACTGTTATCTCTACAACTATATGTCTATATTTGTATATATTTGCCACTTTTTTTAAGGGTCCATTTTCTCTTCCTTTCCAGGTCACACAAAAATCTATTACTGTCACGTGGTGCAAAGCGCAAGGACTGGAGTAACGATCCGGGTTGAAGCCCCCAACCCCCGCCTGCAGGGGAGCCGCTTCACAGGCGGTGAAGCAAGATTGCAGGTGTCTATCTTTCTCTCCCCCTCTCTGTCTTCCCCTCCTCTCTCCATTTCTCTGTCCTAACAACTACAACAATAAAAACAAGGACAACAAAAGGGAAAATAAATAAGTAAAATAAAATAAGTTTAGGGAGTCGGGCTGTAGCACAGCAGGTTAAGCACAGGTAGCACTAAGCGCAAGGGCTGGCATGAGGAACCCGGTTCAAGCCCTGGGCTCCCCACCTGCAGGGGCGTCGCTTCACAAGCGGTGAAGCAGGTCTGCCGGTATCTATCTTTCTCTCCCCCTCTCTGTCTTCCCCTCCTCTCTCCATTTCTCTCTGTCCTATCCAACAACGATGACATCAACAACAATAACAACTACAACAATAAAAAAAACAAGGGTAACAAAAGGGAATAAATAAATAAAAATATATTTTTTAAAAATTTAAAAAAAAGTCTATTGCTGCATCCAAATGTCCCTCCCCTAGTCCTCTTCTCTCTCTGGGTCCTGACTGAGTTGCAGTGCAGACCCTGTAGTCATCTTCTCCCTATCGTACCTCCCCCACTGGGATTATGGATCAAAATTATTTGGGGGGTACATAAGGAGGGAGTGCTGGCTACTGTAATTGTTTCTCTGCTGAACATGGATGGGTAGGTCTATCTGTGCCCCTAACCGGATAACACATATTCAGACTGTTGTAAAAGTCAGATTAAAGTAATTAAATTCCCTATCTACTGCACTACCTTGGTCAGAAGTTTAAGCTATGTCTCAAGCTAGGAAATATCTCCCTTAGAACCTCATGCAGAGTATTTTGTGATCAATAAAGTTAGACTCTTACATATAAGAATTGATTTCATAAAATATATATTGAGTTATATACCTCATAAAAAAGTCTTTACAGATTTTTTTAATAAATTTAAAATGTTTCATATGGGCAGCACACACTAACTGTAGCCTTCACAGCAATGCCGTATTCCTCATGAGATGCCTTGATGGTGGTAAACTATTTTTGTTGAAGTATAATTGACACATAACATTATAAAAGCTTCAAGTGTGTAACAACAATGTTTATATAAGTTAGCATCTATCACCTAAAAGAGTACATTTGTTCTTGTAATGAGACTTATATAGTTTATTTTCTTAGCAGCTTTCAAAAATACAATACAGAATTGTGAAGTATGATCAGGTTCAGCTAGACAACTTAATGGTTATGCAAAAGAGTTTCATGCCTGAGGCTCTGAGGTTTTAGGTTCAATCCCAGGAACCCCAAAAGCCAGAGCTCAGCAGTGCTTTGGTTTCTCTTTTTCTTTGTATCTCCTATTTCAATAATAATGATATATATTTAGAAATAATTAGAATAATCATAAAAATAACTGTGATAGAAAAATTTTTAAAATAAGGGAGAGTGGGAGAAGGCAGGTGGAGGAGGAGGAAGGGAGCAGGGAGAGAGAGGAGGAGGGAGAAGCAGTGCCACCAGGGGACCAGGAGGTGGGTTGGCAAGGAAGCGAAGGAAGGGAGGCAATGTGCGGGCACAGCCTGGTGTGAAAGCACCATGAGCCATGGATGTGTTCATGAAGGTTCTCTCCAAGGCCAAGGAGGGGGTCATGGCAGTGGCTGAGAAGACCAAGCAGGGTGTGGTAGAGGCGGCAGGGAAGACAAGAGAGGGTGTGCTGTATGTAGGGTCCAAAACCAAGGAAGGTGTGGTTCATGGTGTGACAACAGTGGCTGAGAAGACCAAAGAGCAAGTGACAAATGTCTGTGGGGCTGTGGTGACCGAAGTGGCACAGAAGACTGTGGAAGGAGCAGGCAATGTTACAGCTGCCACTGGCTTTGGCAAGAAGGACCAGATGGGCAAGAGTAAAGAAGGAATGCCACAAGAAGGAATTCTGGAAGATATGCCCACGGATCCTGACAATGAGGCTTATAAAATGCCTTCTGAGGTTGGATACCAAGACTATGAACCAGAAGCCAAGGAAACAACTTCATTGTTCAGCTCCCTCAGGTCTGCTGACAGATGTTGTCCCCCGTACCAGTGCTCTGTTCCAACATGCCCACCCAACCATCACTGTTCCTTGGAGTCTTTATAATGCATAAACTCCTGCATCAGCATCAACTGGAGTGTCCACACCTGAACTCCACTTGGCATTTTCAGTGTTTCCCCCCACCCCCACTGGAGTGAATATAGAGCAGCAGGCTTCTCCTGTGCTGGAAAAAAAAAAAAAAAAAAAAAAACCTTTCTGGGGAGGAGTGGACATTGTAGTTTCCAATCAAAAACATCAAAGCAAATTAAAGCCATCTTGGTGGCTACCTTTACTCCCAATTCTCCACTATTGTTTTTTCCTTCTTTGCCGTTTGTTTGTTGCTGCTGCAGTTGAGAAGTTGTGATTTCCCATCATGTGAGATTTTTTTAGATGTCCTTTAATAATCCTTCCTGTCTGAAGACAGTGATGTATGGTGACATCTATTGTCATATCCAGTTCTTCTGAACATGTGCTCATGTGACTACACATCTATAAATACTCGCTGTGACATTTTGCCTCTTTCTGTTTTGTTTTCTTAATGTGTTTGTATATAAATGGTGAAAATGGAAATAAAATGGTCTCTCATAAGTATAATTCCCGTGCTGTATATTTGTTATGACACATTGCCACTATATTTGTCATATAACTGGAAGTCTAAACCTTTAGATCTTTAACCCATTTCATTCCCTTACCCTTCACTGTCTGGCAAATCAAGTTTTTGACTATATTATGAGCTTGGCTTTCTGTTCTCTGTTTAATTTGTTTGTTCGTTTCCACAAATAAGTGAAGTGATATCACAATCTTCCTTCTCTGTGTGACATATTTTGTTAGAAATATGAGACACAAACCAGACAAGTAGAATCAGGTATGCAGGCAAAGGAAAGTTTTAATGAAGTGGGGGGGGTAGTGAGAGCCCCCCAGCCAGGGGCAGCTTGAGAAGCCCAGCCATCTTCTCAGCCAATACTTTTAGCCCACCTGTATATTATCTGTGGGGCTCTGGCAAAACATAGTAAAGTCATTGGCTCCTTAGAATATACCTAAAAGGGAGTCGGGTGGTAGCGCAGCGGGTTAAGCACAGGTGGTGCAAAGTACAATGACCGGTGTAAGGATCCCGGTTCGAGGCCCTGGCTCCCCACCTGCAGGGGAAGTCACTTCACAGGCAGTGAAGCAGGTCTGCAGGTGTCTGTCTTTCTCTCCCCCTCTCTGTCTTTCCCTCCTCTCTCGATTTCTCTCTGTCCTATCCAACAATGACATCAACACTAACTACAACAATAGAAAACAACAATGGCAACAAAAGGGAAAATAAATAATAATAATAAATGTTTAAAACCCTATAAAAATAAATACATAAATAAATGATATATTAAAAAAAAATAATTACCTAACATAGACTTACTAGCTTCTTCCAACATAAAGGCCCCTAATCTCATCTGCTATATTCTTATCTTTAGGTTCCTGATTATTAAACAATTTGCTCTACTTGATAGCTTAATGCTTTTCAGCCATGAAGTTGCAGATGCTACCATGAAATCAACCTGACTTCCCTATACAGATGACCTCATCAATGTATCCTGGAACCCCACTTCTTCAGAGCCCTGCCCCACTAGGGAAGGATAGAAACAGGATGGGAGTATGGATCAACTTGCCAACACCCATGTCCAGTGAAGAAGCAATTACAGAAGCCAGACCTTCCACCTTCTGCACCCCATGGAGATCTTTGGTCCATAGTCCCAGAGGAATAAAGAATAGGGACCCTTCCAGTGGAGGGGAGGGATATGGAACTCTGATGGTGAGAATCTTATCCCACAATCTTGTCATTCATTATTAAATCACTAATTTAAAAAAAAAAAGAAGAGCAAAGAAAGGAAAAGGAAAGGGGGAAAGAGGAAGGGGAGGGGAGGAAAGGAGAGGAGGGGAGGGGAGGGGAGGGGAGGGGAGGGGAGGGGAGGGGAGGGGAGGGGAGGGAAGGGAAGGGAAGGGAAGGGAAGGGAAGGGAAGGGAAGGGAAGGGAAGGGAAGGGAAGGGAAGGGAAGGGAAGGGAAGGGAAGGGAAGGGAAAGGAAAGGGGGAAAAGGCCTAGCTTAGTAGTTGGGTAAGTTTGAGGGCTTTAGGAAGCATAAGAGCCCAGCCAAGGGAAGCATAGGAGCCCACACTGGGACAGGCTGCTAAGAGTTATATAGGGTTCTGGCTAAGGGCTATTTTTTAGTGCCTTGGGAAGATTTGGTGGTCTTAATAGGATTTATGACCCATCAGGGTTATTTCTGGTAGGATGTGTCCAATGCAAGTAGGAAAAAAGGTAAGTTTTTCCTGTATGGGTGAGAGGTCTGTTTGTTCCCAGCACACCACCTTCAGTCTGCATCTGTTTGAACAAGATAAGTTCTTTCTGTGAGGGTAGGGGTCAGGCCTCAGCTTATTTCCTTCATATATCACATGGGATAATTCCCTCAAGGTCCATACGTGTTGTGGATATAGCAATTTTTTTTCTTTTTATGGTTCAATAGTATTCCATCACACAACACACACACACACACACACACACACACACACACACACACACTTTCTATTCATCCATCTATTGATGGATATTTAGGCTATTTCCATATGCTGTGCATTATAAATAATACTGCAAAGAACACAGGGGTGCACATATCTTTTTAAATTAATGTTTCTATTTTCTTTGGATAAATATCCAAAACTGGACTTACAAGATCAGATGATCATTCTATTTTCAATGTTTCAAGAGCCGTCCATACTAGTTTTCATAGTGACTGCACCAACATATGTCCCAGTGGTAGTATCCTTAATAATTATTTGTCATTAATTGTTCTATATACAGCTAGAGATAACCCATTTTCTGCATTTTTCTAAGAAATATGGATAAACCTATATCTTTGTAGCTCACTATCAACACTTGATGTAATAAATCTTGCAGTGCTTCCTGTGATTATTATTTTTAAAAGAGAACTGAAGACTAGGGGATTTAATAAGTGTCAATGAATAATTATAATACATTCACTCAAACATTTCTTGGTTGCAGAAGGGACAGAGTAAAGAATTTACAATTTGACTTTAATGAATGCCTGGAAGCTTGTGGCAGGGAGAGATCAGCATCCCAGCGTCAAGCCAAATCCAGGATCTATATACACAGGATTAGTTGACATGTTGGTATGCAGTAACCAACAGATTTATAGCAGGCTGGCAAAATCAGAAAACTGCAGTCTGGAGATTGAAGCAATGACTAGA
Source organism: Erinaceus europaeus (assembly GCF_950295315.1). Taxonomy (NCBI): domain Eukaryota; kingdom Metazoa; phylum Chordata; class Mammalia; order Eulipotyphla; family Erinaceidae; genus Erinaceus; species Erinaceus europaeus. Next base: position 149,134,271 of record NC_080163.1, read on the forward strand.
GGATATGAGCAATACTAGAGGAAGAAAATAAAGAGGAAGAAAAAAAGAAGAAAAGCAGCAGTAACTATCTTTTGCTGATTTTCTAGCTGCTTGGTTACATAACTTCAAGTCTAAAGAATAAATAATATTAAAAAAGAAGAAGAAAAATCCCTTCCCAGGCTGGGATGACAACAGAGTGATTATGCAAAAAAGATATTCGTGACTGACGCACCTAAAGGTCCCAAGTTCAATCCCCAGTACCACCATAACTGAAATTTAACAGTGTGTTGAAAAAAAGAAAAATTCTTCTCCATAGAAAAGGAAACTGGACTTTAGGTTATATCAAGCATTAGTTGAGCTCTGAAGAAGAGTAATGAATAAAATTAAATCTTTATTGATTTTTATTTTTTGTTCCAGAGTAAACCCTTCTACTGGTAAAATAGCTCCCTTGGATAGCGTGCTGTTTTGCTTTGTACAAAACGAAGGTTTGATCCTGGCCCCCATCATACTGAAGGAAACTTTGGTGTTGTGGTTGCTTTCACTCTTTGTCTCTAATTGAAAAAGAAAAGAATAAACACATTTCACTATACCAAACTGCAAACTTATCTCAACATTAACAGATGTAGAAATTAAAATAAAGAATAAAGAAAACAGTTATATATACCCAGCACAGAATTAAACATAGAATAAATTTCTCAGATTCAAAGACTAAGAGGAACTCTTGATTCACCAAAGGGGCAAAATGACTGACTATATCTGGAGTTTATAAGAGTCATTCAGATAGTTATACAGTAATACAAGAAGAGAAACCAGAATGTCTATGAAAATGTTGCTGTTGGGGTGTGGGGATGCATTATAGGGGGCCAGGAGGTAGCACAGTGGGTTAAGCGCATATGGCGCAAAGCACAAGGATAAGAGTAAGGATCCCAATTCCAGTCCTGGCTCCCCAGGGATCACTTCACAAGAGGTGAAGCAGGACTGCAGGTGTCAATCTTCCTCTCTCCCTCTCTGTCTTGCCCTCCTCTCACTGTCCTATCCACCACCAACAATAATAATAACAATAATAACAAGGGCAACAAAAGGGGAAAAAATAGCCTCCAGAAGCAGTGGACAGAGCCCCCAAAAACCTGGGGGCAAAAAAAAAAAAAAAACAACTCATTATAATTTGTAGTTCTAAAATAAATGTTAGAAGTTGAATGGATATAAGAGAAAAGAGAGTATTGATTCGCAGACAAATCAATATCTGTATATCTACCACATTTCATCAGTTTGAACTATGGGTTTATTTCACATTTTAATATCTCTGAAATCAGGGTTTGTTGTGAAGTGGAAAGTCCCTGTACCTCCCGTTCATGAAAACAGGACTAGACTAAAACCACACTAAGATGTAAGCCACCTGTTGTTTGTCCTAAAGGAAATAGCTAGCTTAACCGCAACTCCAAGTCCTTGAAACCCAACTGCTTGCTCAAGGTCGAGGGAGCTGATAGCCAGGTGGTTTTAGCTGATAACGGGAAAGTGTGGTAACCCTATTTTGCAAAAAGACTTGAAATTAGACAATTCCTATAGGTTGTTTAGTGTGTTGCAATGTTTGAAATGATTGGATCCCGCGTTTTCTGTAGAATGTTATTGAATGTGTTATAGAATCCTCGTTTTGCATATTTCCCCACCCGGAGTGTACTCTGAAATCCTATAAATTGTATGGGTTGAGTTCTGTTCGGGGTCGAGCCTTGGTGGATTGCTGTCAGTCACCACTCGGCCCAGATTTGAATCTGTAATAAACATCTTTGCTTCCCCGCAGCAGAGGGTGGTCTGGTTTTTACTCGCTAACAATTGTTATTGATAGATCCATGCAATCACACTCAATAAGCTGAAATTTCTCTGATTTCAAGATTAAGATTGTTTCCCCCGTAAACCTAAACTTGCCATAACCAATAACTGAACCTTCTTGGTTGTAACACCTGAGAGTATAAATAAATAGTAACAATCCTTTCGATTTTCAGTCAACAAACCCCAAACTGTCTGACAAAAGAATATGAATCTGAGTTGTCTGACAACATTCCTTTAGTACTGATGTGATCAAGGAAGTGCTATCTAAAAAGGAGGAAGGAAGGAAGGAAGGAAGGAAGGAAGGAAGGAAGGAAGGAAGGAAGGAAGGAAGGAAAAAAAAAAAAAAAACCCTAACCATGGACCATGGGCTATTCAAAGTAAACCAAACTCCAATATAACTTTCTATTGCCTTCTGAAACTCTAAGACAGCAAGAAACTTTCCTCATTCTCTAGAAAACCCAAATTCCTCCCAGTCCTGGAACCTCTGGGGCTTTTTTCCTTTTCCTTCATTCTTCTCTTGATCCATACCATTGGGTACTGCATCTGCTGATCTCAAACAAATCAATGCAACCAGTACCACCTCAACATGTTTCACTTCTGACTGTAAATCTGAAATTTTACCACTCTTCTTTGTTCAGAGAGAAAAAGTGACACCAAGGCATCAGAGCTTACTCCAGTGTCACAGACCTCCCACAGTGTGCTAAGGTACTGTATGCATGGCAATGAGTGTGTTTTAACTGGTCAGCCACCCTCCTTCCCATTTATTTGTATTCCTGCTAATAATATCCCTTCCCTGTAAATTGTGTCTCTTCTTTCTGTATAGGAAACCAGTGGGCTAAAAAAATTTAAATCATTAATACTGAGCTCTGTGGAAAATACTGGAAAGAGTAAGTTTCTCACTTTAATCTCTTCCTATCAACCCTTTCTATATTACATACATATACTATAGCACAGCACAAAAAGAATTTTGCAAGATGTCTACAAGGCAATATGTTACAAAGTAGGCACTCAATAAATAGTTGTTGATAGATTTTAAGTCCTACTAAAACACTTCTGCAGAGCCCCTTTGGCCCAATTAGTATCTTTACAAGAAAAGACAAATCCACAGAGCAATACTGGAGGAAAAAAAAAAAAGATTGCTTTTTATATATAGCTTAATCTATAATCTTCAAGATATGTATTGCTTGGTGAGGTACTCAAGGTGTTTTGTCATTCCCATCTTGTCTCTTTAGCATCAATAAAAGATATGGTTGGGGGAAAAAATAAACAAACAGAATTTGCCACTAAATATTACAGCAGCAAACACTAAGATTTACTAGAAAAACTAGAAATATCAATTTGTTTTTCTGCTTTTAAGATCTTTAGTCAAAGCAAGTTGGCTTTGTAAAGAATGAGAATGTGTTTTTTATTCTTTGCGTGTAGATGTGCTTTTTATTTTTGTGTGATGGTGGAAGTCAAACATCATCAGGAAAGGAATGCAGCTTCAGGGTTTTTTGTGTGTTTGTTTTTTGTTTTTACTGGAGCACTACTCAACTCTGGTTTATGATGGGGGTGGGGCGGGAATTGAACCTGGGACCTTGTAGCCTCAGGCATGAGGGTCTATTTGCATAACCATTATGCTACCTAACCTTGCCCCCAGCTTCAAGTTTTACACAGATGTTTGTCTTCTATTCCAAAACACTATGATCTTGAGGAGTCTATTTTATCTCAATGAGAATCAAATTCCTCATCTATAAAAGAGGGTTATGTTGACGCAGTTATTTTGAAGGTCTATTATAATGGGCTGAAAAGAGAAGAACAAATACCAAATGATCTCACACTTGTAATATTTGGACTGAGTATGGTGTACTGTATCAAAGGACTCTGGGGAAGGAGGGGGAGGGAAGGCCTGAAGAGAACCTTGGGCTTCTGGTGTGTGTGATGTAAAAGGACCTAGGTTGTGAGGGAGAGTTTTCTGTAGAGGACTTTCACAGGGAGATGAGAAAGTGTACTCATGTGTCAAAAACCATTTACCTTCCCCCCATAAAATTATTTTTTAAAAATGTATATAATATGTGTAAAAAGTTACATATCTATATGTTAATTCTTAGAATGCTTCTGAGAGAATGCACAGAAACTAATGCTGTAGTCTTTAGGGAGAGGCACTAAACGAAAAAAAAGGTAAATATGTACAAAAATAAATTATTTTAAAACTATTAATATTTAAATCAAATGACAACAACAATAGAGAAACAATAGAGTGGCAACGTGATATTAACTCTTATGACAAGTTAAATGATAGTTTCAGTGTTTTTTAGCTTATAGGAGTCAAGCATAACTGAGTTTTGTTTTTTCCCTTTTCTCACTACATAGCCTTGAATAAATCACCTTTTTTTAGTTTTTTTTTTTTATTCTTTCCCAGAGCACTGCTCAGATCTGGCTTATGACAATGCAGGGCACTGAACCTGTGATTTTGGAGTCTCAGGGCTCAGAGTCTCTTTGCATAACCATTATGCTATATCCCTGGCCCCAAACCGCTTATTCTCTTCATTCTCAATTTACTTTCTTGAGACTTGATAAATAATAAATATCTACATCCTAAAGCAATGAGAACATCCCTATGCTATTTTAGTGAAATAATAAGTATCAGTATTACTCCATGATTAACAACTATCATGGTAATCAGTGGTCAAGATCATAAGTTGATGCTTCATCTAGGAAAACTGGGTACATCTTCTCCCTTGATTCACTACAAGTGCTGTATTTTCCTGAAATTTACTCAATAAAGTATAAATAGAGCTGTTCCCAATGAGCATGTACTGCCCATTCTCTCCATGGAATCTGAGTGATATGCCTGTCTCAGGCTAGAATTTTCTATTCCATCAGCACTTAGAGCTATCTAGCACTCAATGACTGGTTAGTGGGGAAATGGCAAACGGGTTCATTTTGAAGAGCTCCTTTTAGAAGGACTCCAGCAGGAAGGTAATTTTTCTTTGGCTACTGATATTGTCAAAACCTTCCAGAAATTCATGTGGCAGAAACTCAGCAAAGCACTCATGTCTTCTGAATGGATGTTTAACACGAAACAACGTGAAACGTACTTTATTTTTTCTAGAATAATGTTCTTTTCTTTTCTGTGATTGTTCCCTTTCCTCTCATTTCCCATTGTGACATTTAGAAGGAAGAGTGGTAAAAAACAGTGTCATCTTTAGTCACCCTTGTTAACGCCACTTCCTTTCTCCATGCCTCAGAATTACCTGAAGCACAGATAGCAAATGTGGTTATCAAAGTCACATAACAAATGTTCCTCTATTTTTAAAACATTGTGAACACAAAAGTAGTCATTATCATCACTCCCCTTGGAGAAAATTTACCCTGCAAACAAATAATTTTGAAAAGACCATAAGAACAAATGCAAAAAATTCTGTTCTGATTAGAAAAAAAAAAAAAAATTTACTCGTGACAGAAGTTATTCCTCACAGTAAAGTTTAAAATGGAATATGAATTGGACTCTGAACTTTGCTTTTGTCGCCTTCTTATGATTAATAACCACAAGTGGTCCTTTGTTTTGTGACTTTTAAAATCAGCTAGCTTCTTTCCCAAATAGGGACTTAATTTTCTATAAAAGAATATCTTTGAAATTGCTCAGTTTAATATGTGCTTTGTTTTGGTGGAAAACACATACATTCTGGGGAGCTATAAAATTGAGTCTTAATGTTTATAGTCATGTTTACAAAAGCACCAAATCAAAAAAGACTCTGGGGAGGGAACATTTGACAAGGGTTTGGGGTATTGATATGCCAGATGCCTATATGCTAACAACCAAACTATAACCACAGACCCCTCAATATAAATAAATAAATAAATAAAAGCAAATTGGGTGAATTTCCTGAGGCTTAAATTAAAAGATTTTATAACCAGGTAAAGAAACTACTGAACTAAATGGTTAGCAGTATTGATATGCTATGGTGCGGGTGGAAGAGACAGCATAACAGTGATGCAAAAAGACTTTCATATCTCAGTCTTCAAGTCCCAGATTCAATCCTTAGCACCACCATAACCCAGAACTAAGAAGTGCTCTGCTAAAGTAATAATACATTATATCTAACTGTACTTTATGTTTATATAAAACATGTATCCATATAATCTATTATGAGGAATTAACCCACATGATTATGAAGTCTGAGAAATCCATGATTCTCTGTGTGTAAGGAAAAAATCCAGGCTAACTAGTGGTTACCATTTAGTCTAAGTCAAAGAACTGCAAAATAGGCAGGCTAATGATAGATACAAAGCCCAAAAGAAAAGATGCGATATCTCAACTCACATAAGAATGAAATGTGGGTAAAATACCTTTTTCTTTTACCTTTTGTTCAGGACCTTTGTAAACTGGATGATGTCCACTCACATTGGGAAGAAAAATTACTTCACTAAATCTGCTGATTCAAATGCTAATGCCTTCTCCAAGCATCTTCACAAACGTACGTAGAAATAAGGTTTTAGTTTATAAGTCTTATGAGAACTATGGTGCTATCTTTAGGAGGTAGGAGAGTGGGGATACCAAACTTTGATGATAGTTGTGGTGTGGAACTATACATTGTAATCTTAACAATCTTGTAACAAACTATTAATAACAAATAGACTATTACTCTGGTGAGACCTTTCATAACTCATAGGACTCCTTAATTCCATTTCGGGTAGTGCACTTCTTAACAAAACCTCAAATCCTGGACAGAGACCAGGGCCCATGACATAGGGCATATGTACACATATATCCACAAGTTAAGACAAAATATATACCTTAAAGCAAAAGTGCACAATAGTTTGCAGTGAGTCAATTAATGCAGCAAGCGAGTAGAAAGACCTAAAAAGACACCATAAAGTACCTAATGATATACTTTCTACTTAGACTAAGATACCCTCCTCACCTACTTCCTATTACACTTTCGTCAATCACTCCAAAGCTAACCTTGTTAGACAAAGTAAAGACTACAAAAGCTGAATAAGGGTAAGAGACCAGCATACTTTAACGATGACTCTAGTCACTACCAGGCCACCCCATCAGCTGGGGCCCTAGTGGGGGATTCCTGGGATTCCCACACAGACATGTTGGGCCTAGATCTCTAACAGATCCCACTCTCCACTGTCACTGGTCATCTCTATCAGTAACAACATAATGGACCCCTTTATGGGCCCCTATAGGACCTTGCCCTCAGTATGGATCAACAATGGTAGGAACTGTTCCATTCTCCAAAGGGAAGTTGGATAACATACTACTCTACCTGCCACCTGAGGAAGATGGGTCCTGAAATTAGTGCAGCCTGGAATGTTCTAGCCGTGACCACAGAATGCAAGCTCAGACCTACAGGGATGCAGAGGTTACACAGTTTCCTGTGCTAGGGGCCCCAGATCAAATTGATGGGGTTTACAGTTAATTATATATATATATATATATTCCTTTCCCAAATTTGGGAGCAACTGTCTTCCCTGATCCAGCTTTCTAGTCCTTTTTCCAACTATGACACCATCTCCCCAGACAATAACATGAGTCCAACTGCATATTAGATGTTAGGCTCAGGCAAAAACTAGTAAAGTCATGGGCCTCTTGGAATATACCTAAAACAGACCTACTAGCTATTCCTAAAACAGAGACCCCAAATCTTCATCTGCTATACCCTTGCCTTTAGGTTCATGATTAGTCAACAATTTGTTCTGCTTTATAACTTAACTCTTTTTCAGCCACCAGTTTCCAGATTCTACCATGATGCAACCTGACTTCCCTGGGGAGAGGATCTCACCAATGTGTTCTAGTACCCCGCCTCCCCAGAACCCTGTCTCACGAGGGAAAGAGAGAGACAGGCTGGGAGTATGGATCGACTTGCAAATGCCCATGTTCAGCAGAAAAGCAATTACTGAAGCTAGACTTTCCACCTTCTGCACTGCATAGTGATCCTGAGTCTATACTCCCAGAGGGATAAAGAATAGAAAAACTATTAAGGGAGGGGATAGGATACGGAGTTCTGGTGGTGAGAGTTGTGTTGAATTGTACCCCTCTTATCCTATGGTCTTATAAACATTTCCATTTTATAAATAAAAATTAAAGAATAAATAAATAAAAAGAAATAATTTCTAGGGGGCGGGGAAGTAGTGCAGCAGGGTAACTGCACATAGTGCAAAGCACAGGGACCAATGTAAGGATCTCGGTTCAAACCCCAGCTACACACCTGCAGGTTGGTCGCTTCACAAGTGGTAAAGCAGGTCTGCAGGTGTTTATCTTTCTCTCCCTCTCGCTGTCTTCCCCTCTTCTCTCAGTTTTTCTCTGTCCTATCTAAAAACAACAGCAATAACAACAAAGGCAACAAAAATGGGAAAAATGGCTTCCAGGAGCAGTGGACTCATAATGCAGGCACAGAGCCCCAGCAATAACCCTGGAAGCAAAAAAAAAAAAAAAAAAAAAAAGAAAGAAAGAAAAGAAAGAATTTCTTTTAAAGAATTTTTATTTTCATTAGTTATTTGTTTTTTACTGGAGCACTACTCAGCTCCAGCTTATGACAGTGTGTGTGTTTGGGGGGGTGGTGGTATTGAACCTGAGACTTTAGAGTTTCAGGCACAAAAGCCTTTTGCAGAGCCACTGCTATTTCCCCAACTCTAAAACACTTCTAGGACAATGTATTTTGTCTATATTTTTATAGGAGACAGACTGAGTTAGAGCATCTCTCAGCACTGACATATGGAAGTGCCTGGATTAAACCTGGTGCTTCTGGGGCCTAGGACATGCAAGTTCATTGTTCTAGCATTCAGCAATTTCCCTGGTTCATTTTAGGTATTTGTATGGGATAGCAACACTAGACACTGACATGCTCTGGGATATCCAGTGGAAGGGATCAAACCTGAAGCCAGATATGTTCATGATCTATAGATCTACCCACTGAGGATACAACCCAGACAGAAGAAATAGCTAACCTGGGCACCTCATGGCCAGTCAAGATTACATATAAAATGAACCATACAATGGCTTTATCCTGCAGGCAGATAAAGTTCAGTGGGTAAAACATTGGACACTCATGCATAAGCTCCAAGTTTCATCCATGGCATCACATGTGTCAGTGTGATACTCTGGTTTTTTATCATCCCTATTTCCCCACACACACACACATAAATAAAGAAATCTACAAATATATATAATGTTGACAACAAGGGCAACAAAAAGGAAAAATAAATAAATATTTTTAAAATTTTAAAAATAAATAAAAACAATAACAACAACAAAAAAAGGTTGATTCCCACTATTTTCTAGTAACTCCCCCACAAAAAAAAACTATTAATGGCCTCTGAAGAAATTAGTATTAAAATCTCTGATCACCTTGAATTCAATTGCTTTTATGATAGTTCAAAAATATTCTTTCCTTGGGAGTCAGGCTGTATGTAGTACAGTGGGTTAAGCGCAGGTGGCACAAAGCACAAGGACCAGTGTAAGGATCCCCGTTTGAGCCCCCAGCTCCCCACCTGCAGGGGAGTCGCTTCAAAGGTGGTGAAGCAGGTCTTCAGGTGTCTATCTTTCTCTCCCCCCTCTGTCTTCCCCTCCTTTCTCCATTTCTCTCTGTCCTATCCAACAATAACAATAATAACTACAACAATAAAAAACAACAAGGGCAACAAAAGGGAATACATAAATAAAAATATATATATATTCCTTCCTTGGGGTCGGGCAGTAGCACAAGGGGTTAAGCGCAAAAGGCGCAAAGCTCACGAACTGGCATAACTTTAAGTCTATAATTAGTATTGTACATTAATGAAATTCTAAGGAAAATTTTAACACCTTAAATTTTTTTAAGACTAATTTATGGTCAGTTTCATACTGTGCTTTCAAAAACTATATTAGAATGTCAGTAAAAATGCTTGACAAGTAAGGACCAGCGTAAGGATCCCAGTTCAAGCCCCCAGCTCCCCACCTGCAGGGGAGTCACTTCACAGGTGCTAAAGCAGGTATGCAGGTGACTATCTTTCTCTATCCCTCTCTGTCTTCCCCTCCTCTCTCCATTTCTGTCCTATCCAACAATGGCAACGACAACAATAATAATAACAACAACAATGATGGACAACAAAATGGAAAAAGCCTCTAGGAGCAGTGGATTTGTAGTGCAGGCACTGAGCTCCAGTAATAACCCTGGAAACTAAATAAATAAATAAATAAAAATTTGAAAATATTTCCTCTTCAAAAATAACAATATACAAGTTTGAATCCCTAGGACTTAAAACTTACTTATTACCTTACTTTTAAGAAGAACCTTGGCAGATGTGATTAGACAATCTTCATGAGAAAATTAATCTGAATAATTAGGTGGACTCTAAATAATATTGAAGTATTTCATAAGATACAGATGAGGCTCACATTACAAAGATAGAGAAGACATATACACAGAGGAAAAGCAATGCAAACTTGAAGACAGTGATAGGAATGAAGTAGCTATAAAAAAGATTAGCTGGAAGAGGAAAAGGACAGATATGTTTTCGTGACCTTCAGAAAGACATGTAGCCCTCCTGATATCTTCATTCCAACTTAGAGATCCTTATTTGAATTTGTACCTCAAAAAAGCTATGATAGAATAAATTTGTTATTATAAGTACTAAGTTAGTGTTATTTTGTTACAACAGTCATTAGAAATGAATACACCTTCACTTAGCATTTTGGAAATGAAGGTCCAGTAAACAATGGAAAACCAGAAACTCACCTCTCCAGACCCCTACCCTATTAGGAAAAGATAGAAACAGGCTTGGGGTATGGATCATCCTGGAAATGCCCATGTCCAGACCAGAAGGAATTACAGAAGCCAGACCTTCCACCTTCTAAAACCTAAAAAAAAAGAATTTTGGTCCATATTCCTAGTAGGGGAGAAATGATAGGGGAAGATGAGCACAGGGCTCTGAATTCCAACTCCATCAGAACCCAGAAAGTAAAGAAGAAAAAAAGGAAAGGCATTTGGAAGTAGTAAGAGGTTTAGGTATGACTTAAAAAGAAAGAGAAGATAGGACGGGGGGGGGGGGGCAAATATATATGTAAATATAGACAAATAGTTATAGAAATAATAGTCAGGGAATACCAAAGGAGACCACCTGGGACAGCAACAAGACAGGACTAGAACGACTTCAGGAACCCACAAAATCACCAGTGAGTGCAAACACCTGTGGCTCATGGACAGAGAGGAGCCTAGGGAGAGATTAAGTGGCTGGTAACAGTCCAGCAGTTTACCAGTTGAGACACTTCCTCCAGTATGTATCACTCCCCTGAAACTCATTAATGCAACTGTGAGTCTTCATTGATACTGTCCTCAGAAGCAGAAGCAGTGGCAGGGAGGCCCTGTGGGACAGAGAACTAACGAGGAAACTCAGGAGAAGATCTCTAACTTGGTGGCCTGCATGGGGCTGTGCAAATATCTTTGCATAACCACTGGATTATCTCTGCCCCACCCTGCTTTATCTCTTGGTAAGGAGTCAGTGATTAAGCTAAGAAGGCTATTTATAGTTTAAAAGCCCTCAGGCTCCAATAGCCTACAGGGAAGAAAAAGAACAAAAGAGGCTATATAAACCACTGAGCTCCAACTCAGGGATTAAAATACTATTGAAACAAATATCAATTTCCACAATTTTATTTCCACTATAATTAACTTACTTAGACACAAGTAAATCCAGGCAAGGGTGATTAGTAATTTGAAGTGCTGAGAGAGGGTCATCATAATGTACTATATAAAATAGCTAAACCAACAAGAAGAAACATTAGAGAAATTAAACAGGAAAAGAGTCCAGCTAAAAGCCCCCCAAAGGTTGAAATACAAAATAATAAGGTCAACATCCAAACACTAGTTAAGGAAATAATCACAGGAGTGAGTAAAGAGTTTGAAATAATTGTCATCAGAAATGCAGAAATAACCAATGAGAACCTGGAAGAAAACACTAATTATCTCAAGGTTATTAGAGAACTGAAAGCTGAAATAGCTGAGATAAGAACACAACTAGCTTAACAAACTAAAACAGTATCAGAACAGAGTAACACAATAGATGAACTCCAGAAAACAGTAGAGGGGAAACAGAATAGAATGAATGAGGCTCAAGACAGAATTAACAAGATCAAGGACAAATTAGAGACAACTAAAAAAGAAGAGTTCTCAAAAAGAAATTAAGAGATACTGAAAACAACAAAAGAGACCTATGGGATGACTTCAAAAGAAAAAATATATACACTATTGGCTTACAAGAGGAAGAAAGAGAGGGAAAGGAAGAAAGTATTATTCAGGCCATAATAGCTGAGAACTTCTCTAGTCTAGACAACATCAAAGACATAAAGGTTCAAGAAGCCCAGAGGGTCACAAACAGAATTAATCCAGACTTAAACACACCAAGACACATCATATATAAAATGGAAATGAATAAGGATAAAGAAAGGATCCTCAAGGCTGCAAGAGAAAAACAAAGAGTCACCTTCAAAGGAAAACCCATAAGATAGGAGCAGACTTCTCTACACAAACACTACAGGCCAGAAGAGAATGGCAAGATATCTATCGAGTGCTCAGTGAAAAAGGTTTTCAACCAAGACTACTGTATCCTGCTAGACTATCATTTAGACTAGATGGAGGCAAAAAAAACCTCCTCAGACAAGCAACAGTCAAAGGAACCAACTATCACCAAGCCTGTCCTGAAAGAAGTTCTGAAAGGTCTCCTGTAAAAAGTCAGACCACTATAAATAGGCCATATATCAGAACACTAAAACTGTACAAGAATGGTGTTAAAATATCCTCAATCTTTGATATCAATAAACGTCAATGGCCTGAATTGACCTATTAAAAGGCACAGATTAGGAAGATGGATTAGAAAACACAACCCAACAATATGCTGTCTACAGGAAACTCACCAAACTCAACAAGACAAACACAGACTCAAAGGGAAAGGATGGAAAACTATCATACAGGCCAACGGCCCACAAAAAAGGGCAGGAACAGCTATTCTCATATCTGACATGACAGACTTTAAAATCAGTAAAATTAAAAAAAGATAGGAATGGGAACTACTTAATGCTCAGTCAGTCAAGAGGACTTAACAATTATTAACATCTATACACCCAATGAGAAGCCATCTAAATACATCAAACATCTACTGAAAGAGCTACAGCAATATATTAACAGCAACACAGTCATAGTAGGGGACTTCAAGACCCTACTCTCTTAACTTGACAGGTCATCCAGGCAGAAAATCAATACTGACATGAGGGAGCTAAATGAAGAGATAGATAAACTAGAACTATTGGACATTTTCAGAGTCATTCATCCCAAAAAATTGGAATACACATTTTACTCAAGTCCACATGGGTCGGTCATTCTCAAGGACAGACAATATGTTAGGCCACAAAGATAGCATCACCAAATTCAAGAGCATTGAAATTATCCCAAGCATCTTCTCTTTTTTTTTATATATTTATTTTATTTATTTATTCCCTTTTGTTGCCCTTGTTGTTTTATTGTTGTAGTTATTATTGTTGTTGTCGTTGTTGGATAGGACAGAGAGAAATGGAGAGAGGGAGGGGAAGACAGAGAGGAGGAGAGAAAGATAGACACCTGCAGACCTGCTTCACCGCCTGAGAAGCGACTCCCCTGCAGGTGGGGATCCGGGGTTCGAACCGGGATCCTTATGCCAGTCCTTGTGCTTTGCGCCACCTGCGCTTAGCCCTCTGCACTACAGCCCGACTCCCCCCAAGCATCTTCTCAGACCACAGTGGCATTAAACTAAGACTTCACAATCAACAAAAGATTAGTAATAGTCCCAAAATGAGGAAGCACAACAGTACACTCCTTAACAACTACTGGGTCAAAGAGGAAATAAAGGAAGAAATCAAAATGTTTTGAGAGTTCAATGAAAATTAATATACAAGCTATCAAAATATTTGGGACACAGATAAGGCAGTACTGAGAGAGATGTTCATACCCATACACGCACACATTAGTGTTTTTTTCGCCGGGCTGGCTTCATGGGCGGGTAGCAGACGACTCAGGACTCATGGCTGGGTTGTACGTAGTATCTCTTTATTCATGCAGGTACAGCAGAATCTAAGCTGAGCTAAGCTAAACTAAAAACTACAATCTTGTCTTTATAAATATACTAGCCCAGTAGGGTGGGAACAGGATGCGACGCAGAGAGGGTGGAGAGAAAAGTGACTGGTGAAAATCAGGGTATGACAAGGAGAGGGGGCGGAGCAGGCAAGAATTTTACCACTGAACCACCAATGCCCTGGAGGGAGGGTGGTGCTTGTTAACAGAGGTTATGTAAATAGAATACAGTGTTATGTAAATAGAATGCAGGGGGGATTAAACCAAATGAAACAGAAGGCGTTTTTAAAAGCAGAATTAGAAGCATACCAACACATTAGGAAACAAGAAAAAGCACAAATAACCTGATTGCACACCTTAAAGACCTAGAAGAAGAACAAAGTAACCCTAAAGCAACCAGAAGTACAGAAATCACTAAAGTTAGGGTAGAAATCAATAACATTGAATATAAGAAAACCATACAAAAGATCAATGAAAGTAAATGTTGGTTCTTCAAAACAGTGAACAAAATCGACTAACCTTTATCCAGGCTCACAAAACAAAAAAAGGGAGAAGAACCAAATAAATCGGTTCATAAATGAAAGAAGGGATATCACAACAGACACCGCAGAAATTCAACATATCATGCAAGGCTTCTGTGAACAACTATATGCCACCAGCTATAGAACCTCAAAGAAATGGACAATTTACTAGATACCTATGAACTTCCAAAATTAAGTAAACAGGAACTAGATAACATGAACAGGCCCATCACAGCTAATGAAATTGAAACAGTTATCAAAAAACTTCCCAAAAATAAAAGTCCTGGACCAGATGGTTTTACAAATGAATTCTACAAAACCTTCAAGGAAGAGTTAATATCTCTACTTTTAAAAGTCTTCCAGAAGATTGAAGACACTGGAATACCCCCCTTTCAGCTTCAGTGATGAAGCCAACATCACTCTGATACCAAAAGCAGACAGGGACACAACCAAGAAAGAAAACTACAGACCAATATCTCTGATGAACATAGATGATAAAATATTGAACAAAATTCTACCCAACAGGATATAGCAGAATATTAAAAATATTGTTCATCAATGACCAAGTGGGGGTTATCCCAGGCATGCAAGGTTGGTTTAATATACATAAATAAATCAATGTGATCTACCACATCAACAAAAGCAAGACCAAAAACCATATGATCACATCAGTAGATGCAGAGAAAGCCTTTGACAAAATACAACATCCCTTTATGATCAAAACACTACAAAAAATGGGAAATAGATAGAAAATTCCTGAAGATAGTGGAGTCTATATATAGCAAACCTACAGCCAACATCATACTCAATGGTGAAAAACTGGAAGCATTTCCCCTCAGATCAGGTACTAGACAGGGTTGCCCACTATCACCATTATTATTCAACATAGTGTTGGAAGTTCTTGCCAAAGCGATCAGGCAGGAGAAAGGAATTAAAGGGGCACATATTGGAAGAGAAGAAGTCAAGAAGCTTTTGGAAATCATCAGGCAATACAGTAAGGTGTCAGGCTACAAAATTAACATTCAAAATTCAGTGGCATTCTTCTAGGCAAACACTTAAGTTAGAAGAAGAAATCCAGAAATCAATTCTTTTTACTATAGCAACAAAAACAATAAATATCTAGTAGTAAAACTAACCAAAGAAGTGAAAGACTTGTATACTGAAAATTGAGTCACTACTCAAGGAAATTGAAAAAGACACAAAGAGGTGAAAAGATATTAAATGTTCATGGGCTGGAAGAATTAACATCATCAGAATGAATATACTACCCAGAGCCATCTACAGATTTAATGCTATCCCCATCAAGTTCCCAACCACATTTTTTAGGAAAATAGAACAAATGCTACAAATGTTTATCTGGAACCAGAAAAGACCTAGAATTGCCAAAACAATCTTCAGAAGAAAGCACAGAACTGGAGGCATCACACTCTCAGATCTCAAATTGTATTATAGAGCCATTGTCATCAAAACTGCTTGGTACTGGAACATGAATAGACACACTGACCAGTGGAATAAAATTGAGAGACCATTATTAAGCCCCCACACCTATGGACATCTAATCTTTGACAAAGGAGCCCAGAATATTAAATGGGGAAAGCAAAATCTCTTCAACAAATGGTGTTGGAAAAAATGGGTTGAAACATGCAGAAGAATGAAACTGAACCACTATATTTCACCAAACACAAAAGTAAATTCCAAGTGCATAAAGGACTTGGATGTTAGACCACAAACTATCAGATACTTATAGAAAAATATTGGCAGAACTCTTGTCTGCATAAATCTTAAAGACATCATTAATGAAACAAATCCAATTACAAGGAAGACTGAGGCAAGCATAACATATGGGACTACATCAAATTTAAAAGCTACTGCACAGCAAAAGAAGCCGATACCCAAACCAAGAGATCCCTCACAGAATGGGAGAAGATCTTTACATGCCATACATCAGACAAGAGTCTAATAACTAGAATATATAAAGAGCTTGCCAAACTCTACAACAAGAAAACAAATAACCGCATCCAAAAATGGGGGGAGGACATGGATAGAATATTCACCACAGAAGAGACCCAAAAGGCCAAGAAATGCATGAAAAAAAAATGTCAAGTCTTTGATTGTCAGAGAAATGCAAATAAAGACAACAATGAGATATCACTTCACTCCTGTGAGAATGTCATACATCAGAAAAGATAACAGCAGCAAATGCTGGAGAGGGTGTGGGGTCAAAGGAACCCTTCTGCACTGCTGGTGGGAATGTCAATTGGTCCAACCTCTGTAAAGAACAGTCTGGAGAACTCTCAGAAGGCTAGAAATGGACCTACCCTATGATCCTGCAATTCCTCTACTGGGGATATATCCTAAGGAACTCAACACACCCATCCAAAAAGGTCTGTGTACACATATGTTCTTAGCAGCACAATTTGTAATAGCCAAAACCTGGAAGCAACCAAGGTGTCCAACAACAGATGAGTGGCTGAGCAAGTTGTGGTATATATACACAATGGAATCCTACACAGCTATTAAAAATGGTGACTTCACCGTTTTCAACTGACCTTGGATGGAACTTGAAAAATTTATGTTAAGTGAAATTAAGTCAAAAACTGAAGGATGAATATGGGATGATCTCACTCTCAGGCAGAAGTTGAAAAACAAGATCAGAAGAAAAAATACAAGTAGAACCTCAACTGGAATTGGCGTATTGCACCAAAGTAAAAGACTCTGAGGTGGGTGGGTGGGGAGAATACAGGTCCAAGAAGGATGACAGAGGACCTAGTGCGGGTTGTATTGTTATATGGAAAACTGAGAAATGGTATGCATGTACAATCTATTGTATTTACTGTTGAATGTAAAACATTAATTCCCCAATAAAGAAATTTTTTAAAAAGAAATAAATAATAGTCAGCCAGTAGCTGTCACTTTGATAGAACTACCATAGTTTCTAATGGAGGGAAGGGTTTACAAAACTCTGGTGGTGGGAACAGTGCAAAATTATATACCTGTTATCTTATAATTTTGTAAATAAATATTGTCACTAATAAAATTTTTCAAAAAGAAAGTGGAACCCCCTGAGGTCACTTAGTTAAGTAATGATTTATTTTTTTTAATTTCTTTATTAAGTAATGATGTATTTTTAAATAGATCCTAAGTCTAGGGCACTTGATTAAATAGAGCTGTACTTTCTTTATATTTTATTCTATTTTATTTTATTTTATTCATTACATAACCATCACCCAACTATAATTACCATAATGTCTGTAGCAGCTGC
This sequence comes from Erinaceus europaeus, assembly GCF_950295315.1. Taxonomy (NCBI): domain Eukaryota; kingdom Metazoa; phylum Chordata; class Mammalia; order Eulipotyphla; family Erinaceidae; genus Erinaceus; species Erinaceus europaeus. The sequence goes on from NC_080163.1 coordinate 149,151,934, forward strand.
TGCCTTTTGCTCTCCCAGATCAACTAGGAAGGGCAAAGAAAATCACCTGAGAATGCAACAAGATGAGGACTACTTGAGGAACCCACCAAGCCACAGGTGAGTGCAAACACATGTGGCTCATGGACAGAGAGGGGCTTAAGGAGAGCAGGAAGGCAGTGAAGCAGGTCTGCAGGTGTCTATCTTTCTCTCCCCCTCTCTGTCTTCCCTCCTCTCTCAATTTCTCTCTGTCCTGTCCAACAATGAACAACATCAACAACAACAGTAATAACCACAACAAGGCTACAACAACAAGGGCAACAAAAGGGAAAAAAAAATGGCCTCCAGGAGCAGTGGATTCATGGTGCAGGCACTGAGTCCCAGCAATAATCTTGGAGGCAAACAAATTAAAATAAAATAAAATAAAAAATAAAAATAAAAAGACTGTTGATCATGATCAAGTGGGGTTTGTCCCAGGGATGCAAGGTTGGTTTAATATACATAAATCAATCAACATGATCCATCACATCCATAAAAGCAAACCAAAAACCACATGGTTATCCCAATACATGCAGAGAAAGCCTTTGACAAAGTCCAATATCCCTTTATTATCAAAACACTACCAAAAAAAAATGGGAGGGAATCGGGCGGTAGCGCAGCGGGCTAAGCGCAGGTGGCGCAAAGCACAAGGACCGGCATAAGGATCCCTGTTCGAACCCCGGCTCCCCACCTGCAGGGGAGTCGCTTCACAGGCAGTGAAGCAGGTCTGCCAGGTGTCTGTCTTTCTCTCCTCCTCTCTGTCTTCCCCTCCTCTCTCCATTTCTCTCTGTCCTATCCAACAACGACAACAACAACAATAACTACAACAATAAAACAACAAGGGCAACAAAAGGGAATAAATAAATAAAATAAATATTAAAAAAATTTTAAAAAAAAGAAAGAAAAAAAATGGGAATAGATGGAAAGTTCTTCAAGATAGTGGAATCCATATATAGCAAATCTACAGCCAACAGGATGAATATGGGATGGTCTCACTCATAGGCAGAAATTGAAAAAAAAAATTTCATGATGCCAGTCTGCCTTTCCTGGGCAGATGACCTCACCAATGTGTCCTGGAATCCCACCTCACCAGAGCTCTACCCCACTAGGGAATTGTAACAGCAGAGTGTATGGGGTGACCTGTCAATACCCATGTCCAGCAGAGAAGCAATTACAAAAGCTCCAACCTTCTGCACCCCTTAGAGATCTTTGGTTCATATTCCCAAAGAGAGAAAGAATAGGAAACTTTCCAATGGAGGAGTAAGATAATGGCATGCTCGTGGTAGGATATGCATTACTGTACCCCTTTTATCCCACAATCTTGTGGCTCATTATTAAATAACCAATAATAATTTTTTTTTAAGTTGAAAATAAGAAAACACAAAGTAGATCTTGGACTGGAGTTGGTGTATTACACTAAAGTAAAGGACTCAGGGGTAGGTGGGAGGATTTAGGTCCTGGAATATTATGTCAGAGGACCTAGAAGGGGAGTGAATTGTTATGTGGAAAACTGAGAAATGTCATACATGTACTACTTGTATTTTGTTTTGTTACTGTATTTTATTGTTTATCATAAACAATTAATCCCCCAATAAAAAAATTAGAAAAGAAGAAAATTACCATACTATCCCCTTGGACTTGAGTTCCTAATGTTTGTTTTCATTCTGATTGACTACTTCCATTACTCTCCTTAATAATCACTTGCTTTCCTGTCAAAAATATTTTTATTTACTAATGAGAGAGAGAGTGAGAGAAAGAAAGACTCACAGCATCACCCTGATATATGTATTGATGGAGATCAAACTAAGGACCTCAAGCCTATAAATCCAAAGCTTTAGCCATTGTGTCACTTTGAAGCCTACCTTCCTTTCAACATTGTAAGCATCAGATGTCACTTTTTTTTCTAAAAGATATAGAAAATTCAAATTCCCAAGCAACTTGGCGGGAATATAAATAAGGCTAGTAAAGAGAAAGAACTGGAAAAAATAATTTCCTTTTTAAAACAGAAAATTCTGAACCTTGAGTGCATATTAGAATCACCTGGGGACATTCAACATACTATATCACAGATTAAGTAATTTTTTAAGTCAAAAACTAGAGATCAATATTTTTTCAGTCTCTACAGATGATTCCATGCATGTCTAGAATCACCTATATGAAGAAAATGACTGTTACTTAGTCACGACAGACTATCATTTTCATCACCCAAGCCATAAACTAAACAGAAAAAAAGTAACATTTCACACTTCACCTCCACCCATTTTATTTATTCTAAGCCCAGTTCAGACTTAGTTGACTGGCAGAACCTGAACACCATTCTACCTCTGTTTTCCAGGGAAAATAGGAAATACAGTTTTTAACTTTTTTTACCTGTGTATGCTTGAAGAAGAATGGAACGAAATTTAAGTAAGTTGTTTTCCAACATCTCCTTTTCTGAAGGAAAAGATATTAAGTATGCTTGTATAAATTTCACTATAATTGAGTTTAGGAAGAAGCCACAGGAATTTTAAATGAACTCAGAGTTGTTTGTTTGGTTTCAGGTGTGCAAAGTACAAACTTTTTATCTCAAAGAAGTGAGGTAGAAGTCATGTGAAAACAGATCTATGGTACAGGATAGCACATGTGACAGACTACACAAATACCATGAAAAGAAATATCCTTCCATGTTCCCCTCTCTTAATTTCTGAATTCTTTTCCACCTGGAGACAACTTCCCATGGATCCACTGAGATTATCTGTCTTTCCTATTAGACTTCACTCTTCCAGGTGTGGTTACCTTTCTAAAACTCCTCCCACATTGTGAAATACTTCCCCTTTGTTCTTTCCAAGACAAAATAAGTCACTATCTGTTTTCAAGAAATAGCATTCACATTTCCATGGGACTTTCTTAATTTTTTAATGTCTTCCTCCTTGTCTTTTTCCTTCTCTTTATTTTTTTCTTTTTTTTTTCATTTTTTAATTTATTTCTTTATTATTGGATAGAGACAGAGAGAAATTGAAAGGAGAGGAAGAGACAGAGAGACACCTGCAGCCCTACTTCACCACTCATGAAGCTTTCCCCCTGCAGGTGGGGACCAGGGGTTTGAACCTGGCTCCTTGTGCACTATAATGTGTGCGCTTAGCCAGGTGCGCCACCTCCTGGCCCCCTTCTCTTTATTTTATTGGGGGGGCTAATGATTTGCAATATGCTTGTCAGTATATGGGCAAACCAATATCACAAGGCTGTTTTCACACTCACAGACATGGGTTGACTATTATTTCTATAACTATCTCTCCATATTTACTTATATATTTGCTCATTTCTTGCATGATTCAGGTCTCTCCTCCCCTTCAAGTCAAACCTGCACCCACTGCCACTTTCAAATGTCCTTCCTCCCCAGAATCTTTTGCTTCGGTGCAGTACACTTTGCCTATTCCAAGGTTCAGTATCTATTTTCCTTTTCTTTAAAATGGAAATGCTGAAGCTGTCAAGATAGCTCACCTTTGCCAGAAGCATGGTTGGCTTTGAACCCCCACTCCACCTGAGAGTACCGTAAACTCCGTGCCCCTCAATATAGATCTGAAGTCAAAAGAATGAATAAGTTGAACCAGAAGTGGTAAAATTGCATATGTAGATAACCCTGGTACTGTAAATAAAAAAAAAAGAAAGAACAAAAAGAAAAAGGAGGGGAGGAGGGAAAAAAGAGCTCTTTTTTAAAGAAAAAAAAATCTTTTAAAAAGTATACACAAGTAAATTTTGCAGCCTAGGAACTATATAGCGGTGGTACACAAGACTTTCAAATGTGAGGTCTCAAGTTTAGGCCCAGGGATCATATATGATAGACTGGTGCTCAAGTTCTCTATCTCACCGGTGTGGTATATTGCACTAAAGCCAATGACTCAAGAGAAGGAGGAGAAGGGATAGGATGAAGGGACATTAGGATCCTGTTGTGTCTCCTAAGCAGCAATCAAGGGGAGATGAGAGGTTGTATCTATATATTTAAGATTTTATTCTAAATCATTAACCCCCCCCAATTAAAAAAAAAAACTAACTAAATTTATTACATCTTCACATTAAAATCACTCAACTTTTAAGAAACCATTATTATGTTTCCATTAAGAAAATGTTACTTGGGGAGGTCAGGCGGTGGCGCAGTGGATTAAATGCACATGGCAAGTGCAGGGACCGGCGTAAGGATCCTAGTTCGAGGCCCGGGCTCCCCACCTGCAGGGGAGTCGCTTCACAGGAGGTGAAGCAGGTCTGCAGGTGTCTATCTTTCTCTCCCCCTCTCTGTCTTCCCCTCCTCTCTCCATTTCTCTCTGTCCTATCCAACAATTAACAACATTAACAATGGTAATAATAATAACCACAAGGAGGCTACAACAAGGGCAACAAAAGGGGGAAAAAATGGCCTCCAGAAGCAGTGGATTCATGGTGCAGGCACCAAGCCCAGCAATAACCCTGGAGAAAAAAAAAAAAAAAAAGAAAATGTTGCTTACATGGGATTATCTAGTTCCACTTCAAATGATACTTTCTCTCTAACCAAGTTATAAATCCTAGATTGAGGTTAGGGCCTAGAGAACTGGGTACATGTATACACACAAAAATCAAGGCTATAGAAACAGAAAGCACATTAATGGTCTTAAAGACTGCAGATGAGAATAAAGCTCAACTATAAACCAGTATGAGAGATCTTCTTAGGATGATTAAAATAAAAAACTAGACTATGATGACTGAATAACCAAGTAAATATGCTACAAAAATTAGCAGCTACACATTTACTTTTAGTAAATTTTATAGTAAGTAGACTATATTTCAAGTGAACTATATCTTAATTAATTTGTTTAAAATTAAAACTCTAATTCATGAAAAACATAGGGGGGAGGTGGGTGGTGACACACCTGGTTAAGTGCACATGACAGTGTGCAAGGACCCAGGTTTGAGCTCCCTGCCCCCACATGCAGGGAAAAGCTTTGTTAGTGGTAAAACAGTGCTGCAGGTGTTTCTCTGTCTCTCTCCCTTTCTATCACCTCCTCTCCCTCGATTTCTGGCTGTCTCTATTGTATAAATAAATAAAGATTAAAAAGTAAAAAAAAAAAACATAGGTTAGAATCCAATAGATACCTTTTTGATGAACCTTAGAGAAGAAATTGTGTTACTTATATAAGAAATAACAACCCATAGATTCAATGGGCTTAGACCTCTAAGGGGTCCCTTTCTCCACCATCACTGGTCACTTCCATCAGGAACATCATTATAAACCCTCTGTGGACTTCTTCAGATCCTATGTTTACTATGAACTACCAATGGTAAGGGCTGCCCCATTCTCAGAATAGAGGCTGGGTCATCCTACTCTTCCACTTGAAGAAAGCTGGTCCTGAAATGAGTGCAACCTAGAATGTTCCCAGTTGTGACCAGGGACTGAAATCACAGACTGATAGGAGCTCAGAGGTTATATGCAGAGACTCATGCTAAATATGAATAGATACGAACGCTGGGTCAGATTGACATTGTAAATAGTTAATTGTATTTTCTTCAAGTTTGGGATCTACTCTCTGCCCTGATACAATTTTCTAGTCCTATTGTCAACTCTGATATAGTTTTCTAGTCCTATTGTTAACTTTTCAAGAACAATATTTTTAGTCTACCCCTATGAACATACCTAAAATTTACTTCCATCTGCTCAATCCCTACTTTATGGTTCCTGTTCAGTAAACATTTTGTCCTGTTTTATATCTTACTGAATTTCAGTCACCGAGTTGCAGATGCTACTATGATTTCATCCTGAACTCTCTGGGCTAATGACCTTACCAGTGTGTGCCTGAATGTCACCTCTCCAGAGCCTACCCTACTAGGGAAACGTAGAAACAGGCTAAGAGATATGGATCAACCTGCCAATGACCATGTCCAGTGGAGAAGCAATTACAGAAATCAGACCTTCCACCTTCTGCACCCCATAAAGGAATTTGGTTCATACTCCCAAAAGGGTAAATGTTAAGGGAAGATGATCATAGGGTTCTGAATTCTAATTTATTTAATCAGGACCCAGAGAGATGGGGGCACAAGGGAGGAAGGAAGGACACTCAGAAGTAGTAGGTGTGACTTAGAAAGAAAAGGCAGAGCCATAGGAAAAAAAAATGGGCAAAAATACAGAAAGATAGAAAAAGTGCTAAAGAAATAATAGTCAACTCATATATGTGACCTTGAAAGAACTACCACTGTTTTTAATGGAGGGAATGGGGACACAGAACACTGGTGGTGGGACTGGTGTGGAATTATACCCGTTATCTTATAATTTTGTAAATCAATATTGTCACTAATAAAACAAATTTTTAAAAAAAGGAAATGTTACTTAAATTGTAAAAAGTGAGCCTTTTCAAACTGTTAATTAGTAGTTCTTCCCCCTTCCCTTTTATTCCCCACAGATTACCCTTTCTCATTTTTTATTCTTATTATGTATATTTTGGCAGCAGCTTTTCATACTCAGCTTCACATGATCTCTCAGTATTTTCTCCTCCTCTTGCACAAATAGCTGGACTTATCTCTCCACCTAAGTTCTCAGTTCATCTCAGTGTTCTGGGAGATAAGATTAGAGGCCTTGATCCCCCTGCTGTTAGAACAAGACCTCAATCTCTCACTGTCTCTATTTAATCAGGTCCCTATTTTAGCTGCCACAAAGCTGTCAACAAAAGAAAATAAGCTATCCTCCCTCAAGGGGTTAAATTGGATTTCACAGTCCGCAAAGACTCTTCTTAGCAAAATTCCACCTGCATCCTCGTCAGGCAAATTACTTCTGACTTTTAATTTATTTCTGTAGGAAATGGAAAGGTATGGCATAACCAAAGTCAACAGGGAATAAAGTACAAGGTGTAATCAGGTGCTCACCAATCACAAGCTCCCTTCCCTGTCAGCTTTAATAGGTTCTCAGAACACACAATTTATAGAATGCATGACATGTCTTCTCTGTTCTGAGTTTTATTTTGGACTTGTCTAGTTAATGGCCTCAACAAGTGACAACAGACATTTGCTTGATGCACAGTTCCTGGAAGACGTATATACTGTACACTGAGATTGGTCTGAAAATTTGAAAAATAAAATTTGTATTTGAACTGGACTTTGGTTTCCTAATACATACCTAAACTGGGGAGAAATCTGTTCAGACAATGGCAATATTTGTTTCTCAGGATTACAGATAATCATTAGAGAAATGCATGTTGAAAACTAGATAAGTATATATTTTAGGTGACGCTACTGTTTTGTGAGCAAATCAATTCAGCAACAAATTATTAAGTGATTTAAATAACCTGCCTTAATATAGTTCCACTCCTAAATTTTAACTGAATATGAGTGCATTTCTCTGATTTAATTTTGCAGAGCCAACTTTGAAAATCGACAGACTTTAATATAAATTCATAAACTCTAGTGTAAGTTGTTTGGAAAAATGACAAACATTTTAGTTTAAAAGACTGAACAAAAAGTGTATTTAAGATTTTATTTTTAAAATAGCAACCAAACCACCTCTTGAATTGTGTGAGAAATATAGTGGTTGGGGGAAGAGAGGTGGGTACTTATCTTTGGTAGAAGGTGTAGTAACCAACCATGTATGAGTGTGAAATTATACCTCTGAAATCTTATAATTTTGTAAAACTGTTAAATCACTAATAAAAATGGAGAGAGAGAGAGAGAGAGAGAGAGAGAGAGAGAAGCACTTGCAGCACTCCTTCATGGCTTGTAAAGTCTGCTCCCTGCAAGTGGGGACCAAGGACTTGAACCCTGGTCCTTGAGCATTGTAATGTATGTACACAACCAGGTGTGCCACCACTTGACCCCCCTTTTTTTTTCTATTTTGATAGAGAGGAATAGAAAACAACACACAGAGAGAGAGAGAGAGAGAGAGAGGGAATATGAGATATACCCGCAGCACTGCTCATGATGTTTTTCTCCTAGCAGGTGGGGATCAGGGGCTAAAACCACATTCCTTGCACATGGTAAATGTGTGTGCTTTACTAGGTGTGTCACTACCCCACCCCCACACACACACAGTTTAAGTAAATGTAACCAGTTCCCAGACTCCATAAACACAAAAACGCATCACACCAAAGAGTTACCAGAATAACTAGTGCACCCACATATGAAATCCTACTTTCTCCCAATGAAATTTAGATTACCAAGCATGGTGACACAGTCTTCTCCCATTACTTTCCATAACCCAAGTTCATATCAATGCTGCAGATCTATCTGGAACATTTATGAATTCAAACTTTGAATGAAGGGCAAGACTGAATACATTTTGGATTTGTACCACAAAATTTTTTTTTTAATATTTATTTTATTTATTTATTCCCTTTTGTTGCCCTTGTTGTTTTTATTGTTATAGTTATTATTATTGTTGTCATTGTTGGATAGGACAGAGAGAAATGGAGAGAGGAGGGGCAGCCAGAGAGGAGGAGAGACTCCCCTGCAGGTGGGGAGCCGGGGTTCGAACCGGGATCCTTATGCCGGTCCTTGTGCTTTGCGCCACCTGCGCTTAACCCGCTGCGCTACAGACCGACTCCCTGTACCACAAAATTTAAGCTACTTACTTAAGTAAATATGATCAGTTTTTTTAGTGATTACTAAAACCCCCAAAATACAACGATAGAAGTTTAGGACACGCCACTTCAAAATAGCACACTGGAGTGATCTAAAGGATTTAGAGAAATCTCTGTCAAGAAATAAGAAAAGTGGGGGGGGGCTGGGGGGGGTTGGGGGGATATCTTTCTATCCACACAATCTCTAGAGTCAAACTGTCTGACTTTCATATTTCTAGTAGTAAAAACCTTGGTAAGTTACTTAAAAACAGATTTATGAATTTCACTGAAACTTGAGTATGTGTGTGGAGATTTCATACCAACAGGCAATTCTCAGAGATGAGCTACCTAGTAATAGCTTCATATTGCACAAGTTAATATAACTTAGAACATCTTACAAGTGATCTGTGATAGAGTAGTTCTTTTTTTTTTTTAACCATAAAATTTATATACAGGGCTGTAGTGCAGTGAGTTAAAAGCAGGTGATGCAAAGTGCAAGGACCGGCCTAAGGATCCTGGTTCGAGCCCTGGCTCCCCACCTGCAGGGGAGTCGGTTCACAAGTGGTGAAGCAGGTCTGCAGGTGTCTATCTTTCTCTCTCCCCCTCTCCATCTTCCCTCATCTCTCTCCATTTCTCTCTGTCCTATCCAACAATGATGACAACAATAATAACTAAAACAATAAAACAACAAGGGCAACAAAAGAGAATATTTCTTTAAAATTAAAAAAAATTATATCCAACCTAATGAACAGTTTTCTTTCACCTCTTTTTTTTTTTTTTGTATTTTTTTTTTCTTTACACCAGGGTTACCCTGGTGCTCAGTGCCTGCAACCCAGTTGCCTTTTTTCTTCTCCTTCTTATCTGATGAAGACAGAGAAAATTAGAAAGAGAGAGAGCAAGGAAGACACTTGCAGCACTAAGGAATGATTTTATCTTATATTTACAACTCAGCACATCACAAAATATAAATCATAAACTCCAAAACAATATTGGAGTATATACCGATAGAGTTCTTTTGGCCATATTACACCCTAAGTAGTATGTGAAAATAAATGAACAAACAGCCATGAAGACTAAAAAAATAATTTATAGAAATAGAGTTAAATGTTAATAATATGAAGTTTGAATGGATACCAAATCTTTGAACAAGTTTCCATCTGTCTTCTTTCCCAGATATTCAATGGAAGATTTGTTCTTCTCTTTAAGTTCCTTCAGCACTTTGTACAACAATCCAACTATTTTGCACCAGGTTTGTAGATAAGCTTTTTCACTTTAAATCTGTTCATCTTGTTTGTGATCCAGATGACAGAAAGCAATTGCACTAAGTCCTTAACTTAAGTCTGTTTGCATACAAATGGTGCCTTCTAGGCCTGATTTACATTACCCAAACAGGTTTTGTCTGGGAAATTCACTTTCTCAGAGACTTGGCGCATGGATGTCAATTTTCATCTAGGGTGAATCCATTAGTCTCCTTCATTTCCTGATTACTCAAGGATTTATCAAGTAGAGGGGATTTATCTTGCCTAGAAGATAAGCAATCCATCCATTTCTCTAGATATGGTAAATTTCTCTCTGGATCTAGCCTGGCAATCACAAAATCTTTTAGTCTCTGATAAAATTGCTTTTACTGAATAAGACTTTGCACTTTCATGGAATTGTATTAAAAGGACATTATAAGAATCAGTTGCAGGAAAATTTAGGCCTTACTTGTCTTGAGTTCTGAGAAAATTTGTCAACAATTTGTCTTGCACAATATAGTTTTCAGTTTCCATGGCTTTCAGGTTTACTTGGAGGTACATTTCATTCATTTATTGGACAAAATACTGGTTTTGTCAGTCTTCAGAGACACATGGAAAGGTCTCTGGGCCATCAGAGAGTAACTTCATGTAATTATCACTGCAAACCTTAAAATGATGACAATTTCTCCTTGTTTTGTTAAATGAAAACAGAGCAAACTTGGATTCCTAGGTGAGCTTATTAAAGAGTCAAACTGAGAGTTAGAGGAAGGGCTTGAACTTGGGAAGGGTGTACATATTGTTCTGAAAAAAAAAAGTTGATCTGAAAATTAGGCTCTAGTGCATAGATTTGATGCATTATGAACATGGAGGAAACATCTAAGGAATTTTACAGCATAATAACACTATTATGCATGACTCCCTTAGGTAAAAAAATATTTTTTTCTATCTACCAAATTAATCCATTCTAATAGGAACTGAGGGAGGAGGCATATAGACTTGTTGGGGACTGGACCCATTGCCCTGGAAAGTCCAGGCCTTAGTTTCCATGAGGTCTGAGTAAGTCTGATCCCAAACCCTCCTTCCCAGAAGGTTGAGATATGGCTGGTCCCCCTGACTTCTGGAATTTATGACAGCTGAACCCCCTGACATGGGCGCCTTTCTACACATGCCACACCTCCCCACTTTCTTTAATTAAAAGCCATGGATTACTGTGTGTGGTTAACTTAAAACTGCCAGCAAACATCCTGATTGCTCAGCTCTGCCCGCCTAAAGTACCAGAAATCTACCTCCAGAAAAAAGGTACATTGTAAAGATTGTGACCAAACCTTGTATGGTAATCTTTTACTTGTGATCAAACAGTCTGTAGGTCAAAATGTGACTATGTTGCTCTGTGTTTGGGTTAATGGTTATTACCTCAAAATTCTCCTGAGTTATGGGTATATTTGCCTGCCTTTTCTTTCAATAAATGAGTTGACCCACTGAGGCCCTCCCAGAGCTGACTGCTTGTCTCTCTGAGCACTTTACCTTTGGCAAGTGGAGCTACCCCAGGATCCCCAGGGGGCCGCTTTGACCTCCATCTCCCCAGTGGCTGGGGGAGGCCAGCAGGACCCGAAGTGGCCGGCCCCATATAAACTAGCTACTCTTTGTGTTTTTTGGTTGATTTTTTTCTCCCCCACCAGAGTTATTACTGGGTTCAATGACTGCACCACCCACTGTTCCTGATGGATTTTTTTGGGGGGGAGGCATTTTTCTTTAGCTAACAGGATGAGACAGAGTGTGAGGGTTAAAAATGGGTACAGATATAATCAAGTGGAAAATGAGTACAGGAATAATCAAGAAATTACTAGCATAGTTCAGAGACTGACCCAGATGGTAGTCAGGCATCAGAACAATAGAACAGTTAAAAATTAACCAGACCTAGAGTAGGAATAATGCTAACTTTCTGCTTCTATAAACCCTGCTGCTTTCAGTAAGGTAGGATGTTGGCTTCTGGGAAAACAAGATGTTTTTGTACCAAGATGTGGTGCAAGCCTAAAAGCTGTACATTTCAGGTAAACAAACCAAGCCCTGAAAACTCTGTAAAATATTGTATGTAACCAATGCTGGCAGATGCTGCAAAAAATATTTTAAAAAATGCTTGTGACTGGGCTTAGACATTCAGTCCTTGGGCAGGACTCTGCGTGAGTCTTCCTTGGGCTGGACCCTCAGCTGTGAGTAGGCTTAAATAAAATTCTTATTCAACCACCTGACTTGGTGTGGAATATTGTGATTTCTGTGTGGAGTATTCTATCCCATTACAAGAGGAAAAGGAGAGGGAGGGTGGGAAAGAGAGAAAGAGGGAGGGAAACACCTGAAGCACTGCTCTACTGCTAGTGAAGATTTCCCCTTGCAGGTGAGGATCAGGGGCTTGAATTCAGGTCATCACACTAGGTAACATATACAATCTACCAGGTGCACCACCACTCAGACTCCACATTTTTTTAATTAACTTTTCTTTTGTTTCCTTTCTTTCCTTCTCTTCCTTTTTCTTTCTTTCTTTCTTTCTTTCTTTCTTTCTTTCTTTCTTTCTGTTTCATTCATTTATTGGATAGAGATAGAAACTGAGATGGAAGGGGTAGATAGATGATAGATAGATAGATAGATAGATCTATAGCACAGTTTTCCCACTCATGAAACTAGATTCCCCCGAAGATGGATCCTTGAGCACAGTAACATGTGCACTCAACCAAGTGCCCGCTGCACTACAGCCCGACTCCCAGTGAATGTTTTTCTAAAAATAAAGATAAAGAAGGCTATGTTTTATTTTACTCAAGGACAAGGGATATGTCCATTATTAAATGTAGGTAATCTATTCATTTAATCAAACATAGAAGACAGCACTGATGAGAATCAACAAAACACAAAAGAAATCATCCCTTATCCCTCAGACAAATAAATAAGCATCAGAAAGATTGAAAAAAAAAAGAGCAAAAAGAAGCTTATTTATAACAGCATACCTCCTGTATGCTGGAAGAGACTCTGAAAGGCTACCTCGCCCACAAAGCTTCAGACACCATCATTAAATAGCTGAGCAAAAGCAATGGACTTTGAGAATAGAAAAAGGGAGGTCACTGAGAGAGTTGAACAGGGAAAACAAAAGGATGGAGAACCATCTTTTCCAATGAAATGATAAGCACTTAGGAGACACCCTTAATGGAAAGATTTATATATAAATATTTTTTCCTACAAATGAAAAACTCCACCCAGTCTCCAAAGTCCCTCCCTTAAAATTAGCTTTTTGTCAGATATATTTAGGGTGACAGGTTTTTACTCTCCCATAGCAGGAAGATGAAAGCAAAAGAACAAGCATAATCATTTGGTCAAGACTTATAGTGTTCCTATAGAAACACTTACTGACTTTATAATACAAAAGGGAGGTATATTTGTTGAGAGAAAAACAATATATCATAAGTTTGATTTTGCTACTTACTTTTCATTTCTAACTGTTTTGTGAAGTAGCCCTGACATTTTAAAAGTGAAACAACTGAGTCTCATAGAGTTTCAGTAACTTGTTAAGAAAACAGTGTGTACTAGTGCCAAAGCCAGAATCCAAATGATAACGTCTGTTACTAGAGCAGTGTAATTTCTTTATTAGGGTTTTTATCTTTAATAAATTCATAACCAATCTTAAAAACACTGGATGTCTCTGTGTATACAGTAATAAATACAATTGGCCACTTCTGTCTAGAAAAGACAGTTTTACCTGTTGTCCAGGCTAAAGTCAGTTCCTGCTCATACAACATTTCTGTTTGATCCTCTGAGTTCTAATCCAGACAAAAAAGCACTGGAAGAAATACAAGGATGAAAAAGGAGAATCTGAATGTATGGGAAAGACAAAGACCCTGCCTTGCCCAGCCATGCAATCATATCTAGATATCATTTTGAAACTCTGAAATATTGTTCTTTGTACATGGTGATCTCTATCTTAACTGGCTTTACCTTAATTCCGTTCCATTAGTTGAGTTATTCCATCTTTTATTTTCCTAAATATATTCACTCAAACATTGTCTATTAAGACAGAGATTCAGAAATGGCCAAAATATAATTTTCACCAACATAGTATTTGTAGTTCTGTGGGGAAATACACTTATCTGGACTTACTTGTTTACTGTAACTGTTTTTTTTTTTTCCTACATGCATCTGTCATAGCACTTAACCAGTTGCTACAGAAATATATGTATATGAGTTTCTTACTTGGATAATATTAATTCCAAGGGATTTAATAATGTGCAAGAAATAAAACTCAGGGACAGGCAGTGGCACACCTGGTTAAATGCACACAATACAGAAACAAACTCAAATTCAGGCATGTGATACTCAGAGTACTTAAGTTACTAAGCACTTACTGCAGGCTAATATTATGAATGAGTACACATTTAGATTTTTTTTGTTAAATTAAAAAATAAATTTGGGAACTGATGTATGACTGATGAGAGTTCTCTGATGAGAGTAGGAAGAAAGATATTTTGGTATTCCTATACAGGTCTGGAGAGATAGTTCAGAGGGTATGGTACACACACACACACACACACACACACACACACACACACACACACACACACACACAGCCAAGGTTTGAATCCCAGTTACATAAGGGAGTGTAATGGACAGGGGGAAACTCCAGTGCTGTAGTATCTTCCATTTTCTCTCTTTCTAAGTTAAAAAAAAGGTTGGTTTTGCACCCACCCCGCGGGAGGAATCAGGTCAATACTTCCCTCCTCTGGTTACGCCCACCAAACCTGCTGTTAGGGTCTCTGCTCCTCACCCACATTGTCTGCCTCAATTTTAAATTATAACAAAGGGAGGATATGCCAGGAGCCATTTCTCTGCTTTATAGATGATAAGCTTTGAGACAACGGAACCCCTCAAGACAAGTGTTAATTCCCCCCTGGGCAGGCCATTTCCCCTTAGGTAAACCATTTATCAGTAATCAAGTGAGTCAACACAAGTGAGTCAACACACAGTTTGGTTCCTGCTATTTGTTGCAAGGAACATTCCCCTTTGAAGATTGCTCCCCCTTCCCCTCCTCCAGCATTCCCTCTCCTTCCCCAAAGCCTTATAATGCCTGTGTTCTCAATAAAATTTTACAGCTTGATCAAAAAAAAAGGGGAATGCACCCCCCAGTATTCAGTTGGCTAAAGTGTCAATGAAGTAACATACTAAACCTTTTTAATATTTACAAAAATTCTAATTGTCCATTTATTGTATCTCATTGACAAAGCCACCCACTTTTACAGTTTTTACATATTTCCTTTTTCTCTTTTTTCAACACTGGATGTCCATGTTTGTTTTCCTTTTATTATGGTGGATGACATTATTGCTCTTGCAAAATCCACAGAGTCCCTGTTGGCAAGTCCTTACCACAAAGGACGCCATGGCAGTATATACTCCAGCTAACCTCACCAGCTTATCCAAGTCTTCTCTTTCTGCTGACCTACCACTGCTGACTTCATCTTTGCATGCTTATTGACTGCTCACTTTTCTCAAAATATTCCTCGATGTTCAAGGAACCTCACCTTGACTTCTAATGTGTATGTACCTCCTCTGTGTTTTGGTAAACACCATCCTATATTTTCATGTCAATTCTTCTCTACCTGGTCCTTGCCTCCTAGTTTTGCTTGTTCCACAGCTGACCCTCTATGAAGAAGAAAAATTTCATCAGTTGGCGCTGACCAGAAGACCAGACGTGCTGTGTTTCTTCCCCTGGACATCACATCCACTGACTGCTTCCCTTAGACTTGCTGGTGGCACGCTAGGACACTCTATATATTCCTCCCATGAATTTTTTGACAGATTACAACAGGTTATAGACTCCACCATAAATAGTCTTGAGTCACTACAGAGCCCCTTATGAGACCCTTATTAGTTTTTTGTTAATGGTTACCTTAAGGCCCTTTATTTTTAATAAGATTACTGATTTTATAAAATGGCAGATTGACTCCTTGGCATCAAAACCTTTGCAAATACATTATCACAGACTTGATTTGGCTGACAGAGGCCTGGCTGAACCTGAGGATAACAGACCCCCATTTCGGATGGCATAAAACTCAGAATTATGCATCGAGACATCCAACCATGGCAGGGCAAGGACACCAGTAAGGGGTGCAAGGCAAAGCACTGCAGGGGGAGGACCCCATTGTCCGCCTCTGAGTCCCCCGTGAAGCAAACCTGATTTGCATGGAGGTTGGTGTCAGCAACAAAAATTGTTTCCCTAGAAACTGTGGCTCTGCCTCCCCTCCCCAAAAAGACACCAAGAGCCTTATAAGATGCGGGAAGGTTGGTTTTGCACCCACCCCGCGGGAGGAATCAGGTCAATACTTCCCTCCTCTGGTTACGCCCACCAAACCTGCTGTTAGGGTCTCTGCTCCTCACCCACATTGCCTGCCTCAATTTTAAGTTTCCAAGTTTTGATATTATGTGTGAAGAAGTAAAATTCCCCAGATTCCCAGAAATTAATTCATTTAAAAATCCTCCTTATATAGGAAGGTAAGTAGACCTATAGAAGGCTAGATAATATAAGAATGCACCCTTTGCCCTAGCTCAGTTTCTGGATAACCAGAATGTTTACCCAGAAGACACCTTGCTCCACAATCATTATGCTCCCTAGTTAATCTGCTAACCTGCATGTTTCGCTTCTGTAAAACCCTGCTTGCTCTCTGGAATTAGATAATAGTCTCTGACATCCTGTGATAATTTTGAAATGTTTATTCTAAGTTTAGCCATGACATATACCCAGGTAGCCCATTAGGAAACCCCCACTCCCAGGCCCTTTAAAAGAAGACAAGTTTCAAGCCTAAGCACCTCAGCACTAGGGGACCAAAACTGCTACACCAGCCTGGGATCACTCAGCTGGGATTTGCCTTTTTCTTTTGGTCATGTCTCTGTGTTGTAAATCTATATGACTAATCCCTAGCACTGCAAAAACGGTATCATCTGTTTCCCATCTACACCATGCCTCGGCCTCGCATGAGCTTAATGTGCAGCTTGACAATACGAGAATCCGTCATGAAGCCCAGCCAGTCTATCTTGGCGTTACTCTCGATCGCACCCTGTCATTTCACAAACATCTCATAAAAACTCCAGCAAAGGTGGGTGCTAGGAATAACATCATTGCAAGACTGGCCAGCTCCTCATGGCGTGCAAGCGCTTCCACACTACGATCATCATCTCTGGCATTATGCTATTCCACTGCAGAATACTGTGCCCCAGTATGGTTCTGTAGCCCCCATGTCCACTTGGCCGATTCCAAATTATATTCCTCCATGAGGACAATTTCTGGAACCATCCGTTCCACCCGGGTTCCATGGCTGCCAGTTCTTAGCAACATCGCCCCGCCAGATATTCGTCGGGATGCGGCATCATCTAAGTTCATTTCCCACGTCTACACTCGACCGGACCTGCCAATATACGCGGATATCTTCACCCACCCTGCCCAACGCTTGACGTCTCGTCACCCAATCTGGTCCCCTATGCCTACACTGAACTTCTCTGTTCAAGCCTCTTGGAAACAGAGTTGGCAGTCAGCTGAGGTAAAGAACAAACATCTCATCACAGACCCCTGCAAGCGTCAACCCGGCTTTGACCTAGCACGTTATGATTGGGCCCTCCTCAATCGCTATGGAACAGGCCATGGCTGGTGCGCCGCTATGTTCCATCGCTGGGGAGCCAGAGACGACCCAAACTGCCCCTGCGGCTACAGATAGACTATGACCCACATAGTCAACGACTGCCACCTCTCCAGATTCAAAGGAGGTCTCGAAACTTTACATCAGGCTCAACCTGATGCTGTTGACTGGCTACGGAAGAAGGGCAAACGCTAGAAGAAGAAGAACTGGCCTAAAACTTGAAAACTTGAACTTCTAAATCTCTCATTAAAACTTAAATTCTCTTCTCATTTACTATGTCTGTGTCGGTTTGTGGGTCGGAACAGAAGTGTCTTTTACATGCATGTCCTGCAATCAATCAATCATAATTATACTCATGCAAAACCTAGAGCTAAATATAAGTGCTGAAGAAAGAATGAAAATTCTATTTGGAGGGCCAGGCAGTGGTGCACTTGGTTAAACACTCACACTACAATGCACCAAGTACCTGGGTTCAAACCCCTAGTCCCCCACCTGCAGAGGAAAGCTTCACAAGTGGTGTCTCTCTGTCTCTCTCCATCTCTTATCCATCTCCATCTCTCTCCATCTCTTATCCCCCCTCCCCTCAACTTCTCTCTTTCTCTATCCAGTAATAAATGAATAAATTAAAAAAATGAAAATTATATTTGGAAAGTAGAATAGAATTTCTCATGTGAATAGTGAATGTAGGTAGGTATACAAAGTAAAGATTAATTTCTTGACTTACTATTATTATTATTTTAATTTTTTTATCAGAGCATTGAGCTTATGGTGGTGTTGAAGGGTGAACCTCAAAGTCTCAGGCATGAAAGTCTCGTTGCATAACCACTATGCTAACTCTCTACCCTCTGGTACAATATCAATATATGTATCGGAGTCAGTTTTAATATTCTAAGAAATTATAAAATAAATAAATTGTAACTACCTGGGACAAACAAAAACATGGATTTTGGTAAAGATGAGTATGGGATGATCCCACTCATAAACAGAAGTTGAGAAAGAAGATCAGAAAGGGAAACTAAAAGCAGGATTTGACTGAATTTGGAGTAGGGCACCAAAGTAAAAACCCTGGGGTGAGAGTGAGGGTGGATGTTTGGCTTCATGTGGTAGGGTTAGGGGTTGGGATGGCACATAGTCTTTTGGTGGTGGGAATGGTGTTTATGTACATTCCTATTAATTGGTAGTCATATGAGAGAGGAAAAATTGTTTGAATGTCTCAGACTTTTTAAAGCACAGACTGAGTCTTTTTAATACATAGGCTGGGTTTTTGATATATTGACCCTCTTAAGAGACTAGACCAGGGAGAACAGAAGCAACTGGTGGCACAGCTATACACAAATAATGTCAAAGGACATAAATTGTGGTGATGTTGTGTATGATATAGCAAATCCTAATAAAGGGATTTTTCAAAGTTAAACCAATTGCCAAATAATGTGATTATAGCAATGACTATCTACTGTCTTCTTAACCCTAAGACAGCAGGAACCTCCTGCTTCCTCTATAGAGCCTATATTTCCCCAGTCCTGGAACCTCTAGGATGGGGCTCATTTTCCTGTATGCTTCTCTCAATTCATACTGAATTATATTCCATTTGCTGATCCCAACCTGATCAATGCAATGAGTACCACCTCAGCATGCTTCACTTCGCACTGTGTCCAAAGATATCAGATGTGGAATGTCAACCCTTCAGCCTCATTACTGGGGTGAGACCTTTCCTTTCATAGTATGCTCTAATTCCTTTCCAGGTGGTTCATTTCCTAACAAAGTCCCAAAACCTAGATATAGACCAGGTCCCATGAGATAGAGCATATGTTCACATGTATCCATAAATTAAGGCAAAATATATACCTGAAAGCAAAAGTACACAATAGTCTGCAGTGAGTCAGCATAAAGTTCATAATGAAATAATGTCTACTAAGACTTAGATACCCTCTTTACTTACTTCCTATTACAATTCTCTCACTCACTCCAAAGCTAACCTTATCAAAGCAAGGGCTACAAAAGCTAAATAAGGGCAAGAGACTGGCATACTTTAACGATGACTCTTTAGTCACTATCAGGCCACCCCATCATCTGGGGCCCTTTTTAGGGAGTCCTGAGATTCTCAAACAGACATGATGGGCGTAGACCTCAGATAAATCCCTCTCTCCATTGCTACCAGTTATCTCTATCAGGAACAACAAAACAGACCTCTTTGTGGGCCCTCAGAGGACCTTGGCCTCAACTTGGATCAACAGTGGTAGAGAACGTTCCATCCTCCGAGGTGAGGCTGGAGAACATACTCTATGCTACACCTGAGGAAGATGGGTCCTAATACTGGGGCAGCTTGGAATGTTCCTAGTCATGACCACAGAATGTGAGCTTGGATCTATAGGGGTGCAGAGGTCACATAGGCTCCTAAGCTGACTATGGGCCCCAGATCACATCAAATTGATGGGGTTTACAGTCAATAATATTTATACCCTTTCCCATATTAGGATCTACCCTGATCCATCTTTCTGGTCCTTTATTTAGCCATAACATCATCTTTTAAGACAATAACTAGGATCCACCTGCATATCAGATTTCAGGCTGAGGGGAAGAAAAAAAAAGAAAAAAAAACTAGTATACCACAGTCTTTCTGGAAAATTTGCCTACTAGCTAACTACAAGATGGAGGACCCCCCAACTCTTCATCTGCACTATTCCAGACTTTAGATTCATGATTGGTCAACAATTTGTTTGGCTTTGTATGTTAACTCTCTTTTTCAGCCACCAGGTTCCAGATGCTAGCATGATGCTGACCAGACTTCCCTGGACAGACAGTGCCACCAATGTGTCCCATAACTCCAATTCCCCAGAACCCCGCCCCACTAGGGAAAGAGAAAGGCAGGTTGGGAGTATGAATTGACCTGTCGACACCCATATTCAGCTCAGAAGCGATTACAGAAGCCAGACCTTCCACCTTTTGCATCCCACAATGACCTTGGGCCCATACTCCCAGAGGGTTAGGGAATGGGAAGGCTATCAGGGGAGGGGATGGGATATGGAGAGCTGGTGGTGGGGATTGTGTGGAGTTGTACCCCTACTATCCTATGGTTTTGTCAATGTTTCCTTTTTATAAATTAAAAAAAAAACATGGACTTTGGGATTAGTTGCCACTTCTTTAAAGGCTAAAAAAGGAATACCAAACACTAGTAAGGGTTTTAAAGCTTGAAAATAGGACTGCAGAGATAGCTGATGGGGTAAGTCTCAAGCCTTACCATATGTACAACCCAAGTGCTAGTTCTAGCACTGAAGCCGTCTAGCCACACATAGAGGTACAGAGAGAAAAGGGTTACAGTAGTGTAAAAAGTATAGAATGTTGTATGGCATGGGAGGTTGCTAGAGTGTTAGACCTAAAAGCACAAGGTCCTGAGTTTGGTCCCTGTAGTTGCCTATGCCAGAAAGATGCTCTGGTTTTCTCTCCATATCTCTCATGTTAATAAAAAAAAATTAATATAAATTATTGCCTACTTACACTAAAATTGGAAGATTATTAGCATGACCTGTGCAAAATATAACAGGCAAATCTTTTTAATAAAGTTTAGGGTTTTTGTCCCTTAAGTTGTGTGGCATTGATTTTTTTTTTTGGGGGGGGATGTTATTCTTTTTTGTTCTTTTTTATTCTGAGATGATTTTTTTTTTCATTCACAGAGAAAAAGAAAAAGAGAGAGACCACAGGACCTGTACTTCCCCCAGTATTGTGGTACTTGCCTATGGTGCTATAACTGGCTAATTTGAGGGGCTCCTGGGCCACCCTGAGAAAGAATTCACAGTACACCCCAACTTTTGGCTAAGAATGTAGATTTATTTAGAAAAGCCACCCACGAAAGGAAGAGTGTAGGGTTAATATCATGTAGTTAGGAAAGTCCCTACTTGAAGCTTCACAAGGGGTAGAACATGCATTTTGTTAAGAAAAAGGAAAAGATAAAGAATAATTGCTTGAGTTAAAAAAAAAAAAAAACTTAGTTAAAAGATAACAGAATGGCCCAGGAAGTAGTAGAGTGAATTCAATGTTGGATCCTCAAGCATGAGTTCCTGAGTTAAATCACCAGCATCACATAAGCTAGAGTGAAGTTCTGGATCACTCTCTCTCATTCCTTTGTCTCCTCTTAAATAAATAAATAAATAAATAAATAAAAGTTTAAAGATAATAGATCCTCAAGAAAAAAAGAAAGAGTAGGGTCAGAAAAATAGCTCACTTGGATAATGACCCAGGTTTAAGGCCAGGCCCCCACTACATTAGAAGAAGCTTCAGTGCTATGGTCTTTCTATCTTTCTCTCTCCTGCTTTGTTTCAGTAAATCTCTCTCTCTGAAGCAGTGAAACCTAGGTGATAAGATAAAAAGAAGAAGAAGGAGAAGGAAAAGGAGAAGGAGAAGGAGACAGAGAAGAAGGGGGGGCAGGAAATAAATCTGTGTTAACAGACATTTTTCCAGATTCTTAATCAGTCCTCTGTCAGCCCAGTTTTATGAATTCTTTCTTCCTTTCTCTTTTGCCACCAGGGTTATTGTTGGGGGTTGACGCTGCCACTACAAATTTTGCTACACCCAACAACCTTTTTTTTTTCTTTTCCTTCTCCCCTATTTTATTTCACAGGGCAGAGAGAAATTGAGAGGAGAGAGGGAGAGAGAGAGAAAGAGAAACATCTGCAGACCTGCTGCTTCACCACTTGTGAAAAAGCGCCCCCCTTGCAGGTGGGGAGCAGGGTCTCAATCCAAGGTCCTTGTGCTTGGTGTTATATGCGCTTAACTGGGTGCACCATCTGTGCCCCCCCCCCCCCCCAAGTGATTTCTTTATTCAGGCTGGCCCTTGCAGTTAGATTACAGTGATAGATGATCAGGGGAGTGTTAGTGTGTCACGATGATCAGGGGAGTGTTAGTGTGTCACTAAGAAGGTAGATTTCTAAAGAATATGTTTCCTTTTTACTATAGGGAAAGAGGGTAGAGTAAATTCTCTGCATTGCTAATGAAGGCAGTGCTTCATATTGAAGAATCCCTGCTGTGGAGCTATCAACTTCAGGGCCAGCCTCTGCTTTCAAGTGTTAATGATCATCAGTAACTCTTTCCCCAGAGGAAAGAGGCAAACTACTCCATCCTCTTTAGTAGCTCAAGGCACCATGCTCTGGTGTGAGTCTGGGAACTGTGGGACAGTAGAAGCTGTCCTTCAGACTATGACTTTGACTATTTTCAAAAACATGTGCAGCTCCACTGTTTGTAATGTAATCCACAGTTCAATGTTTCAGTGTTTGTGTTTCCATTTTTCTCTATAGGAATGATTTTAAGAAACTGAAAAAGGCTTTGAATGGTGCAGGGGGAGTGAGGGGTGGTGGAGGTGAGGGGCATATATTCAAAGGAACATAGGTTTCACTAATGTTTAATATTTGAAGCTCCAAATTTTCTCATCTGTAAACTGAGGATAGTAAATGTAGTGGCTGGGTCCAATTCATTCAATTTACAATAAATAAATAAATAAATAAATAAATAAATAAATAAATTTGCCTCCAGGGTTATCACTGGGGCTCTGTGCCTGCACTAGGAATTCACAGTTACTGGAGGCCATTTTTTTTCCCTTTTGTTGCCCTTGTTGTTTATCATTGTTGTTGTTATTGTCATCACTGTTGTTGGATAAGACAGAGATGAATAGAGAGAGGAGGGGAAGACAGAGAGGGGGGAGAGAAAGACATCTGCAGACCTGCTTCACCACCTGTGAAGTGATCCCCTGCAGGTGGGGAGCCCAGGGCTCAAACTGGGATCCTTCCACTGGTCCTTGTGCTTCATGTCATGTACAGTTAACCCACTGTGCTGTCGCACAACACCCTACAAACATATTTTAACAGTAGTCAAGCAGGAGGTGGCTATAGATTGATAGGTATCTGCCTTTTGGTATCTGCCGTGTTTGTGTGTGTGGGTGTGTGTGTGTGTGTGTGTGTGTGTGTGTGTGTGTGTGTGTGTGTGTAGGGGGCAAGAAAAACAGTACAGATAAATATATCCAGAAGCCCCAATTACAAGTTTTAATAAGTTTTTGTAAAACAAGCAAAAAGGTAGAGTGAAAGAAACAGGAAAGAAAGGGACATTTAGGTAAAATGACAAGGTTTCTTTGAACAATTTTAAAGGACATTCAATCTAGACTTGGAGGAGGCATGCCAAGTAGAGAAAAACATGAATGAGGTTCTTAGTTAAGGGGGTTATTTCACCAGTTAGAGGGCAATGGCACAGAGGAGGCGGTATGGGGGGGGGGATAGCAGTAGTTAAAGTTTGGGGAGTTGCATAGGGCCCACAAATCATGAATGGCCTAAGACAGGAATTTGGATTTTATTCTAAATATAATGGAAAATTATTGAAGAGGAAAGGCATTCCAGTTATGAGAACTATATACAATATGACAGTTTCTGGTGAATGATAGTACAAATAGTAGCTCTGTTTAGAAATTATAATTCACAGTATAACTAACTTTCAGTCCCAGAAAACGATAGTACTGTATTGCTTATGAGCTCATCAAATTATTGAGTGTCACACAAACTGAACAGTCCAATCCACAACATAACCAAGCTCTTGAACCTGTGGATTGAGAATAGTGTTCACAAGTGGTGAGAAAAGACTACAGAGCAGAATTTTCCAAAACAGAATGGGAAAATAAGTGCTTAATAAACATTTAGTGGAACAGATTATTTTGGAACAAAAATCTTTACCTACAGTTGGTTTGTACTCCATATACAACAGAAATTTCCTCAAGGCAAATTCTATTTATTTGGTGGTATTTTTTAAAAAGGACTTTTAAAAATTTTTATTTCATTTGATGGGACAGAGAAACTGAGAGGAAGGAAGAATTGAGAGGAAGGAAGAGAGAGAGAGAGAGAGAGAGAGAGAGACCTGCAGCATTGCTTCACTGCTTGTAAAGCTTTCCCCCTGCAGGTAGGGACTGTGGTCTTTAGCCCTGGTCTTTGTACACTTAATGAAGAGCACCACCACCAGGCCCATGTTTGATTATGGTAGTATTTTTAATTCAATATTTGCCAGTAAGAAAGATAGGATTCAGAGTGGTTTCCTAACTTTCTTAGGACATCCAGCTAGTGAATGAACCTAGGAAGAGAATGCAAGTCACATAGTTACTTCATATGTTTGTCATTATAAGTTCCTAACTACAAAGTTCCCATAGTTCTCTTTTGAAAGAGAAAACAATATAAGCAGTGAAAAGAAAAACAGGTCAGTTAGGTAATTAAATGCAAAGCTATTAATTATTGACAATCCCTAAAAAGATTATGCAAGTGAAAGTAAAGAAATCCAAACATTTCATGGAGCTAAAGAAACAAATCACATGCATTTTAATAGAAATGAGAACTAAACATGGTTTAAATCAGTGAGGCCAGGTACTGAGCATTGGTAATACCTGGTAAAGCCCTCTAGGTCACCACCTGCACTAGAGAAGCTTTGTAAGTGATGAAGCAGTGCTGCAGGTGGCTCTCTTTGTCTCTCCCTCTTTATCATCCCGTTTCCTCTCAATTTCCCTCTGTCCTATCAGATAAAAGAAAAGAAAAAATAAAAATAAAAAGGAAAAAAGATGGCATCCATGAGCTTCGGATTCCCTTGCAGGCACGGGGTTGCAGTGATAACATGGGTGCAATAAAAAGCTAATAAACAAACAAACCAGTAAGGCCATTCCAACTGGAACTTAAATAGAAAATTATACAACTTTTGAAACAGAATGGGAGGTGGCCGGTCAGTAGTGCAGTGGGTTAAAGTGCACATGGCATAGAAGCAACCAGTGGCACAGCTATTTACAAGATATTGGGTACTATACAGTAAACACTAACAAAAGGACTTTTCAAAGTTAAGCCAATTACCAAATAATGTGATGATAACATTAACTATGCATTGTCTTTTTGAACCCTAAGACAGCAGGAACCTCACATCTCCACTATAGAGCCTATATTTCCCCAGCCCTGGAGCCTTAGGATAGGGCCCACTTTCCCGTATGCCTCTCCCAATCCATATCAAATAATATTGCATCAGCTGATCTCAACCTAATCAACGCAAAGATTGCCACCTCAACATGCTTCAGCAGACTGTGTCCAGAGACTTCAGATGTGACAACCCTTCAGCTTCATTACTCAGGTGAGACCTTTCCTTTCATAGTATTCTCTTATTCCATTCCAGGTGGATCACTTTCTAACAAAGTCCCAAAACCTAGATATAGACCAGGTTCTGTGAGAGAGAGCATATGTTCACATGTATCCATAAACTAGTGCAAAATATATACCTGAAAGCAGAAGTACACTAGAGTTTGCAGTAAGTACTCCTCAACACTTCCTCTCCACTATTCCAACCTTTGGGTCCATGATTGCTCAACAATTTGTTTGGCTTTGTATGTTAACTCTCTTTTCAGCCACCAGGTTCCAGATGCCATCAGGATGCCGGCCAGGCTTCCCTGGACTGAAGACCCCACCAATGTGTCCTGGAGCTCAGCTTCCCCAGAGACCCACCCTACTAGGGAAAGAGAGAGGCAGACTGGGAGTATGGATCGACCAGTTAACGTCCATGTTCAGCAGGGAAGCAATTACAGAAGCCAGACCTTCTACCTTCTGCAACCCACAAGGACCCTGGGTCCATGCTCCCAGAGGGATAGAGAATGGGAAAGCTATTGGGGAGGGGATGGGATATGGAAATTGGGTGGTGGAAATTGTGTGGAGTTGTACCCCTCCTACCCTATGGTTTTGTTAGTTTATCCTTTCTTAAATAAAAAATAAATTAAAAAAAAAAGAATAGGAGAGCTTCCAATGGAGAAGAAGGGATACAGATCTCTAGCAGTGGGAAATATATGGAATTGTACACCTCTTATCCCATAATCTTGTCAATCATTATTAAATCACTAAAATAAATAAATAAATAAACAGGAAAAAAAGGTGCACATGGCATAAGGCGCAAGGACAGATGTGAAGATCCCAGTTCGAGCCACCAGCTCCCCACTAGCAGGTGTGTTGCTTCACAGGTGGTGATGCAGGTCTGCAGGTGTCTATCTTTCTCTCCCTTTCTCTGTCTTCCCGTCCTCTCTCAATTTCTCTCTGTCCTATCCAACAACAATGACAGCAATAACACAACAATGATAAACAACAAGGGCAACAAAAGGGGAAAAAATGCCTCCAGGAGCTAGGGATTCTTAGTGCAGGCACTGAGCCCCAGTGATAACCCTGGAGGCAAAAGAAAGAAAGAAAGAAAGAAAGAAAGAAAGAAAGAAAGAAAGAAAGAAAGAAAGAGAGGAAGAGAGAGAGAAAGAAAGAAAGAAAGAAAGAGGAAGAGAGAGAGAAAGAAAGAAAGAGAAAGAAAGAGAGAGAGAGAGCTAATGGGAAACCTGAGACTGATACATTCAATAAAGCATTGGATTCTCAAGCAAGAGGTCCTGTTGATCCCACACACTGAATCACAGAGTGATGCTCTGTTTCCCTATCAATCATCTATCTATCTATCTATCTATCTATCTATCTAGCTATCTATCTATCTATCTATTGTCTACTTTCCATTAATACATAAAAAAGAAAATGAAAGAAATAATGGAGTGGATCTATGAAGATCCTCTTCAAAGAACACCAAACCAACTCTGCAGCTTATTTTTCTTGATTGAGCAAGCTAATCTTAATTTATCACCATAATAAGTCATACAAATAATGTTAATAAGTGTGCTCTACTTAGACAGTGAAATGCGATTTAGAAATATGATACAGGAGCTGCATGAGGTTAACACAGTGGCTAAGGCACTGGGCTACTGTTAGGTCCAGTTATCCAAGGAAGACACCAAGAGACGAGAGTGATGCAAAAGCACAGAGTCTTTATTGCTAGCCAGACTAGGGCCAAGACCGTACATAGACACAGCTGCTCGAGGTGCTTGACCTTGAATCCCAGCACACGAGGATATATACCGGGTATGGGTTACATAGCATACGTGACAAGATTAGCTTTGTGGTTATATTTTACATACATATGGGAAAACTCCGTGACAGACCTGGCCTTCAGGTTATCTCGTGTGTACATACGGGGGAAATGTTTAATGGCCCCCATCTCTCCAGAGATATCTTTAACTAGGTTTCTGTTGACACATAGTCATTAACTGCCCTGAATTCCGGGGACTTGTTCTTCTGAAACCCAGGCCTATCTCATTTCTGCAGTTTTTGGAGCCTGTCATGGAGTCACTGCAGTCTGCATCCTTCACTACTAAGCATGATCCAGCACTGCAAGTGCAGTGTTGCTCTGGTTCTCTCTCCTCCTCCAGCTCTTCGCCCCCCCCACATACATACACACACATACACACATATATATTTTTAGAGAGAAATGTAACACAGAGGAAAATGGTAGAGATAACTACGTAACATAAAGAACATTTTTGGGTTTTTTGTTTGTTTCTTTTATCAGAATCCTAGTTCTTCCACATACATAGACAACTTGAGTCCATACTCAACTGAACACTAGTCATCTCAGCTTTTTTTTTTTTTTTTGCCTCCAGGGTTATTGCTGGGGCTAGGTGCCAGCACTATGAATCCACTGCTCCTGGAGGCTATATTTCCCATTTTTGTTGCCCTTGTTGTTGTTATCATTATTGATATTTTTGCTGTAGTTGGATAGGACAGAGAGAAATCAAGAGAGGAGGGTAAGACAGAGAGGGGAAGAGAAAGATAGACACCTGCAGACCTGCTTCACTGCTCTTGAAGAGACCTCCCTGCAGGTGGGGAGCCAGGGGCTCAAACCCTGATCCTTACCTGCTGTGCTACCACCCTGCCACCACATCTCAGCTTTTTCCTGCTTTCCCATTCTTGAATTGCTAATAATACTCATTTTCATAACGTGAAACAATTGCAAATGCTTTAGAAATACTTTGATAGTACTATGCCACATTGTTTGGCTCTAATTTGCTTTTAAAAAATAATTAATTTAAGGAGGGAGGTTAGGTGGTGGTGCATCTGGTAGAGTTCACGTTACCATGCACAGGGTCACAGGTTCAAGCCCCTCGTGCCCACAAACACCAGGGAAACTTAACTGTTGAAGCATTGCTACAGATGTCTCCCTTTCTCTCCCTCTCTCACCTTTCTCCATTTCTCTCTGTCTCTGTCAGAAAAGAAAGAGAGAGTGAAGGAGAGAGAAACTGCCAGTGGAGTTGTGCTGGTGCCCTAGCAATAACTTTGCTGGAAAAATAAACAAACAATAACAACAACAACTAAGCTAAAAACAATTTAAGGAGAATGTGAAGTTTGGCAAAGTATAAATGATAACAATAAATTAAATAGTAACACATATACTTTCTTCAGAAGAACTCATTCTTCAAAAATAAACTGCTTACTGATGATTCAGCTCCCTCCCCCCTTTCCTTCCAATCTCAGTTACCAGGGATGTGTTTCTCTCCTCTGGCAGCCAGCAGGTGGCACAGGGATGTTCAGCTGGCATAGCTCCCTCCTTCCTTTAATCCTGTTTTTACCAGTTAATGTTAATCCTGAAAAGGGAATCTCGGACACCTCATAAAACCATTGTTAACACTATACCACACCAGTGCACCACTTCCAACACTGAAGAGAGTCACTGAATATTTGTTTCAAAATTAAATATTAACAAATTTTCAGCATCCTGATGTTAAATAAGAAAATAGTTTATTTTCCCCTCCCCACAATAAATGATATTCATTAGAACATACTAATGAGAATAAGAAAGTTAGACTAAGAAAGTAAATGTGAGGGGGGGCAGGAAGTGGCAAACCTGGTTAAGCACACATATTACAGTGCACAAGGATGCAGGTTCAAGCCACTGGTCCCCACCTATAGAGGGAAAGCTTCACAAATGGTGAAACAGGGCTGTAGGTGTCTCTGTCTCTCTCCCTATCTTCTCTTCCCCTCTCAATTTCTCCCTATCTCTATCCAATAATAAATAAATAAATGACATTTTTAAAAAAGAAGGAGAAGAAGGGGCCAGGTGGTGGCTCACCTGGTAAAGTGCTCACATTACAGTGCACAAGGACCCAGGTTCAAGCCCCTGGTCCCCACTTCCAGGGGGAAAGCTTCACAAGTGGTGAAGCAGTACTGCAGGTGTCTCTCAGTCTCTCTCCCTCTCATTCTCCCCCTCCTCTCTCTATTTCTGACTGTTTTTATGCAATAATAAATAAATAAAATAAAAAGAAAGTAAATGTGGCTAATTTTAGAGTGAGGCCAAAGGAAGTGTTGGTAGGTACTGGGGTGACTTTCTGACTTCCTAAAGCTGCTTTTTCCCTCTGAAAAAGTCAGTCTGGAGCATTGATGAAAAAATAAAAAATAATAATAATTTTAGAATGGTCTAAATTGCCAGACTGTGTTTTCTGGAAGCCCAGTTTCAATAAGTTAAATTGCATATAACTTTAATATTGATTTATTTCTACTCAGTGTGATATATATAACATTTTATTTCATAAGCCTCTCCAAATAAACAGCTTTTAAAAAAAAAAACTTTTGATTCAAAGTCTGCTGAAGTTATTCTAGCAAGGCAAAAGTTTAGCCTTATAGTGGATAAGCATGTGGCTTTTTTATAAGTGATCATTATCCAGGATTCATAGCTATTTGATAACATGTTTGCTATTTAGTTAAATACATTTACTAGGAGTCCAATCTACAGTTTACAAGATACCAATCTAGGAGAATTTGTCCCATGTACTTCTGAATTTGAAATGCACATTTCTTTTTTAAAATTTCTTTATTGGGGAATTAATGTTTTACATTCAACAGTAAATACAATAGTTTGTACATGCATAACATTTCTCAGTTTTCCATATAACAATACAACCCCCCACTAGGTCTTCTACCATGCCTCTTAGACCTGTATTCTCCCCTCCACCCACCCCAGAGTCTTTTATTTTGGTGCAATATGCCAATTCCAGTTGAGGTTCTACTTGTGTTTTCTCTTCTGAACTTGTTTTTCAACTTCTGCCTGAGAGTGAGATTATCCCATATTCATCCTTCTGGTTTTGACTTAATTTCACTTAACATGAATTTTTCAAGGTCCATCCAAGATCGGCTGAAAATGGTGAAATCAAGATTTTTTATAGCTGTGTAGTATTCCATTGTATATATATACCACAACTCGCTCAGCCACTCATCTGCTGTTGGACACCTGTGCTTCCAGGTTTTGGCTGTTACAAGTTGTGCTGCTATAAATATAGGTATACACAAATCTTTTTGGATGGGTGTGTTTGGTTCCTTAGGATATATCTCCAGGGGAGGAATTGCAGGATCATAGGGTAGGTCCATTTCTAGCCTCCTGAGAGTTCTCCAGACTCTTCTCCACAGAGGTTGGACCAATTGACATTCCCACCAACAGTGCAGGAGGGTTCCTTTGACCCTACAACCTCTCCAGCATTTGCTGCTGTTACCTTTTCTGGTGTATGACATTCTCACAGGAGTAAAGTGGTGTCTCATTGTTGTCTTTATTTGCATTTCTGTGACAATCAAAGACTTGGAGCATGAAATGCAAATTTCTGTGGGGTAAAGTTCTTTAAAAATGGCCTCTATTATTTAGCTTTTTAAACATAACTACACAAAGCAGGTTCTCTTCAGGCACACATTTGTTTTTGCCACAGGAACTCTGAGTTTACTGTAAATGTGGTTTATTAGGAATGAAATGGTACAATTTGGAGAGTTACTCACATATGATAACTTAATGAATTAATTACTTAGCATGACTTTAAAGTTAATTCTTACTTGAGGCTCCGTAACCATACATATTTTAACATCAAAAGCTAGATGGTGAAAATTAAAAAGAATTTAAAGAAGCCCTCATGATAACCCCAAATTTGAAACAGCACAAGCTGTTTGTGTTATTCTTTGTAGGAGAGAAAATCAACCAGCCTAAATTTTAAGATAGGATCCTTTTAAGAAAAGGAAAAGAAAATAAATATTCAAAGACTTGGGAGTTCCAACTACTTGTGAATGCTGAAGTGTTATAGTCACAAATAACCTACTTTGTCAAGAACTTTAACCATGTTATTAAAATAGGCTGTTGGAGTCCCTCCCTACCAACCAGCTTCCTTACTGTTGCAGGATCGATTTTCAAATACAAAACTCTCACCTCATTAATTTCCTCTTCATCAAAAGGAAACTAAGAGTTTTATAAACTATATCTCTAAATTAGCCTTATTCCTGCTCCTGTACCCTATACAAAAATTTAGAGCAAATTAAGTTTGCAGTGCCTCAGTTGAAATAGTAAAGGGTTGTTAGCTTGACTTAGGTAAGGTTAGACTGACAAAATGGGTCAACTTTGTCTGACCAATGAACAGAAGATTGAAACATATGACTAAATTTCCTCCACTTTATTCCAACACACACATACACCACTTAAAATTTTTTTTTCCAATTATCTTGATGGATTTCTGCTACTCAATTCAGTTATGACCTGCTAATCTCTCCAAAATCTAAAATACAAAGAACATCCAAAATGAGTGTGAAACAATGAGAAATTTGGGGTGGGGGTAGATAGCGGAATGGTTATGCAAAGAGACTCTCTCATGCCTGAGGCTCTGAAGTCTCAGGTTCAATTGCCCCACCATAAGCCGGAGCTACTAAGTTTCTTAGGAAACTAAGCTTCCTAAGAAAAAAGGAGGAGGAGGGGGAAGGGGAGGGGGAGGGGAAAAAGAGGAGGAGGAGGAAGAAGGAAAGAAAACAAAACAAACCGATGGACTGCACAAGTTTCCTTGCTCTCTCCCACTACTCATTATGCACTTTTTTTTTTTTTTTCAAACGTGTCTGTAGAGGCTATAAAAGCCACTGTCAGTCTGTCCCCTACCTCCTGTGGTTGGTTGTCGATCTGCTACTTCCTTCACACTGAGCTAAATCATTCAGTTCCATTCCAAGCAACACCTCTCATTGATCACTCCAGAGGGGCTGCTTCTGAAAATGTTGATTCAACTCGGTGGGGAATATGGGTCTGGTGTAGCTGGAAGAGGAGGTCTGGCAGAGATTCTTGAAAACAACACACCTCCTGGTTTTCATTGGCACAAAAAGCAATCACACCCTCCATCCCTGCCTTTTAAGCAAATGTCTGCCAAGCTGGAAAGTGATTCTAACTTGAAGCAAAGAAGGACAAGGAGAAAACCAGTTGAATGGTATTACATGAAACAACTGCTCATTTTTGCCTTGTATTCTCCTAAGAGGATCTAAAAATCCATCTGCTTTCAGAATTATCATGCTCTGTTTGGATTCTAAACCTGGAGAATTGAGATTAATGAAAAGTACTTTTGCCACTAAAAATACCTTTCCCAAAGCAGCGATTTCCTAACCCACAACTGTTTAGAATGGCATCGTTTAACAATGTTTATAAGTCATAAAACATGCATTGGACTGATGTATGAGTTTGTATCTTTAGAGGAACTAGAATTGCAAACAAACAAAAAAAAAATGCAGGGAGGGAGAAAAGAAAAATGTTCTAACAGATGTGTTCACTACTAAATAGAACACACAACATGTGCTGCAAAATAAAAGAGCCATTTGGCAACATAAAATATCTTGGCATCTGTGTTAGATTTGTAACCACAGTAAAATATTGATACGGACCATAAAATGCAAGTTCTATGTTCCCCTGCTTCTGGTTGACTCTTTGAAAGGCACTGCAGTGCAGAATTGTTCGTGTTCATCAAAGACATTTTATGACAACCCTGGTTTATGACATTATATGATTGGCTCATTTTCAAATAATAGATGCAAAAAGAAAAAGAGAAAGAACATACATTAGGTCCAAGGGAGGCATTAATTTGACATCTTAAATGACTAGGGAAGAAACTATGCAGCTTGGCTCCCTTGATTGGAAGATGTACTTAGGGAAATGTGTTCAGATAAAAGGTCACTGAAACCTGAAGTTGAGTTCTTATATTGTAGGGGAACAAAAATGGGCCACCCCAATATATATCCTGGCAAAAGGTTAGTTTCATAGATTGTCTCTAAAAGGCTGGGTGAAAGCCTTTTTTGGAAGATACTTAATAGTAAACTCTGTAAGGAAACCTCCCTCCATAGGGAGAAGACCCACTCTCTTTATCTTTTCAATGGAGAAGGCAGGATTTAAATCTGTATAAATTGATCTGTCCACTGTGCTTTTCCCTGATAACCTCCCTAACTGACTTTTCACTTGCTCTTTCCCAAATGTCCTGTGTCTTAGCGGAGCTAATTAGAGATGCCATCTGAAACCAAGTGGCGAGTTTCTCAGAGTGTCTGGGTCTCTCCCATTTATATAAGGAACACATGCTAAAACAAACTTCTTTTTCTCTGTCAACCTGTTGCTTGCAAATTTGATTATGTTCCCAGTCTGACAAGAATCTAAAGGGGAACTGGATGGTTTGTCTTTATGTTCTGACAGTACTGTTGGTGTTAGTGTAAGGGAAGTCACTGGGCAGGGGGCAGCGGGCAGGGAGTCAGTGCTAGTGCCATCTAGCGCCCCCACACCATTTGCCAGTGGTCAATGAACATTGGGGGGTGGGGGGGGTGCTTCTGATTAAGATGGTTGAGGTAGAAAAGCTAGATAGATAAGAACATGGGGTGGAGGGGCATCACATTTACTGTTAAAATTATAGAATATAAAGAGACATAGTGACTTTCCTAAGAGGAAACTCAGTCACATATCAGTTGCTTTACTTGGGTTGGATGCTTTACAAAGCAGTTTTCCATGTAACTAGATTTAGACATTGTTAAATTCAAAATGCTCAAACTGTATTGCTCTAAGGGTGGAGAAATAGCTCACTTGGATTTTATACTGCTCTGCCAGGTACATGACCTAGGTTTGAGTCTAGTTGCTACCACACTAAAGGGAGCTTCAGTGCTGTTCTCTCCCTCTCTCTCTCCCTCTCTCTCTCTCTCTCTCTGTATATATATATATATCAAATTAACTAATTAATTAAACAAAGTAAACAAATAAAATGAGTTGCTCTAGGATACGCACAAGCAGATTATTTGCTTAATGGTCTTAACAACTACACACAAGTAAATAGTCAACTCTTTTCTCCTCCCCCATACACACCTATGCCCACAGACATCAATTTGACCTGTTGCTTGTGCCTTTACCCCATGACACCAAAGATGGTGGAGACTATGAATCATGAGTCAGTGTGAAGAGACAAGACTGGTGACCTGTGACACTAGCAGTGCCCACTCACCTTCACCTGTGCAAGTCACAACAACTAAGCCACACAAAACATTAATTGGCCTATCATGGATCCGATGGAGGTGTTGTCTAAGAATGTTTAAACTATTTATTTATTCCCAGAGTTCTGCCCTACTAGGGAAAGGGAGAGACAGGCTAGGAGTATGGATCAACCTGCAATGCCCATGTTCAGTGG
Organism: Erinaceus europaeus; assembly: GCF_950295315.1. NCBI lineage: Eukaryota > Metazoa > Chordata > Mammalia > Eulipotyphla > Erinaceidae > Erinaceus > Erinaceus europaeus. Next base: position 149,186,738 of record NC_080163.1, read on the forward strand.
GAAAGCAATTAGAGAAGCCAGACCTTCCACCTTCTGTATCCCACAATGACCTTGAGTCCATACTCCCAGAGTGTTAAAGAATAGGAAAGCTACCAGGGAGAGGATAGGATACAGAGTTCTGGTGGTGGGAATTGTGTAGAATTGTACCCCGCTTAGCCTATGGTCTTGTCAGTACTTCCATTTTATAAATAAAAATTATATAAAAAATAATATTTATTTATTACCAATGTACTGCTCAGCTCTGGCTTATGATGATGCCAGGGACTGGACTTGGTAGTAACTTCTGTTTTAAAGATTTATATATTGGGAGGCAGGTGATGGCATACACAGTTAAGCAAATATAATACCATGTGCAAGTACCCAGGTTTGAGCCCCTGCTTCCTACCTTCAGGAGGGAAACTTCACAAGAAGTGAAGAAGGTCTGCAGGAGTCTATCTTTCTCTCATCCTCTCTACCTCCCCCTCCTTTCTCAATTTCTGTCTTTCTATCCTATACAATAAAATAGAAAGAAAAGATAAAGGAAACAATAGCTTCCAGGAGCAGTGGATTTTTTAGGGCTGGCACAAAGCCCCAGCAATAACTCCGGTGGAAAGAAAAAAAAATGCAAAAAAGAAAAAGATTTACTTATTTACTAGTGAGAAAGAGAGAGAGAAGAAGAAGGAAGGAAGGAAAGAAAGAAAAAAAGAAAGAAAGAAAGAAAGAAAGAAAGAAAGAAAGAAAGAAAGAAAGAGAGAAAGAAAGAAAGAAAGGAAACACAAGCCAGAGTATCACTCTCTAACATACAATACCAAGAACTAAACTCAGGACCTCATGCTTTTAAAGTTCAGTGCTCCAACCACTCCATCACTTCCTATGCTACTATCTATGAACTTTTAATAATCCAGAAGTCCTTTACCTCTATGTGGACTAACTTCTCGCCCACCTTTCCTAAACAAGTACTAAAACTCACAGATTGCACAGAATTAAAAGTTAAAAACAGTAACATGGAATAGCGAGGGACACATTTGATTAAATATATGAATTCTAATTTCATGAATTAAATCTATGATTCAAATAAATATTAAGACTGGAAGTGGTGGTATTTATTATAAAATGACTATTCTTCATGGAAAATGTTTTCAGAAATAGTTTTAGAAGAATACTCAAAATATTAATCATATCAATAGGAGTTATGTGCATGGAAGTTCAAAGTCTAGTGTAGGTAAACCATTTCTGCCCTCATGTATCACTATATACTTAGCTAAGAAGAACGTTTTGCTGGGAAATGCAAAAGTATTTAAGGCCTTTTTAGTTCCTCACCACTAATCCAAAACTGGCCTTGAGCAGTAGCGGCTGGAAGCTATTACCTTATAGTAGTTACTTCCCCCTCTGTAGCCTCAGAAAAGTGAATAGATGGTTCCAGTCCAATTACTAATGGACAGGTGTCCACATATCACAGATTGTGATAATTGTCACCCTGCTGTCAAATTTAGTGGATCCCTAAGAGAGAATGAGCCTCGGAGGCTAATGCACATTATAGGTTAGTCCTGTATTTAACAACAATTTAAAATATGCGGTTATGTCCACCTCCCTGGGTGTTCTCAGACCTTGAAGAGAGGGGGTATCATTGTCCTGCTCTGTGGAGGGGCAAAAACACTATTGTTTTCCCCAGTCTGCCTCTTTTCTGCCAGTAATGGACTTTAAGACAATTGAGCCAACACCTGTCATTTCATCAAACACAGAAATGGCAATTTTTGAACATAACTCCTTCTTTCATCACTATAATACATGCAGTTAAAATTTTAGGTTTTGATTTCTGTTGAAGCACCTGACATTTATGTATATACTTTGTATTTATGTATATATTTTGCCTTTAATTATGTAAAGTTAACATATCCCCTCTCTTACTCTAAACTGGCATTGGTTCCTGCTTTTCCTTTTGTTTTTTTGGTCATCACCATGTCTTTATACTAGGTCAACTTTTTTCCATATAGAAAGAGAGGCAGAGATACATAGAGTGGGAAAGAAATCACAGCACAGATAGTTCTGTCAATGTGGTAGGAAACAGACTTGAACTATGTGCAGCACACATGGCAAAGCAGACAGACTATGCAGATGAGCTATTTTACAGCTTTCTTTCCTTCATTTTTCCTTTCTTTTATTTATTTTTTTCCTGTCATCTTTTCTTTTTTTCCTGCCTTTACTGGTCTCAGGCAACTTTTTCAGATACAGACAGAAACAGAGTAGCTCACTTGGATTGTATACTGCTTTTCTAATGTGTGTGAAAAACATGTTTATGGACTGGGGAAATAGCATAATGGTATGCAAAAGACTTTCATGCCTGAGGCTCTGAGCTCCAGGGTTCAATCCCTAGTGACACTATAAATCAGAGCTGATTGGTGCTCTGGTCTCTTTCTGTCTTTTTTTTTTGTATCCTTGTCAATAAAAGTAAATTGAAAAAAAAAAGAAAGAGAGAAATAAAGAGAGAGAAAGAAAGAAAAGAAGGAAGGAAGGAAAGAAGGAAGAAAGGAAGAAAGAAAAATCAAGCAGGTTTATTTTTCTACACCAAGAGGAAAAATACTTGAGTAAAGAAACAAGGACTACCAAGGTAGTAGTTCTGCTGTGGGATTGTATAATTTCACTTGTGCTCTGGGTCTAGTCTGTGACTTGGTCAGTAAGGTTAGGTTTACCAGTATCTGCAAGTGTATGAGGACATTGAAAAGAATGACTAGATTTTTGATATTTCATTAGTGGGCTGGGAAGATAGCACAGTGATTATGCAAAAATATTTTCATGCCCCAGTCACCAATGCTCCCAGGTACAATTCCCAGCACCACCATAAGTCAGAACTGAGTAGTGCTATGGTAAAAGTAAAAAAAATAAGTTAAATAAACAAATAAGAAAGAAAAGAACAAAGAACGGGAGAAATCATGCAATCTGTGATGTTTTTCTAAGTTTTTTTTTTTTGTTTGTTTGTTTGTTTGTTTGTTATCTGTTGGGCTATCATCGTGGGAGGGAGAGATAACCCAGGAACCAAGTTCATGGAGGTAGCAAAACAAATCTTTATTCATATGGATGCCCCAGAGTCCAGCATGTAGGCACTTGGTTAAAAGCATGTGGAGCCAAAAAACCGCAATGGCTGGAATCTGCCTCCCCCTGCACGCCACCCCCCTCATTCTCCTCCCCCAGGACCCAAAGAGCCAAGCCTGCCTGGGAAGTAGCTTCACAATCCATACATATTTAGGAGAGAGGTGGAGAAAGGCACCTCCCCAGCAATGGTTGCTAGGTACCACTGCTAGGATCGTAATACCCTGGGGGGAATCAGGAAGGAGGCCTTCACTCTTTTGTAAGACAAAGCAGAAGACTGGTATGTAGATAATAAAGGGACAGGCCATACTAGCATGGAAATAGGGTGGTTTGTGAGCCCTGCCAAACTCAACCACATCTGCACAATTTCCCAACAGTTATATATATTTATTTATTGGATAGAGAGAGCTAGAAATCTAGAGGGAAGGGGGAAATAGTGAGGGATAGAGACAGAGAGACACCTGCAGCACTGCTTCATCACTTGTGAAGTTTTCCCCCTGCAGGTGGGGATTGGGTCCTTGTGCACTGTAACATGTACACTCAACCAGGTCCACCACTACCTGACCCCACAATCTATGAGTTTTAATACTTGCTTAGATTTACATCACAACCACAGTCAAGATACAGAACAATAGCAACACCTCAAAGAATTCCAGTATGCTGGAACATTGTATTTAAATGTTGCTCTCAGTTCAAACTTTTGTGATACTTATATATTATTTGTTCCTATAGCTTTACCTTTTCTGGAATAACATGTAAAGGAATGTACATGTGTGCAACCCAGTGAGTATGACTTCTTTGGTTTAGCAGAATGCACCCAAGGTTCCTCTATCTTGTTTATGTATCAAAAACTCATTCTTTGTAATTGTGAGCAGCTCACCATTAGATGAACCACTCATGGTTTGTGAAATCACACAGTGAAGGACATGTTAGTTTATTCCAGCTTTTTTTTTTTTTTTTACTATTATGAATAATGCTGATATAAATACTTTTTATTTCCTGGTAACACTGACAAGTGTAATTTTTGGGTCATGTAAGTAAAAATTTATCTTCTGGCTGTTAACTTTTTTCCCCCTGTAAAGGTAAGCAGGTGGATAGATTCTGACTGCATCTATACACAGTGTCTTCAGCATTTTATTTTATTTTTATTTTTTTAATATATTTTTTATTTATTATTGAATAGAGACAGAGAGAAATTGAGAATGGAGGGGGAGGTAGAGAGTGGGAGAGACAGAGATACCTGCAGCCGTACTTCACCACTCATGAAGCTTCCCCCCTGCAGGTGGGGACAAGGGGCTTGAACCTGGGTCCTTGAGCACTGTAATGTGTGCGCTTAACCAGGTGCACCACCACCTGGCCCCTCTTTAGCATTTTATTAAGTACATATTCTGTCCAAGTGCTACCAAATACTGAGACCAAGATAAATAATGCAGTGTATACTAAGTAAATGCATGACCACACGGATATAAACTGTGCATTTGTTACCTAGGCTACTATAACAAAGTATATAAACTGAATAACTTAAAACAACAGGCAATGATATCTCACGTTCCAGAAGCTAGAAGTTCAAATCTAGTTCTCAGAAATTCCATGCTCCCTTTTAGATTTTGAGCAATATCCTTCTTCTGCTTTTCCTGGCTTCAATCTTAAAACCACTTGACTTTTATTAACTTTTTAAAAAAATATACATTTATTTATTAGATAGAGACTAAAAGAAATTTAGAGGGGAGGAGAAGATAAAGAAGGATAGAGATAGAGATCTGCTTCATGGCTTGTGAAGCCTCCCCCTCCCCACCCCCTGGACCTACTTGCAGGGGCTTAGCATACTTCAGCATTATAATATGTGCACTTTCAACCGGCTGCTGAAATTTCTTAATTTTTAAAAAACTTATTAATATTATTATTATTCATGAGAAAAGAGGGAGAGAAAGCCAGAGCATCTCTCTAGCATATGTGTTGACAGATATGACCTCATTCTTCAAAGTTCAACACTTGATCACTGGAGGCTTGGTGTTTGCATGATGAAACCACTGCTCCTAGCAGTCATTTTTGTTCATTTTTTTTTAAAAATAGAGACAGAGAAATTGAGAGGGGCAGAGGAAGTAGAGAAGGAGAGAGAAAAAGAAAGACCTGCAACATTGCTTTACCATTTGTGAAGTTTCCTCCCATGCAAGTAGGGACAAGGGGTTTGAAGGTTTGAGTCCTTGTACATGGTAATGTGCAACACTGTTCAGGCCCACTCCTGGCTTTTGTTGAGGTGCAATTGTATCACTTCACTTTCTACCTGCATCCTATCTTACACTGTGTTCTTTTGAGGCTACTAGTCTAGGTTGAACTAAGAGCTCAACCTAGTATAGTGTGATTGCTTCTTAACTAACTACATCTATAATTACCCTACTTCCAAACTAGGTCACTTTTGGACCTAGGCAATGAGTACTTCAGCATAAATTTTTAGAGAACACAATTCAAACCATAAAGAAAAAAAAAAAAGTATTATACACTGATGATTAGCCAGGAAAGAAAAGCCAACATTAGGCCAAGTTTGGATCTCATATACTCTAAAATTCAGTGGGAAAGATAGGAACACTCAGTTTATAAAAGCATGGTCCTTCTTAGAAGAAGCACAGGAATCTCTTGATTTAGGTTTAGAGGTTTCTCTGAAGAAATATTTAGCTAACATTTAAGATGAACCCAGAGAGTCAAATGATATTAGACACACAAAAAGAATGGGGGAGACCATACCAAGAAAAGAGAAAAACATGGTAACTAGACAGAGTGTAATATTTCTAGAATTCAGTATGAGTGTAAAGGAAGAATGTTACAAGATGTAGACAGACAAGTATGAAGGGATTGATTATATAGAAACTTGCAAACCTGACTTGGAATTTGGACCACACATTAAGGGCTAAATTCAGTAATAGAAAGATTTTATTTCAGTGGTTGATAAAAATAAGGAACACATTTATAAATTATAAAGGTTCTCATGCTCTATGGAGAATAAATTAAGTAGAGGACAAATTGCAAGGAAGTTAATTAGTATATTTAAACATGAAAATCATGGTATGGTAGTGATATGTTAAATAATTTTAATGGAAATAGATAAGGTTGAGAATTTGATACTCACTTGTATAAGAATTAGATCCAGTATAAGAAAGAAGAACATAGAAATACTGAGCATGTGAAAATGCCTTTACTGACTTAGAGACCACTAGTGAAATTATTATTATTATTATTATTATTATGTATATGTATATTTTAACCAGAGCACTGCTCACCTATAGCTTATGGTAGTGTGGGGGATTAGACCTAAGACTTTAGAGCCTCAGGCTTAGAGTTTTTTTCTTTAACCATTATGCTATTACCCCCGCCCCACCGGTGAAATTTTATTTCAGGAGTATGGAATGTACCATGAGTTTCATTTGTGACATATTGTTTCTTTTTTTCCTCCTCCTCCTCTATTTTTTTTTTTTCCCACCAGAGTTATCACTGGGGTTTGGTGCCAGCATAATGAATCCACTTCTCCCAGAAGACATTTTTTTTCTTTTTTTTTTCTTATAGGACAGAGAGAAATTGAGAAGGGAGGGGATAGATAGGTAGAACGAGAAAGAGCCGTCTGCAGCACTGCTTTACCACTAATGTAGCTTCCCTATGCTGGTGGGGCTTGCAGCTTAAACCTGGTTTAACTTGTGTATTCCATTGCCTGGCCCCTGATATACTAAGTTTCAAGGGTCCTGGAGATATTTAAATGATCATAGCAAGCTAGCAGATGGATATAAGACTAGGAACATACCTAAAATGGACTTCTTAGCTTCTATCCACCCTAAGATCCCCATTCTCTTTTGCTTTCTATTCCTACTTTTTAGTTCCTGTTCATTAAACACTTTGTCTAGCTTTATATCTTACCATCTTTTAGCCATTATGTTGCAGATGCTACTGTGATTCCCTCCTGACTTTTCTGGGCAGACGACCTCACCAGTAAGTCTTAGAACCTCACCTCTCCAGAGCCCTACCCAACTAGGGAAAGATAGAAACAGGCTGGGGCTATGAATCAACCTGCCAACACCCAGGCCCAACAGAGAAGCAATTACTGAAGTCTCCTCCTCTGGAGGTAGAGAACTCTCACCTTCTGCACCCCATAAAGATCTTTGTTCCATACCTCCAGCAGGGGGAAAGGTTAGTGGAAGATGACTAGAGGACTCTGAATTGCAATTAAGGTTAGTGGAAGATGACCAGAGGACTCTGAATTGCAGTTCTATCAGGACCCAGAGAGAAAGGTGAAAAAAAGGAAGGAAATTCAGAACAGTAAGAAGTATAGGTTGATTAAGAAAGGAAGAGAAGGCAGACCATAGGGAAAAAAAAGGGGGGGAGGGGATAGATATAAATATAGTTATAGAAATAATAGTCAACCCATATCTGTGACCTTGGGAGAACTACTGCAGTTCCCAATGGAGGGAATGGGGACACAGAACTCTAGTGGTGGGAATGGTATGGATCATAATTTTGTGGATCAGTATTAACTCACAAATCAAATCAAATTAAATATAAATACTTCAGAGCTAGAAAGAAATATCTGAGCTGACCACTTAAATTTTGGGCCATCATCATATAAACAGTATTTTAAACTGACAATGAATAAAATTATATAGGAGAGAAATATGGAATTAGAAGAGCTAAAATTGAACTATAAGGAACTACTTCACTGAAAGTATAGGCAAAGAGTCTTGGGAGAAAAGACAAAAGAGAGCATATCTGCCTATAAAAAAAACAACTCTAGAATGGGATTTGGGGTGGAGATTGATGGCAGACATGCAGAGGGAACAGCAAGAATTTAGAATAAAGCAGCGTGGGGTGGGGTGGTGGCACACCTGATTATAATGTTATAATGTGAAAGAACCTGGGTTCAAGTCCCAGTCCCCACCTAAAGGGGGAAAGTTTCATGAGTGGTTACGCAGGGGTGCAGGTTTCTCTATCTCTATCTCTATCTATCTTTCTCTACCACCCCCTTTTCTCTCAATTTCTGGCTTTATATCCAATAGATAAATACAAAGATTAAAAAAAGAATAATAAAGCAGTAAAAAGTTAAATTCTGAGCATATTGACAATTTGATTAGCTTGGTTGAAGAATAGGGTATATGAATTGGTGTAGTGAGAAGAAAGCTTAAAAATTAGGTGGGATCAAACCAAGGTAAAACTGTGGTTCAAATATTTGGCTTTTATCCAAATGGTATGTTTTCAAGAAAATCACTTCAGAATAAAGTGGTAAATGAACTTCTCTATGATCACAACTGATCACTGAAAGGGAGATAAGTTAGGGGGCATAAGGGAGAGGGCATTAAGAGTTAATTCAGATTTTTATATCAGTAAAATACTTAATTTCAACAGTTACTACTGAAAAGACTCTTTTTAGAGATACACATAGACAGGGACATGTACACCCCCCCCCCCATCTGGCCCTGTGCAACGGGGTAGTTTCTATTTACCTATATGAAATGGCTAGTATAAGAGTGTAAATAAAGTTTCCACCCCCTCCTAATTAAATCAACATTTCCTTGAAATGCTAGGCTGTCTGGGTAAAACCCAGTTTAAGAATTTTTTTTTTTTAAAGAAATGCTGCAATCAACTGGCAGTTTAATTTCTAACAGTAACAGGCTTTCGAATTCCCTAAGGTGTGGTTTTCCCATTCCACTGAGCCAGTATAGGCCACCTTGGAAATCAGTCAAGAGTTGGAATTGACTCAGTACTCAACACAGTGACCGGAGACATTAGCTATAGTGGCAACCTAATTGTAATGTAATTCTAGTAATATACGCAGTTAGCACTGAGCACAATTTAAGGTTCCCTGCCTAGAGTTTCAGGAAAGCCATGCTGTTATTGTAATGAACCTACTGCTTTGCTGCTCCAGTTTTAGTTCTTAGTTTTATTACTCAGGATGAGTTCCTTGGTTGTTTCTAAAACTTCTCCAAGAGAAAGAAATGGTAATAATTCTGTATGCCAACTTCGTACTACTCAGAAAGACTTCATCAACATTGGCTATTAAAGCTATTTCAGACCTCTTTACTATTCTTTCTTGCATGAATTATATAACTTAATCTGCTCAATAACTATACACAGGCATTATTATCAACTTTCAAGTTTAAATAACTTAATTAACTCATATAGACTAGTAACAGTGAATGGAGGTATCAGGATTCAGAAGAGATCAGGTGTGTTCAGGGTGGTATGGCCAAAGACTGTTATCAGGATTCATTACCAATGCTAATCTGATCAGTTTGATTCCTGAGTTTATCTTTTCCTAGAACCTACATTACTGTTAATGGCATATGTTCTTACATTCATAGGAAGTTATATATTCATTTGCCTACTCAATTTAGCATAAAATTTTCTTTAAGAATCCAGATTTCACCAGGTTCTTTGCAGACTTATCAAATAGTCAATAGCTACCTAAGGCAGAAAAAAAATATATATGAAGGGATAGAGAGAAAAGAACAAAGGCTATTGCAGCAGGAATAGAAATAGCTCAACCTATAGTGAAAAATCTTTATCAAAGATTTGTTTCAGGTAAAACAACAAAAATGACAGGAACCAAGAGTTAGCTCACTGGGCATAGTGCATGCCTAGCCGTACCCTGGATTTGAGCACTGGCATCACATAGGAGTACCATGGATTACACAAATAAGCTCCCAGGGTGATGGAGAAGTGTTGCTGAACTCACCTCTCTTTCTCTCCCTCCCACTCTTCTGTCTTTAACTTTCACTCCGTCTCTATATAAAGAATGAAAAAGTTGGGCCTTGGAGGTTGTTCAGAGGTATCAAGCATGTATGAAGTGCCCTGGATACATTTCTCTGGTTCCACATAAAATTACTTTAATAATTAAAAGAAATCTAGGTAGATTGTGAGGTTGGGGAATAGTCATTCATTTGACATTGGACTAGAGATTTGTAGCACAACTAGGATTTATTGCAATATTTCTTTCAAATATCTGGGATTGTAAAATTACTGATTTAAACTAATTCTAACAGGGACCAGGGGAGGGCATACCTATTAGAGTACACAGGCTACCATGCACTTAAGGACCCTGGTTCAAGTCCTCAGTCCCTACTTGTAGGGAAGGTCTTTCTCTCTCTTTATTTGTCTCTGTCTCTGTAAGAAAAAGAGAGAAAATATAATGACTACCAGGAGCAGTGAAGTAATCATGTAGGCACTGAGTACCAACAATAACCCTGGAGGCAGAACAAACAAACAGACAGATTCTGCTATATTCATATAGTGTGAGACTGAATTTTTGAAGTATAAAATGCATATTATAAATTTAAATATGAGTTCCAGTACTTCCCAGTCATGTGACCTTTCTTTAATTATTTAAACTTATCTCAAAACCAACTTTTGCAAAAGAGATATAACATTACACACTTGATAAAGAGAGGTAAAGACTCCACAGCACTTATGCTTCCCTGGTGGCACAGTACTCTCATGTGGTGTGTTAGGTGCTCAAATCTGGAAGAAATGCAATGACAAGGCAGGCAGACACTCTAAAGGATGAGCTATCTCACTGACTCCCACGATATCTATTTAATTGATATTTAGGAAACAAAAACCTGTTTCACACAGAAAACTCAGAATACTAAAAAAAAAAAAAAAAAAGATAATGGTGAATATCAATTTATCTATTTTTGCCACCAAGGTTTTTACTGGGGCTTGGTGCTGGCTCAATGACTCTACTGCTTCTAGTGACCATCCACTTTTTTTGATAGAGACAGAAAGAGGAGAGGAAGAGAGCAGAGACAGAGAGAGAAGGGAGAGAGAGACTTGCAGCTCTACTTTACCACTTATGAAGTTTAATCCCTTGCAAATGGGGGTTGGGGATTTGAAGCTGTGTCCTTGGCTAGGAATGTGTGCATTCTATTGGATACACCACCACTTGGCCCTGATAATGGTGACTATTTATCATCCACCTAAATTGCATGGTATGAAAAGTCTCATTTTCATTATCCTATAGAATCTAATTTATGGGGTGACTGTAAAGATTTGATTATTTTTCTCTTACGAAGGTGAAATTTGGGTCTGGAGAATCTACTTCCAGGTGCCTTCTTTTCCTGGCTGACAGCTTCCCCAAATCTTGACATTTCCCACATCCTGAGAATCCTAAAGACATTAAAAGTGTTAGGTTATGTGAACAAGAAACCATGTGATTAGGCACTTGGAACTTCCAGTCCCATCCACAGACCTGCTGGAGGGGAGAAGAATTGAAAGTTGAGTACCATAGCTAACTGCTAATAAAAGGCCAAGGCAAAGAGTTCTGAGAGCTTCCAGGTTGGGGAACAGGTAGAAGTGCTGGGAAAATGATGCACTTGGAAAGAGCGTGGAAGTAGATGCTTTTTCCCTTGTGAACATTAATATTTAGCTCTTTATTTAAATGATGTCAGAAGGCTAGAAAGTGCTCACAAATGTGTAACTCAGTAGACTACCTTACAGCATCTTCTATTTACTTCTCTGGTAGAACTGAAAAGGTGATCCTCCAGAGGTTCTATCAAGGGTTATTAGACTTGGGCAGGCATACTCTATTAACCTTCTCCTCTGCATTTTTATTTCCAAGCGAATTTTATTTGTTGTTGAGACCACTATGTGATTTTTGTTTGAGGTCATCACCCCTCTTCCTCCTCCTTCACTTTGTTCTATCTATCCCTCAGTTAGGTCCTTTTATAATAAATCAGTAATTGAGAGACTAAATTGGCATCCTAAGTTTTGAGATCCATCCTAGCAAATTATTCAAAACAGAGGAGGGGATTGTGGGAACCTCTGATTTAGAGTTAGTCAGTCAGAAGCACAGGTTTAAAAGCCTGGGCTTACCAAGTTGCAGATGCTATCATGACACCATCCTGACCTCCCTGGGCAGACAACCTCACCAATGTGTCTTGGAATTTCACCTCTCCAGAGTCCTGCCTCACAAGGGAAAGATAGAAATAGTCTGGGGCTATGGATCACCATGTTCAGTGGAGAAGCAATTATAGAAGCCATACCTCCCACCTTCTGCACTCCACAAAGAATTTTTGTTCATACTTCCAAGGGAAGATAAAGAATAGGGAAGCTTCCAATGGAGGTGATAGGACACAGACCTCTGGTAGTAGGAAGTGTGTGTAATTGTACCCCTATTATCTTGCAATCGTGTTAATCATTATAAAATCACCAATAAATTTTTTTTTAAAAAAAGCCTGGGCTTATGATTGGTATCTAAACAGGAAAACAGTCTTTAGAGACTGAAACTTTTACCTGCAGAATCTGATCCTAGCTCTAGGTTAATGAGTGTCAGAAAGGAGCTGAATTGAGTCCTCAGACACCCTGATGGTATACCAGAACTATTGATTGGTGTGAAGGAGCCTTACCACACACACACTGCAACTGGGCCCAGGGACCCCTTCCACTAAAGTAGCTCCTTCACACAGTGACAACTTAGTGTCACTGTTGGCAGCTGTCTTCAGTCCCTTCTTCCCACCCCCCAGGTGGCTTTACACCACAGGCTACTTGAATATTCTTAACATGACAACTGTCTTTCCCCAGAGTGAGCAATTTAAGAAAAAGAAGGATGGAAACTATAATAGCAATTCTGAACTAGCCTCCAAAATCACACTTCATCATTTCTATTGATTCTGCAGGCTGGTTGAATTCAGGGAGGGAAGGGGCTAGATGAGAAGAGGTTCGCTGGTGGTCATCTGGGAGCTGGCTACTATAGTAAGGTCAAGTGAGAAAAAAAAAAAGGAAATAAAATGCTAGAAATGTATTCTGTATGTGATGCAAGGAACAACCCAGATATAGGCAAAAGCAAAAAGTAATATCACTGCAATTCCTAAGCTAGAGAACTAAAAGGAAAGACATATGTTACCAGAGATAAAGCTTAGACCCAGTGATGGATGCTGGGATCACAGGGGCTCATTCTAGGACAAGACAGAGATACAGAGGAGGTACAGCTGCTGCTGGAACCACTGGCTGAGGCAAGAGGGTAAGGGAATGAACTTTATTTCTTCTTTCCTGCAGCATTTTATCCCCCTACTCTGGTTCTCTCCTTGAACTATACAAGGGTCTATTTAGCACAGGACCCTTGTGGCATCCACCATTCAACTCACTTGAGCCACAGGACAGAGCTGAGGGAAGGTGAAGAATAGTACAGAGGCAGCACAAGGACTGGGTGAAACTATAGGGAACAATGCTTCCCCTATCCCCCTCTTTTTCCCTCAGAGGATTGTTCAGCTCAGGCTTATGTGGGGCAAGAGAAAACCGAACCTGGTACTTTGAAGTCTCTGCCATGAAAGTCTTTTGCATAACCACTGTGCTATTTTCACAGCCCTTTAATTAATTTTTTATAAGGTGAAACAACAACAACAAAATTTTATGTCTCTTAATTTAATGGTGAATTCAGTGTCAGAATCTTTCTATGAAAGCCTTATTTAAAGGGACCTGGGGCAGGGGGCAGGTGGTGGCATAACGGGTTAAGTGCACATGGCGCAAAGCACAAGGACCAGCCTAAGGATCCTGGTTTGAGCCTCCAGCTCCCCATCTGCAGGCTGGGGGGTCGCTTCATGGAGGGGTGAAGCATGTCTGCAGGTGTCCATCTTTCTCTCCCCTCCTCTCTCGACTTCTCTCTGTCCTGTTCAACAGCAACAACAACAATGACAACAATATTAATAATGATAACAACAAAGGAAATAAAGGGGAAAAATAGACTCCAGGAGCAATGGATTCATAATGCAGGTACCTAGCCCCAGCAATAACCGTGGAGGCAAAAAAAAAAAAAAGTTTAAAATGTCAGAAAATAAAAAGGAAAACAAAAAAATATATATAATAAATAAATCAATAAGGGGACCTGACGGTGGGAGGGTGTGACTATTTTCCTTAAACCTAGACAAAAAAAGAGGAGCAGTTAAAGCTTCTAAAAGCACTCCCTACCACCTCTAATTCTAATTTTCTCAGTTCACTCTTGTTTTTCTTTCTTTCTTTTTTTTTTCTTCAATTTTACTTATATTATTGGGTATAGACAGAGAAATTGAGAGGAAAAAAGAAGGGAAAGAGAGGAAGAGGAAAAGGCAAACGTTTTACTGCTGGTGAAACTTTTGCCCTATAGGTGGAAACTGGAGGCTTCAACCTAGGTCCTTGCACAGTGTAATATGTGCAATCATCCAGGCACACCACTGCCCACCTTTTTTTTTTTTTTAAATAGTATTTACCATTTTCTGACAATAAATAGCTATTGCTCGGTGTGCTGATTGTCTTTGCCATGAAGAACTTTTTAGTTCTTGCCTCTGTATTCTGTGGACCTAGAACATGTGCGTCATGGATGGTATTCACCACACATACCTTTATAAATGCATTCCACAAATAATTGCTGTAACTGGAAGAAAATATTTCACAAATATGCAGGAAGCAGAGTACCTTATTCTCTGGATAAGATGGATCCCAGGGGTTCACCAGTTTCCAGCAGAGCTCCTGGATTATGTTCAAACTATCTCATTTCATCAGGTTAAAAACAAACAAACAAACTGCTCTTCTTCTTACAGCACAACCCAAAGGATCTCAGCATTGCCGAGTGAAAAACACAATCACTTCCATTCATCACCAATGAAAGGCAGGGAATGATTGGATGGGTGTCCTGGGCACCTTGGTGTGCACCAACTTGTTCTATTCGATGTTATTACTAATGGAAGAAGGAGAGAGTAAATGCCCTGTTGTGTATAATATCAATGGCATGAGTCTTGATAGATAAATGTAACCTTATGACGTTTATGGATTAGTCATCAGGGAGAGTCTCTCCTGTATTTGCAGAAAGGCTTTCAGTGCCACCCTGCACTGGATGGCTGGGCACTGAGATAAGTAAAGCAAACATCTGTGCTCAAGGGAAGAGCTGCAGTTGATCTCTAATGTTTGGGTCAGAGGAGACCTTCAGTTCTAAGGATGAAGAATGAGGTTTTATAGCATTTATGGTTTCTTTTTGCCAGGTACTTTCTATCTGTTATTGCAGGCAAGACTTTCATTGATCTTTCTCCCAGCTGTTATTTATTCTCTCCTTTTAGCTTCAGCAAAGGAGGAAGATGAAGGGCCCCAGTGCTTTGTCATTTTCTAATATGTCTGAACAGTGTAGAAGTTTCTAAATAAGAAAACCAATAGTTATTTTCTTATTGATACCCATTGCATTTTGTTACCTTTGAGAACATAAGGACTGTCCTTGGAGTACAGAGACTGGTCAGGATTGGAATTGAGATTTTTTTTCACTTTTTTTAAAAGACTATATTTATTTTTTAATGAGAAAGTTAGACAAAAGAGAAAGACCCAGACATCATTCTGGCATATGTGCTGCCAGGGATCTAACTCAGGACCTCATACTTGAAAGTACAGTGCTTTATTCACTGTGTCACCTCCAGGACCACTTTTTTTTTTTCACTTTTCATGGGAAGTTAATTCTTTTTTTTTTAAATGTATTTATTTATTAGATAGAGACAGAGAGAAGTTGAGAGGGAAAGGGGAGATAGAAAGAGAGAGAGAGGGACCAGGTGGTGGTACACCTGGCTAAGCGCTCACATTACAGTGTGCAAGGATACAGGTTCAAACCCCTGGTCCCCACCTGCAGGGGGAAAGCTTTGCAAGTGGTGAAGCAGGGCTGCAGGTGTCTCTCTGTCTCTCTTCATGTCCATCTTCCCCTCCCCTCTCAATGTCTCTCCGTCTCTATCCAATATATATATGGAGCCATGTCCTAGACCGGCTCATTAGAAAAAAAAAAGAGAGAGAGAGAGAGAGAGAGAGAGAGAGAGAGAGAAAGAGAGACAGTTGCAGCACTGCTCCACCACTTGTGAAGATTTTCCCCCCTGCAGGTAGGAACTAATGGTTTGAACCCTGGTCCTTGTGCATGATGTATGTGTACTCTACCACATGCACCATTACCTGGCCCTAGGAGGTGAACTCTTACATATTATCTCTGAGTCATTAGTAGCTCTCACCAATATACTCTCACCCATTCACTTAATGTGATCTGCCAATATTTTATGTATGTCTCTCTTTTTACTCTGATCAATTTCTTCAACAGTAGGGAGGAACATCTCTGCAGCAGAAGAATTAGGAAAGAATGCCAGAGTGGTCCCAGCCCCCTGGCTCCCCACATGCAGGGAGGTTGCTTCACCAGTAGTGAAGCAGGTCTGCAGGTGTATCTATCTGTCTGCCCCTCCTCTATCAATTTCTCTCTGTCCTATCCAACAATGAGAACAGTGACAACAACAATAATGACAACAACAACAATAACAACAATAATAAGCGACAAAAGAGAAAAAATAGCCTCCAGAGGCAGTGGGTTCATAGTGCAGGCACCAAGGCCCAGAAATAACCCTGGAGGCAAATAAATAAATAAATAAATAAATAAAGTTACCTTTATTTATTTATTGGCTAGAGACAGCCAGAAATTGAGAGGAAAGGGGGTGACAAAGAGGGAGAGACAGAGAAACATGTAGCACTGCTTCTCTACTTGCAAAGGTTCCCCCTGCAGGTGGGGACCAGGGGCTCGGACCTGGGTCATTGCACATTGTAACATGTGTGTCAACCTGGTGTGCCAGCACCCGGCCCCAAATGAAATGTCATTTCATTTTTTTTTAATTTCTTTATTGGGGAATTAATGTTTTACATTAGATAGTAAATGCAATAGTTTGTATATGTTTAAGATTTCCCAGTTTTCCATATAATAATACAACCCCCTCTAGGTCCTCTGTCATCCTTTTGGGACCTGAATTCTCCGCCCTATCCACCCACCCCAGAGTCTTTTACTTTAATGCAATATGCCAATTCCAGTTCACATTTTACTTGTGTTTTCTCTTCTGATCTTGTTTTTCAACATCTACCTAAGAGTGAGATCATCTGTTATTCATTCTTCTGTTTCTGACTTATTTCACTTAACATGATATTTTCAAGCTCCATCCAAGATCAGCTGAAAATGGTGAAGTCACCATTTTTAATAGCTGAGTAGTAATTCCATTGTGTATATAGACCACAACTTGCTCAGCCACTCATCTGTTGTTGGACACCTGGGTTGCTTTCAAGTTTTAGCTATTATATATTGTGCTATTATATATTAGGTGTGTTGAGTTCCTTAGGATATATCCCCAGGAGAGGAATTGCAGGATCATAGGGTAGGTCCATTTCTAGCCTTCTGAGAGCTCTCCAGACTGTTCTCCACAGAGGTTGGACCAATTTACATCCCCACCAGCAGTGCAAGAGGGTCCCTTTGACCCCACAACCTCTCCAGAATTTGCTGCTGTTACCTTTTCTGATGTATGACATCCTCACAGGAGTAAAGTAGTATTTCACTGTTGTCTTTATTTGTATTTTGGTGACAATCAAAGACTTGGAACATTTTTTCATGCGTTTCTCGGCCATTTAGATCTCTTCTGTGGTGAATATTCTGTCCATGTCCTCTCCCCACTTTTGGATGGGGTTGTTTTCTTGTCATTTAGTTTGGTAAGCTCTTTGTATATTTTGGTTATTAAACACTTGTCTTATGTATGGCATGTAAAGGTCTTCTCCTATTCTGTGAGGGGTCTCTTGGTATGGGTAGTGGTTTCTTTTGCTGTGCAGAAGCTTTTTAATTTGATGTAGTCCCATAGGTTTAAGCTTTACTTAGTCTTTGTAATTGGATTTGTTTCATTGAAGATGTCTTTAAAATTTATGCAGAAAAGAGTTCTGCTAATATTTTCCTCTAAGTATCTTATAGTTTCTGGTCTAACATTCAAGTCCTTGATCCACTTGGAATTTACTTTTGTGTTTGGTGAAATATAGTGGTTCAGTTTCATTCTTCTGCATGTTTCAGCCCATTTATTCCAACTCCATTTGCTGAAGAGATTCTGCTTTCCCCATTTAATAGTCTGGGCACCTTTGTCAAAGATTAGAAGTCCATAGGTGTGGGGCTTATTTATGGGCTCTCAATTCTATTCCACTGATCAGTATGTCTGTTCACGTTCCAGTACCAAGCAGTATGCCACCAAGATAGAGAACCTGGAAGAAATGGATAATTTCCTAGATATGTACGAACTTCAAAAATTAGATAGAGAGGAACTAGATAATAAGAACAGGCCCATCACAGCTAATTAAATTGAAACAGTTATCAAAAACCTTCCCATGAATAAAAGTCCTGGACCAGATGGTTTTTTACAAATGAATTCTACAAAACCTTCAAGGAAGAGTTAATATCTCTACTTTTAAAAGTCTTCCAGAGCTTGAAGACCCTGGAACACTCGCTTCCAGCTTTTATGAAGCCAACATCACTCTTATACCAAAAGCAGACAGGGACACAACCAATAAAGAAAACTACAGGCCAATATCTCTGATGAACATAGATGCTAAAATACTGAACAAAATTCTAGTCAATTGGATACAGCAGTATATTAAAAAAATTGTTCATTATGACCAAGTGGGGTTTATTCCAGGGATGCAAGGTTGGCTTCATATACATAAGTCAATCAATATGATCCACCACATCAACAAACACAAGACCAAAAACCACATGGTCATATCCATAGATGCAGAGAAAGCCTTCAGCCTTTGGGGTGCTTTTAGCTGGACTCTTGTCCTGGTTCATTTCTCCAATATTTCTTCTTGTTGGTTTTACCATTTTATATAGTGTGTTATGAGGTCCCTCTCTCAGTTCTTTTCCAATTATTGATCACTCTTGCCTGGATTGACTTGTGTCTAAGTAAGGTAATTAAAGGGTTCACAGTTGTGGAAATTGACAGTTGTTTCAATAATATTTTAATCCCTTAGTTGGAGCTCAGTGGCTTAAAAGCCTCTTTTGTTCTTTTTCTTCCCTCTAGGCTATGGAAGCCTGAGTCTTTTTAAACTATAAGTAGGCTTCTTAGTTTAAGTCCTCACTGCTGACCAAGAGATAATGCAGGGTGGGGCAGAGATAATCCAGTGGTTATGCAAAGAGACTCTCACAGCTCCACTGCTAGGCCACCGAGATATAGATCTTCTCCTGAATTTCTTGGTTAGTTCTCTGTCCCCTAGTGTCAGCACAGGGCCTCCCCGCTGCTGCTCCAGCTTCTGAGGGCAGTAGCAATGGAGATTCACAGTTGCATTTGGTGAGTCTTAGGGGAGTCCTCTCCTTCCTTCAACCATCTTTTTGTTGATGAAACAGACTGGAGGTGGTGTCTCAACTCATAAACTGCCAGATTGTTATCAGCCACTAAATCTCTCCCATGGCTCCTCTCTGTCCTGGAGCCACACATGTTTGCACTCACTGGTAATTTGGTGGGTTCTTGAAGTCTTTCTAGTCCTGTCTTGTTGAAGTCAGGAAGAGTTTGAAGTCACTGAAGAGTTTGGTACCTCAGACATGAGTGTCTGTTTGCATAATTATTATGCTCTCTCCCCTTCCCATTCCTTTTCTTTATATTTATATATCTGATGGCAAGACTTATGCTTGTAGTCAGACTTTTGAGATTTTAGCACCTAGTAGAATTTTCCCCTGCTACCTTGTAGTAATGTTTAATGCTGTTTAACATATATTCTTTCCTAAGATAACAACTGTTTTATTTTTACTTAGAGAGAGGAGAGAAAGAAAGAGAGGTGAGATACTACACAGTACTGTTGACCATCTAATGGAAACTCCCTCATGTGGTGGCAGGATTTGAAATCAGGGCCTTCCCTTATGGTAAGGTGCAAGATCTATCAAAGAGTCCCTGACCCCCCACCCATACACCAATCATTTTAATGAACATTTAATAACTTGCCTGTATAATAACTTATTTCATACACAGAAGTGTTGGAGATATACTTGCAGATTTAGTTATTGATTCAAGAATTTATTGCCTGGATGAAGATACATATTTATAATGAGTAACTTCAAAACACTGCAGAGACCAGGCAGTAGTGTACCCACTTGAGTGTGCATGTTATAATGTGAAAAGTTTCAGGTGCAAGCACCCCAATTCCCACATGCAGGGGAAAGCTTCACAACCAGTGAAGTAGTGCTGCAGATGTCTCTCTGTTTCTCTCCCTATTTCCCCCTTCCCTCTCTATTTCTCTTTCTATCCAAATAAATAAATAAATAAATAAATAAATATTTTTAAATAGTAAGAGTTCTATGATAATAAGATGCCAGTAAACTATGGAAATATAAAGAAGCATTTCCTTTCAGCCAAGATTGCAGGAGTTATAAAGGCTACTTAGAGGAATGATGACTAAATGGAGCTTTGAAGGCTGAATAGCTATTTAGACAGAAGAATAGGGACAGAGTAGAATTTTACAGGCAGAGAGGAAGATATCTGTGAAGAGAATGGACATATAAGTTGGTATAGTGGACTTTGAGAATATTGCACAGTTCAATATCCCCTGATCCTTTGTTTCAAAAGAGAAATAGAATATGAGTCTTGAGAGATGGACAGAGGCCAAATCACAGAGAACCTTGAGTGTCACGGTGGTAAAATGCCAGAAATCTGATGAATATAGTGAGATTTATTTTTTAAACAACTCAGCTTACAGTCTTGACTGACTATTTAATGTAAAAGGATGACCTATATATTAAAAGTCCTCCCCTTAAAGTGGCATAGATAGTATAGATAGTGGGGAGATCAATTGAAGAGTTGGTATTCAAAGTGCAGTTCCATCATGAAACACCTTACAGGTCTGAGCCACAAAGCAGAGGAAATAACACACTGCATAGATAGCAAATTGCCTCAGTAGGCAGAGAAAATGGAGCATGAAGTTGGAATTGTTGCTAACCTGTCACAAAGTACATGACTAGGAAGAAAACTTACCTACAGTGAGGTTACAGGAGAATGTCAGCACAGAGTAGTGGAAATGAAACTAGCATGGTCAAATCTGGCATCCCTATGAACCAATAATTAAGGAAGTGTGAACTCCACAGTCTTCTTTGTTTAATGCATGACATTCACTTATAATTAGAGACGTGAACTGAATCTTCAGACCTAATTGCTATGATGAATATACCTGCAGTAAGATTTTCTTCTATGTTGCTTCTGCCTAAAATATCTATGATGGGTCTATTAGTAAGGATTATGTGGGCATTTTTAAATTTATTGCTTCTCTGCTTGAAAGAACATGCTTAGTTTGAAAATTCTGTTCTGTAGCATCAATAAATGTTTATTCATCCTCAAAAGTTTTTTCTAAGCAGCACTCTGATACTGAAAGATCTTGGGAAGAATACAAGCAAACTTACAGCATATCTGGCTTGCTATCTATTTTTATCATTTCAAATTTTAGGGTAACTGCTGAGCTATTAAAGCCTGTACTACACATATTTTTACTTTATCTTGATTTATTATCATTGCCAGGGCATTAATGTTCTTTTTTTTTTTTAAAAAAAAAACATTTTATTTTTTATTATTGAGAAAGGAGGAGAAACAGAAAGAAGCAGACTTCACTCTAGTACATGTGCTGCCAGGGATTGAACTCAGGACCTCATGCTAGAGAGTCCAGTGCTTTATCCACTGCACCAACTCCCAGGCATTGATAACAGGCATTAATGTTCTAAGATGACATTTTTCACAGAGAGAGAGAGAGAGAGAGAGAGAGAGAGAGAGAGGTTATGTACCCATAGTACCTTCCTTGCCCCAGTGCTACAGTACTTCCATGTGGTGTACCAGCGGTTTAACCCTTGGAATCATGCTGGGAAAATAAGACTCCTTCCCAGATGAACTATCTCAACACAGTCCCTTTTGGTGAGAATGGGGATAAAGAACTCTGGTGGTGGAAATGGTACAGAATTATACCCCTTTTATCTTATAATTTTGTAAAACAATATTCAGTCACTAATAAAATTAAAAAAAAAAAAAGAAGAAACACCTTCGATGGAAAGAGGGACACACTCTTTTTCTCCTAGAGTGATTTTGACTTACCATGGAAGTCTGAATGTAAATAAGCTTCTGTGGTTGAAGTGGAATAGAATTGAGAATCTGGAAATAAGCCCCAGATGTCCTATGGACATCTAATAATTTGACAAAGGGCTCTAAATGTTAAATAAACAAAGGAAAGTCTCTTCAACAAATGGTGTTGGGAATATTGGGTTGAAGCATATAGAACATTGAAACTAGATCACTACATTTCACCACACATGAAAGTAAAGTCCAAATGGATTAAGGATCTGGGTGTTAGTTCAGACCATCAAATATTTAGAGGGAAATATTGGCAGAAATCTTTTCTTTTCTTTATAATTTATTTTCTAAATTTATTTATTTATTTTTCCTTTTGTTGCCCTTGTTTTTTTTTTATTGTTGTTGTAGTTATTATTGTTGTTGTTACTGTCATTGCTAGGACAGAGAGAAATGGAGAGAGGAGGGGAAGACAGAGAGGGGGAGAGAAAGATAGATAACTGCAGACCTGCTTCATCGCCTATGAAGTGACACCTCTGCAGGTGGGGAGCCGGGGTCTTGAACTGTGATCCTTATGCTGGTCCTTGCACTTCATGCCATGTGTGCTTAAGCCACTGTGCTACTGCCTGACTCCCTCTTTTTATAATTTCTTTTGTATTAGTGAATTAATATTGATTTACACAGTTGTAAGACAACTGGAGTATAAATCCATATAGTTTCTACTGCCAAAGTTCTGTGTCTCATCCACTCTACTGGAAACTGAAATAGCCCTTTGCAGGACACATGAAACTTTACTATAATCAGAGCTGCAATTACGGGTCAATTCCAGTGATTTTCTTTCCCTTTTTTCCAGATGTATTTTGCTTCCTCCTGTCAGAAAGTTCTTGCGTACACTGTTCCCTCTGTCTGGAAAACTAAGCTTAGCCCAGTGTTCAGATCCAGATAACTTTGTCTCATTCTACAATGATCTTTTCCTCACTTTTCAGTCTAATTCTGTTCTTTTTAATATTTCCTTTAATTTATTCTGTGCAGTCATTCAGTTTATACTACAGGCTTTTTTTCATTATTTATTTTTTCTTTTTACCAAAGCACTGCTCAGCTTTGGCTAATGGCTGTGTTGGGTATTGAAACTGAAATCTCTGGTGCCTCAGACATGAAAGTTTGTTATGAGCTATATGAGAAGGTGCTCAAGTCACTGATCATCAGAGGAATACAAGTAAAGACAACAAGAGATATCACTTGACACCTGTGAGAATGTCATACATCAGAAAGGACAGAAACAACAAATGTTGGCGAAGATATGGGGGAAAAGGGACACTTCTACATTATTAGTGGGAGTTTAAAATGGTCCGATCACTGTGGAAAGCAGTCAGGAGATTTCTCAGAACACTAGAAATAAACCAACCCTATGACCAAGAAAACCCTCTCCTGGGGATTTACCCAAAGGAAAAACAGAAAAGCAAAACAACACAATACAAACACCTGTAAGAAGAGATCTATGTATACCTATGTTCACACCAGCACACTTTATAATCTCCAGAACCTGGAATTATCCCAGATATCAGGTGAATGGCTAAAACAAAACAAAATGGTGATAATATATTTATCTGAGCTGTTAAAATGTTGAAGTCACCTCTTTAGCATCATCTTAGATGAAACTTGAACATATCATGTTACAGGAGATAAGCCAAAAGGACAAGGACAAATACCAAATGATATCATTTATAAGCAGGACTTAATATGTAGAGAGAAGGAGGGAGAACACACAGTGAAATGTGGACTGCACATGATGTATTGTACCAAAACAAATAACTCTGGGAAAGGAGGGTGAGGGAGGGGTGGATGAAAACTTGGGGGGTCCTGATTCATAATGAAACTGTATCCATGTGTCCATGAACAAAGTGTGGACCATTAACAAATGGTGTGTGAACTGCTGTGTTCTGTCTCCTGACCCTATACTGTTATCTTGACAGCACATATTGCCATTGATATTCTCTCTCTTTAATCAGACTATAAATCTACTCAGCCCTATATTTTTATCTGTTTACCATGAAATTTTAGTCTTATTAAAGAAGCTGGCATGTATTTCTGAGTAAATGAATGAATGGATGAATGAATGATTACAAAAATCAGAAATTTACGCATAGAAAAAGTAGTTGTGAAAGAACTACCTTTGAAAAATCTTTTTATTTATTTATTCCTTTTGTTGTCCTTGTTTTATTGTTGTAGTTATTGGTGTTGTTGATGTCACTGTTGGATAGGACAGAGAGAAATGGAGAGAGGAGGTGAAGACAGAGAGAAAGATAGACACCTGCAGACCTGCTTCACCGCTTGTAAAGCGACTCCCCGCAGGCGGGGAGCCGGGGGCTTGAACCGGGATCCTTAAGTCGGTCTTTGTGCCACCTGTGCTTAACCCGCTGTGCTACTGCCCGACTCGCAGAACTACTTTTAAGATCTAAAGGGGGTTGAATTGTTATGTGGAAAACTGGGAAATGTTATGCAAGTACAAACTATTGCATTTTACTGTCAACTGTAAACCCTCAATAAAGAAATTAAAAAAAAAAAAAAAAAGAAGATCAAGGGACCAGGAAAACAACATAATGTTTCTGCAAAAGACTTTCATACCTAAGGCTCTGAGGTCTCAGGTTCAATCCCCAGCACCACCATAAGTCAAAGCTGAGAAGTGTTCTGGCTTCTCTTTATCTTTGTATCTCTCTTTTATAAAAAGAAGTAAACAAACAAATGAGATATTTTTAAAAAGAATGAACAGGATCATCATTGAATCCTCTCTGACACCAATAGCTCGGGGCTCTTGGATGCCAGTATCTCCAATTGTATTTCATGCTGCAAAAGTCATGTGGAAACTTTTCCTAGGCTATTGGATGTATAGTAAAGATACAACAGAGAGCAAGAGGGATGCAGTCTCAACTCATGGCATTTACATAGTGGGAGACTGCAGATCTTTTTCTCTGCTTTAAATTGAAATTTTTGTTGAGGAAGCAGCTGATACACACACACACACACACACACACACACACACACAGAGTTGTAAAATGTAATGCAAAAGCTTATAAAGTAATATCACAAGCAGAATACTGACATTGGTACAGACTTGTAGTTTTTAAACAACTACAGTTGCGATAAACACTAAGAAAGAAAAAGTTCAGAAATTGGAAGATTTTTACAATGTCAAAAGCAGAGAGAATAATAGAGAGCAAGACAATGAATCTGGAATATTTGACCTATGCTGATTCATGAAGGACACTGATAACCATAAAAGATTTGGAACTATATCAAAAATGTTATTGCAAGCCCCCACACCTATGGACATCTAATCTTTGACAAAGGGACTCAGACTATTAAATGGGGAAAGCAGAGTCTCTTCAACAAATGGTGTTGGAAACAATGGGTTGAAACATGCGGAAGAATGAAACTGAACCACTGTATTTCACCAAATACAAAAGTAAATTCCAAATGGATCAAGGACTTGGATGTTAGACCACAAACTATCAGATACTTAGAGGAAAATATTGGCAGAACTCTTTTCCGCATACATTTTAAAGACATCTTCAATGAAACGAATCCAATTACGAAGAAGACTAAGGCAAGTATAAACTTATGGGACTACATCAAATTTAAAAGCTTCTTCACAGCAAAAGAAACCACTACCCAAACCAAGAGACCCCTCACAGAATGGGAGAAGATCTTCACATGCCATACATCAGACAAGAGTTTAATAACCAACATATATAAAGAGCTTGCCAAACTCAACAACAAGACAACAAATAACCCCATCCAAAAATGGGGGGAAGACATGGACAGAATATTCACCACAGAAGAGATCCAAAGGGCCGAGAAACACATGAAAAAATGCTCCAAGTCTCTGATTGTCAGAGAAATGCAAATAAAGACAATAACAAGATACCACTTCACTCCTATGAGAATGTCATACATCAGAAAAGGTAACAGCAGCAAATGCTGGAGAGGTTGTGTGGTCAAAGGAACCCTTCTACACTGCTGGTGGGAATGTAAATTGGTCCAACCTCTGTAGAGAACAGTCTAGAGAACTCTCAGAAGACTAGAAATGGACCGACCCTATGATCCTGCAATTCCTCTCCTGGGGATATATCCTAAGGAACTCAGCACACCCATCCAAAAAGATCTGTGTACACATATGTTCTTGGCAGCACAATTTGTAATAGGCAAAATCTGAAAGCAACCCCAGTGTCCAACAACAGATGAGTGGCTGAGCAAGTTGTGGTATATATACACAATGGAATACTACTCAGCTGTAAAAAATGGTGACTTTACCGTTTTCAGCCGATCTTGGATGGACATTGAAAAAATCATGTTGAGTGAAATAAGTCAGAAACAGAAGGATGAATATGGGATGATCTTGCTCTCAGGCCGAAGTTGAAAAACAAGATCAGAAAAGAAAACACAAGTAGAACCTGAAATGGAATTGGCGTATCGCCCCAAAGTAAAAGACTCTGGGGTGGGGGTGTGTGGGTGGGGAGAATACAGGTCCATGAAGGATTCAGAGGACCTAGTGGGGGTTGTATTGTTATATGGGAAACTGGGGAATGTTATGCATGTACAAACTATTGTACTTACTGTTGAGTGTAAAACATTAATTCCCCAATAAAATAAATAAATAAATAAATAAATAAATAAATAAATAAATCTGCAGCATGGATTTGAAGTAATTATAAACATGACATGTGCAAGCAAAAAAATGTTATTACAAATTATTAAAATTACTATATATTTTTTAAAAAGGTGATAACTGAATATATAGAAGTGTAAACATAGAGAGATTTTAAGGGCTACACATAGTATTTTCCATTTCTATTTTCACAGAACGAAGATTTATCTGTAAAGGAAGGCCTACTCAGTTGACAATATTAAGACCTAAAAATTAAAATTCAAACATTTACTTAAACTTTTTAGGGGAAAACTGAGTACATTTTTCAGCACTTGTTATTCACCAATTATTATTATTTTTTAACTTTTTTATATCTATTTAGTTATTTTCCCATTTGTTGCCCTTGTTTTTTATTATTGTTGTAGTTATTGTTGTTGTAATTGATGTTGTTGTTGTTAGATCGGATAGAGCGAAATGGAGAGAGGAGGGGAAGACAGAGAGGGGAGAGAAAGATAAACACCTGCAGACTTGCCTCACCCCCTGTGAAGTGATCCCTCTGCAGGTGGGGAGCTGGGGCTCAAACCGGGATCCTTATGCTGGACCTTGTGCTTCGCACCACGTGTGCTTAACCCGCTGTTCTACCGCCCAACTCCCTCACCAATTATTTTTAAAGATTTACTTACCAGGGCCACCCGGTTAAGCGTACACATTACAATGTGCAAGGACCTTGGTTTAAGCCCCCGGTTCCCCACCTGAAGCGAAAAAGCTTTATGAATGGTAAAGCCGCGGTGCAGGTATCTCCCTGGGTCTTTCTTTCTCTATCTCCCCCATTCCCCTCAGTTTCTCTCTATCAATCATAAATAATTTTTAAAAGATTTATTTATTTATCTACATGGGAGAGAGGGAAAAAATAAGAGAATCAGAGCATCATTCTTGCACATGTAATGCTGGGGATTAAATCTGGGACTTCATACTTTTAAATTCAGTGCACTAGACAGTATGGCATTTTCATTCACTAATTCTGGAATCTAATTCTTTTATCCAGCAAAAAGAAAGCCCGCTGCCTTCTTTAGAATAAAATACTGGAAAGACATTTTAAGACATTCTCTTGAAGACAGTCTTAAGGAGTTAGGCTGAAATGTTAAATTTTATGCTCCGTCTATCTTTGATGGACAGTTTTGAGAATCAGTAATATAGGAATTCAGCTGTTCAGAAGAAGAGAGAATCTACTGTAAAATTTTAAGATCTTATTTAAAATAGTCATGGGGCATAATAATCAGAAATAAAGAAGAGTATAGTACTGATACATGCTTCAGTCAGGTGGCTTACCAAATAGAGCTGACATGTCACCATTTATAAGAACCTGGGTCCATGTATCTGCAAGGGAGGAGTTTTATGAATGGTAGAGCAGTGCTATCTATATATGTTTCTCCTCCTTCCTTCTGCCTCTCATGGTTTATCCAAAAAAAAAAAAAGGACGGTAGGGAGGATTGGGAGTGCTGGTGTCATGCAGGCTCTTGAGTCCTGGAGTTAAGCCTAGCAACAACAAAAAATTAACACAATAATAGCATAATCAACTCAGATACAAAAGAACATTGTGTAATTGTATTTTATTAAAAGTTCAGAATATCAAGTCTATAGAGACAGAAAGTACATTAATAGTTTCCTTTTTTAATTTTTTAAAATACTTATTGATTGATTCCCTTTTGTTGCCCTAGTTGTCTTCTTCTTGTAGTTATTATTGTTGTCGTCATTGTTGGATAGGACAGAGAGAAAAGGAGAGAGGAAGGGTAGACAGAGAGGGAGAGAGAAAGATAGACACCTGCAGACCTGCTTCACCACCTATGAAGGAATTCCTCTGCAGGTGGGGAGCCGGGGCTCCAACTGGGATCTTTAAGACAGTTCTTGCACTTTGCGCCACATGTGCTTAACCCACTGTGCTACCACCGGACTCCCCTACATTAATAGTTTCTTAGGTGACTAGAATAAAGCTCTACTACAAACCAGTATGAGAGATCTTTTTTGGATGATTAAAATAAAAAACTGGACTATGATGATTGAATAAGCAAGTAAATATGTTACCAAAATTGGCAGCTTCAACAAAGGCAATAATAATAAACATAACAAGGCTACAACAACAAGGGCAACAAAAGGGGGAAAAAATGGCCTCCAGGAGCAGTGTATTCATGGTGCAGGCACCAAGCCCAGCAATAACCCTGGAGGAAAAAAAAAAATTGGCAGCTTACACACTTAGATTTAGTAAATTTTATAGTAAGTAGACTGTATCTTAAAATACTTTGTTTAGGGGAGTCGGGCTGTAGCGCAGCAGGTTAAGCGCAGGTGGCGCAAAGCACAAGGACCAGCATAAGGATCCCGGTTCGTACCCCAGCTCCCCACCTGCAGGGGAGTCGCTTCACAGGCGGTGAAGCAGGTCTGCAGGTGTCTATCTTTCTCTCCTCCTCTCTGTCTTCCCCTCCTCTCTCCATTTCTCTCTGCCCTATCCAACAACGACAACAACAATAATAACTATAACAATAAAACAACAAGGGCAACAAAAGGGAATAAATAAATAAAATAAATATTTAAAAAATGCTTTGTTTAAAATTAAAACTAATGCATGAGGGATTTGGGCAGTATTGCAGTGGCGCAAAGCACAAGGACCGTATCCCAGTTCAAGCTCCCGGATCCCCACCTGCAGGAGGTTCACTTCACAAGCGGTAAAGCAGGTCTGCAGGTGTCTGTCTTTCTCTCCCCTTCTCTGTCTTCCCCTCCTCTCTCCATTTCTCTCTGTCCTATTCAACAACAATGACATCAATAACAACAATAATAACTACAACAATAAAAAAAAAAACAAGGGCAACAACAACAACAAAAATCTAGTGCATGAGAAACATAGGTTAGAAAGTCAATGAATACCTTTTTGATGAACCTTAGAGAAGAAATTGTGTTACTTATATAAGAAATAACAACCTGTAGATTCAATGGGCTTAGACCTCTAATTAAAGATCCCTTTCTCCACCATCACTGGACACTTCCATCAGGAACATCATTATAAGCCCTCTTGTGGACTTCTTCAGATCCTGTGTTCACTATGAACTACCAATGGTGAGGGCTGCCCCATTCTCTGAAGGGTGGCTGGGTTATACTACTCTTCCACTCGAAGAAAGCTGGTCCTGAAATGAGTGCAACCTAGAATGTTCCCATTTGTGACCATGGACTGAAAGCACAGACTGATAGGAACTCAAAGGTTATATGCAGAGACTCATGCTAAATATGAATAGATAAGAACCCTGGGTCAGATTGATGTCGTAAATAGTTAATTGTACTTTTTTCAAGTTTGGGACTTACTCTCTGACCTGATCCATTTTCAACTCTGACACCATCTTCCCGGACAATATTTTTAGTCCACCTACAGGGTAGCTATCAAGATTTAGCAAAAATTACCATAGTTATGGGCCCCTAGGAACATACCTAAAATTGACTTCCTATCTTCTATCCACCCTAAAATCCATATTCCCATCTGCTCAATTCCTATTTTATGGTTCTTGTTCAATAAACATTTTCTCCTGTTTTATATCCTACTGCACTTCAGTCACCAAGTTGAAGATGCTACTATGATTTCATTCTGAACTCCCTGGTCAGATAATCTCACCAGTGCTCACCAATGTGTTCCTGAACCTCACCTCTTTAGAGCCCTAAGCTACTAGGGAAAGATAGAAACAAGCTGGGGGTATGGATCGAACTGCCAATGACCATGTCTAATGGAGAAGCAATTTCAGAAGTCATATCATCCACCTTCTGCATCCTCTAAAAAATTTTAGTCCATACTCCTAGAGGGATAAATGTTAGAGGCAGATGACCAGAGGGCTCTGAACTCCACTTCCATAAGAACCAAATAGAGAAGGCAGGGGCGGGGGTGGGCTTAGCACTCAGAAGTAGTTAGGTGTGCCTTAGAAATTAGAGAAGGCTGGATCATAGAAAAAAATTGGAAAAACTACAGATAGTTATAGTAATACTAGTCAACCCATATCTGTGACCTTAGGAGAACTAATATGGTTTCCAATGGAGGAAATGGAGACATAGAACTTTAGTGGTTGAAAAGGTGTGGAGTTACACCCCTGTAATCTTATAATTTTGTAAATCAATATTAGATCACTAAGAAGAAAAAGAAAAAGAGATGACAAGATTATGTTTGTCATAAGCAATTCCCTTTTTCCTTCTATACAAAATGATTTATTCTTATTATTCTATAGTTTATGGCTACCTTGTTTGAACTGCTGTTTTTGGGCAATTTCCAGAGTGAAGATTTTCTGTTTTATTTGTCAATTAACTTTTTAATTCTTAAGGTCTTGACAACGGAAAGTCAATATGTGGTAAAGATTCAAAATCTTTTAGGTGAGACAACTCTTTGATGCTAAATTTCAATGAAATCAGAGCTAGGTGGATTTAAGGTTAATATTGCTACAAGTTAAAATTGAAAAGAGTGTCACTCAATGTTTTCTCTAAAGTAGTTAAAACATTGCATGGCTTATCCTTTTATCTTTCAGGCACAAAAAAACTAGTGGGCCCACAGCATTATAATAATACTCTTATGCTTTCTAAATAAATCTTAAGGCAACACCAAACTACAGATAGCAAGTCCAAGGGGGACAATGTCAGGGAAATCAGCTCAGTGATTCTCAATTGGGGATTCCAAGAGAAGTAGCAATAGGCTCCCGTGGGAACACATTCAAATGCAAATTATTTGGCCATACTCAAGATTTAAGAATCATAAACCACAACTACAAAATACTTAGAGAGGAAAATACTGGTAGAACTCTTTTCCATTTAAATTTCATAGGCATCTTTAATGATACAGACCCAATTGCAAGGAAGATTAAAACAAAAATAAACAAATGGGATGACATCAAATTGAAAAGCTCCTGCACAGCAGAAGAAACCATCACCCAAACAAAGAGACACCTTACATAATAGGAGATCTTTCTTTACATGCCATATATCAGACAAAGGCTAATAACTCAAATATATAAAGAGCTCACCAAACTTAACAACAAAAAACAAATGACCCAGTTCAAAAGTGGGGAGAGGATATGAACAGAATATTCACCAAAGAAGAGATAAAAAAAATTCAACAGACATATGAAAAACTGCTCCAAGTCACTGGTTGTCAGACAAATGGAAATAAAGGCAATGATGACATAACACTTCATCCCTGTGAGAATGTCATACATCAGAAATGACAACACCACCAAATGCTGGAGAGGTTGTGGAGAGGATAAAGAATCACTCCTGCATTGCTGGTGGGAATGTAGGTTGGCCCCACCCCTGTGGAGAGCTGTCTAGAAAATCCTCACAAGACTAGAAATGGACCTTTCTTAAGACCCAGTAATCCCTCTCCTAGGGATATATCCTAATCTCTACTCCTATTACCTTGTAGTCTTACAAATCACTGTTTATTCACTATGACAGTGAAATGAAAAACCCGTGGGCTACTGGTGGACCTCCACTTCTACATATCAGTATCTCTAGTGGCAGGCTCTGATTGTAGCCAACATGTTTTCATCTCTATTGTCAACACCTTGATGGACTCTGTAATCAATCAGCTTATATTGTGCCCAGTTTGAAGCTGATAAAATCTGGGTACAGTGGTACAAATGTGTACGGGTTTGGTAACAACTGGCCTAAAAATCTACATAAAATAAATGTAACTCCCTGCCCTCCATAATGCCTCAGGTCTCATTCTTTAGTTACTTTTGAGTTATATTATGGATTTTTTTTTAAATTACTACAACAGGGGGAAATATAATGAATGTCTCAAGTTCTTTAAATTTGGAGATTTTAGTTCTGAGTATGTATTTCTTTAGTCTAAACATTTAATGTTTTGGATTTTTAAACTGGCTAAGTTCTGACATTGGGCTTAACTTGTTAAGGCATTTGTAATAATAACTTTTTAAATATTTCATTTATTTTAGTTTTTATATATTTTTATATTTATTTATTTTCCCTTTTGTTGCCCTTGCTTTATTGTTGTAGTTATTATTATTGTTGTTGTTATTGATGTTGTTATTGTTACATAGGACAGAGAGAAATGAAGAGAGGAGGGGAAAACGAGAGCAGGAGAGAAAGACAGACACTTACAGGCCTGCTTCACTGCCTGTGATGCGAATCCCCTGCAGGTGGGGAGCCAGGGGCTCAAACCAGGATCCTTACGCCGGTCCTTGCTCTTTGCACCACCTGTGTTTAACCCACTGCACTACCTCCAAACTTCTTCTATTAATAACTTTAAAAAATATATTAAATCACCTACAATCTTAGACCAGAACTAATTGGTCCTGTCAGTATCTAAGATACAGTTATTTGTAAATAGCATTAAATGAAATAAATCATGGTGAGACGGGATGCATTGGATCGACCTTCCCGTGGTGCATCCCGTGAGTACCCATTCATTGGGGAAACTGACGATCCTTCCTAGCTGACTGAATCCACATGGATCCCAGTCACTTTCAAAGCCAGCATTTTGACTGGCTACGGAAGAAGGGCAAACGCTAGAAGAAGAATGGTGAGGTTATGTATGATACAATAAATCCTAACCATGGGATTTTCAAAATAAACCAAGCTCCCAAGTAACTTGGCTGTAATAATAATTATCTGTTGCCTTCTTAAATTCTAAGACAGCAAGGAACCTTTCTCATTCTCTATAAAACTCCTATTTCTCCCAGTCTCGGGACCTCTGGATCTTTGCTTGTATTTCTTCATGCCTCTTATCTTGATCCCCTACCATGTGATACTGTATCTGCTGGCCTCAATGAAATCAATACAACCACTGCCACCATGCCACATTTCACTTCAGATTGTATCCAGAGATGACAAGCCTGAGATGTCACCCTTCCAACTCCAATAATCTGGTAACACCTTTCCTAACATATGGGACTTCCTAGTTTTCAAATGGCACATTCCATAACAAAGTTACAGAACCTAGATATAGACCAGGGCTTAAGGGGCAGGGTACATGTGCACATGTAGCCATAGTTAGGGGAAAATATATAGCTTAAAGTAAAAGTGTATAATACACTTTTTACAGTGAGTAGATTTAGACTCAACAAGTACAGTGAGCAAGTAGAAAACCTAAATAAGACACTATAAAGTACTTAATCAACTGAGGCCTAGATACCCTCCTCTCCTAACCCCTAGTTTACTTCCCTCAATCACTCTAAATCTAACCTTGTTAGATAAAGTACGGACTACAAAAGCTGGGTAAGGGCAAGAGACTGGCACACTTTAATGATGGCCATTTTTGGTCATTACCAGGCCACCCAATCATCTGGGACACCAGTGAGGGAATACTTGTATTCCTACCTAGATATTATGGACCTAGACTTCTAACAGATCTCTTTCTCCACCATCAGTTATCACTTTTTTTTTTTTCTGCCTCCAGGTTATTGCTGGGACTTGGTGCCTACACCATGAATCCACTACTCCTGGACGTCATTTTTGTTATTTATTATTATTATTGTTGTTGCTATTGCTGTTGTTGTTGCTGGATAGTACTGAGAGAAATCAAGAGAGGAGGGGAAGATAGAGAAGGAGAGAAAAGGATAGACAGGTGGGCTGTCTGGGCCTTGAACCGGGATCCTTACGCTGGCCCTTGGGCTTTGCACCATGTGTGCTTAACCCGCTTCATTACTGCCTAGCCCCAGTGGTCACTTCTATTAGGAACATTATCATAAGCCTTCTTGTGGGCCTCTAAAGGACTTGTCTTCAATGTAGAACAAGAGTGGTAAAAATTGCCCCACTTTCTGAAGGGAGCGTGGGTCAACATACTCTGCCCCTTGAGGAAGACTGGTCCTGAAAGAGTACACCCTAGAATATTCCTAGCTATGATGAAGGAATTGTGTGCTCAGACTGACAGGGATGCAGAAGTTACACAGGCTCCTGTACTAAATATGAATATATATGGGCCCTAGGTTAGATCAAATGGGGTTTACAGTTAATGGTATAATGACTTCATCATTCTTAACATCTGATAGTACCTTGTGTATATATACCACAATTTTCTTAGGTATAGAGATATATAGGAAGGAATGGAGTACAGGAGCTGATTAAACACCAACTTTGTGGTTCCTTGAGAAAGGCAGTAAGAGACTAAGAATTGTCTTTCCCTAAAGCATTACAGAGAAAACCTCTTTGGGTAATTAATATGGCCAATCTAATTCTCGAAGTTCAAGATCCATTAATTTCTTATCATAAAATCTAGAGGTGACTATAGCTGGACTCACTATGGCTGGATCAAAGATAGTGTCATAACAAAAAATGAAATTTGTTGTTGAAACTGAAGGATAATATTATAGGGTACAGTCATGGGTGAGATGAAAAGACCCATAACTAGTGTTTTTTTTTTTTTCTTTTATCAGAGTTAGATTTTCCCAGGCCACTAACAAAAGATGACTTGACCTGAATGTCTGTGTTTTGCACTATCCAGCCTCTCATAAAACTCAGGCAGATCTGAGGAGTTATTTATTGACAGTGGAAACAATTTCCTTTGCAATCTTTTAGTTTACATTTACTCAATACAGCACACACACACACACACACACACACACACAAATACACACACATGAATAAATATTAAAAGTAAAATATAAAATGAAGACCATATTGTAAAATAGAAAAATTTGCATCATATATAGCTATATATATATATATTCATTATATATATAATTTAAAAATAATATGTAAAATAGTGGATTTTCACAATCTACTAGCTAGATATATCCACTCCAGGGGGAGTCAATACTACTTTTTTTTAGACAACTATTTTTTCTGATTATTATTTGCAAATTTATTTTTAAACTCTCAAGTCATATACTCACAGATAAAAGTGAATTTCCTCTCTGGGATATGCCCCAAGGGTCTTATGTCTCCAGTCCTTTTAAAATTTTTGGCAAACTATGTCCCCTTTGTCTTGTTATTACTTTCTGTTTTTAAACATATTTAATACATTTACTACCAGAGAAATTGACAAAACTTCTCTTTTATCTCAAATTTAAAATTATGATTTGCTTGTTCCATTATTACATGTATTAAATCTTTTTTTTTTTAGTTTTTTTTTATTATTGGATAAAGACAGAGAGAAATTGAGGAAGGAGGGAGAGATAGAGAACGAGATGCAGAGACATCTGCAGCCTTGTTTCACCACTCATGAAGCTTTCTCCTTGCAGGTGGGGACCAGGGGGCTTGAACCCAGGTCCTTGTGCACTGTAACATGTGCATTTAACTCTATTAAATATTTTATTTGCTGTATATGACACTGGAGAATGAACTGCAGATCTCACACATGTACTACATTGCTGAACAGAGTATGGATGCAGCTTCTGTGTTCCTTTTGTCAAGGAACACAGACAGCACCATTCCACTAGCCTTAATGCCCACCATTTGTTGCCAGGATTCAAACAAGGTGCTTGCAAATGGAAAATTGCTGTGCTTTACCAAATAAGTCATCTACCAGTCTCTAAATGGACTTCTATTGAAAAATTTCAATGGATTGCTATCATTTCATAGGTGTGCGTTTTACATAATTTATGCAAAATGGATATATGCATTAAACTCAAAAATGCATTAAACTTTGAGGCAAATATAGAAGAGTAACATACACTTGGAGTTACGTTATTTTCTAACATTTTCTCTGTGTGTGTATGATTTATACATCTTTCTTCCTTTTAAAACTGACACTGTGAAATTGTTATAGTTGTTACAAATGTTCATTGAACATTTAAGTATGTTATACCTTTTTGCTATAGCCTTTTCTAAGCATAAACATCTAATCAAGAAAGAATGAACTTTTTGACTTTGTGAGGTTTATGCTCAGCACCTGGAGATGTCATAATATCATAGGAAATAGACAAACAAGAACACCAATTTTTCTTGTAATTGCCTGACTCCTCATTTTAGCCATTTGCAAACTTGCCATTCATCATTGGGTTCTTACAAAGTGATTAATCCTGTATTGACAGGGCGTAGTTAATTCACAAGAGCAAACCTACAAGTTTGGTTTTGGTACATATGCTGGTACTACTCCAGGCAGATTGCATTTACCAAGTAGTACATTCTTTTTTTATTTTTATTTTTTTGAAATTTCTTTATTGGGGAATTAAATGTTTTACATTCAACAGTAAATACAATAGTTTGTACATGCATAACATTTCCCAATTTTCCATATAACAATACAACCCCCACTAGGTCCTCTGTCATCCTTTTTGGATCTGTATTCTCCCCCCTACCCACCCACCCCAGAGTCTTTTACTTTGGTGCAATACGCCAATACCAGTTCAGGTTCTACTTGTGTTTTCTCTCTGATTTTTGTTTTTCAACTTCTGCCTGAGAGTGACATCATCCCATATTCACCAAGTAGGACATTCTTTTCTCTATTTAAAAAAATGAACACTGAGTCAATCATATAATTTGGAAGTCCAAGATGATCTATTTTCCAATTTCTTGTCTGTTGCCTCTGTCAGGACTTAATGAATCACATCGTTGAATACATATTGCTATACTTACTTTAACTGAAGAGTATCTAGATATAACAGAACCAAGGACTGGAAAACCTCTTCTCTAGCTTGGGACCCTGAAGAGGTTATTCTGGGATTAGAGCAGGAAAGATAAACTGTTTTCTACATTGAATGAATTAATCTATTTTATTGAATGAATAAAGTCCTTACTAAATAAAAGCCTTATTTCAATCCCAGTGCTCCCCAGGAAGGTAAAAACATCTACAGGATGGCCGAGAAAGGCCACTTGTTAATGATCAACTCTTACAATTGATGAGGCTTATTTCTCATATGCATTAAAGTATTCAGAATTGCATTGCTCACTACAGGTTTATTTAGTGTTCCCACACTGACTTCGCCAGAACACCTAGATATGCCAAGATAGCAAGTCTGGGGAACTGACCTATTGAAATGAGGAAAATACACTCTCAAGTTTCCATAAATGACAAATCACAAATTTTTCATTTATTCTCTGTCCCCTTTTCAGCTTTCATTTAATATCAGAGGAGCGTCCCATCAGTGCTTGAGATCCATATTGATGATTGCAGAGGTACATTGCGTGCTCTGCTGCTTCTTGATTATAATTGAGTCACTTACACAAATCTGAGTAAAGGCAGGAAATCAACCATTTGTGATGAATAATTCCTTGAAAATTGGAAGCAAGACTACGTTTTATAAATGCAGATTAGATAATAGTTCAAATTCTCAAGAAGAACCCTACAGGTAGATAAATATATTATATGATCTCAATAACACATTCATTATATACTGTAAGGGTAACTGCATGTTCTGATTTGTTAGGAACAGACTTAATTCAAACTTGCCCCATTTAGTATTTGTTCTGGGCAAAAATATCTTGCCTAGGAAGGAAAATTATGTGGTTGTCCTTACTAAAAACAATGTATATAGTACTCAAAAGGCAGTACAGCCTTTTATAACTTGCTGAAGTTTCAAAATTGGGCAAACAAAAGTTTAAATTTGATCTCTTTTAATTATTAATTATAGAAAAATTTAACTTCTTTGGAGTTCTGCCTCTTTATAAGTAGAAGGTAAAAAGCTAGCTCTGACTTCCATATTTAGATTGAGATAAAGAATAATTAAATTCTGCATGTACAATGTCTGAAATATAGCCTGATATATTTGGCTTTCAGTAAAAGGTAGGTATGCACATACAAATACATTAAAAATTTAAACATCATATATTTACTATTCCCTCTGCCTGTGGCACTTGATAAAGTGTTGACAAGTCTCCATTGCCTGAGATGGAGGAGGCTATTCGTGGATAGGTTTAGGCTGAAAAACATGCTCTAGTGTTACCTTGTTAAAAGCATTTTCCAGAGTAGTACTCATTACATCTTAGCAGGTGAAGATATGAAACACCAGAATCTCTCCTTCCATTAAGATATGTAGCTCCCATAAGGTAGGAAACTAGATTCCTTATGGCCATGCCATTAAAGTTTAGAATACATCCTGTCATAGAGTAAGTGTCCAATGACTGTTAAATGAATAAATGTTGGCAAGAGACTCAAGTAATAATAAAGTAATAAGAGGTTCAGTGCATCATTCAAAGTTGCGTTGCGAGGAAATGGTAAAACTGTTATCTGAAGTCACCAATTCTAGTTTATTATTTTTTAATTTAAACATATTTTATTTTTTAATGAGAACAACTGAGAAAAAGAGAAAGGGGGGAGAAAGAGAGATACCAGAGCAATGCTTAGCTCTGGTTTATCGTGGTGTGGTACTGGGGATTGAATTTGGAAACTTCAAACCTCAGGTATGAAATTCCATAATAATATTGTCTTCAGGCCCTACTTTATTTTAACTTCTACTTTTCTTTTTAAAGATATATAGAAAAAGAGAATCAGACAATCACTCTGGCACATATGATGTCAGGGATTGAACTCTAGACCTCATGTCTGAGAATCCAACACTTAATCCACTTCACCATCTCAAAGGTAATCCAAATTCAGTTTCTTAACCACTACCCTATTGTAGTTGTAACATATTTTTGGTTTTGTGTTAATAATAATAATAATAACAATTACTAATACTATTATTATTATTACTATTATTATTATTATTATCCCTATCGCTGGAGATTCCACCACTATGGGCTGATAGAGAAACACACACACACACACACACACACACACACACACACACACACACACACGCCACATCACTGAAGCTTCTTCCAATGCAGTAGAAGCTGGTTTGAAGTCTGAATCTCAAGTAGGCACACTATCCAAATGAGTTATTTTGCTAATCCTTATTTGCTATATTTTGAGTAGAAAATACACATTTCTTCCCTCTTCTGTCTAGATCTTTCTTCTTTGCCTATTTTCCATGAAAAACAATCACTATTTCTCTAGAACTTATAAATTATATTTTCTTTTTTTTTCATCCTTACTCCTTGTACAATATGCTGTTTACTTGATAGTCCTCAATTTTCTGATAATTTGAACGGATTAAAATAAACAAAACAGCAATGAAGACAGACATTATACTTAGTGTTACATTAACAACAACTTAAAATCCAACTATAATAACCTACATTAATGTAAGAACTGTTATGATAGTTAACTTGTCCCACAAACCTGCAGAAACTCATGAGAATAAGGAAATAAGAGAATAATGGAGGAAAGCATTAGTCTAATTCCATAATCAGAATTTCTGAAAGTAAACTATTAGACCAATTCATACTATTATTTCAAAGTCTTCTAATACAAAGCTAGAATATTCATTTACCAAGTGAAGGGATTTAACTTATTCTTATACATCTGAACTTTCACAATATCATCAGTTAACACTCCTGCACTCATCCCATAAAGGTACCTGATTGGTGCTAGGCAGTCCTTTTCTACCTAAACAGCTCCTGAGAGAGGAATCTTGAGTTTTCTTTTGCGATATGAATGCTGATAATACATTGCAGTCTTTTTATTTAAAATGTTTATTTATTCCTTTTTGTTGCCCTTGTTGTAGTCATAATTGTTGTTGTTGGATAGGACAGAAGGAAATGGAGGGAGGAGGGGAAGACAGAGAGGAGGAGAGAAAGACAGACACCTGCAGACCTCTTCACTGCCTGTGAAGCGACTCCCTGCAGGTGGGGAGCTGGAGGCTTGAACTGGGATCTTTCCACTGGTCCTTGCGCTTTGCATCACCTGCGCTTAACCCATTGCACTACCACCCAACTCCCACATTGCAGTCTTTTATTAATCATATTTTGGAGTCATAATGATAAGAGCTTAAAAATAATATTTTTATCATTTTACTGAAGACCATAAAGTTTTCTTAATCACTGACAACAAAGATGAGTATCCCTGGTTTTCTACTGTCTATACATGGTTATATTCATTGAGAAAGTGAAATTCAAGCAAATCAGATAAAAGAAATTCCCCAAGGAACTAAAAATAAATATGATGAAAATTCATCCTGATATATCCTGACAAAGAAAGTGATATTTTGTTATAAACACAGACTTAAACACATATACCCACTTACACACACACACACACACACACACACACACACATCCTAATTTATATGCAAGAGGCTGAAATCAGAATAAATAAATTTAGTGAGAAGAAGCAAGTAAAATTATCCTATGTGAGGATGATATGATAGTTGCTTTTGGTGCCCCTCTTGGATCATTTTAAATGAATGTACCTATCACATGATATCTTTAGAAAGTATGAAACATAATCTATAGAGAACACTTTGCAAATTTCTTTACATATATCTCATCTATAGTAATTAGTAACATTGCTGGGAGCCAGCCCCAGCAGGTTATTAAGGTATCCTAGAGGAGGGGCATCGGCAAAGAATGAATGAGAGATGAGTGAGTTGCTGAATCAATGTTGTTGAGCCAGATGTTGTTGTGCGCGGGCTGCGGAGAAGAGAGAGGGGGTCCGGAGCGAAGAGGAAACACAAATCTTTATTTGCACTGGCACCTCAGAGTTGGGTGCTAGAGAAGCAGGTTGGGCCACGTGGAGGTAGCGAAAATGGCCGCCTCACGCAGTAACCTTTCCTGCGTCTGAACACCGGAGTGAAGCGCTGGCAAGAGAGCGAGGTGCGGAAAAAGAAGGGTTTTTATAGGAGTAGCTTTCACGAGAATGGGAAGGGGGAGAAGTAACCATAGCACTCCAGGATAGGATGATAACTCTCATGAGAATGGGAGGGGGGAGGAGTGACCAAAGCACTCCAGATATCGCAGGGATATAGACAATGTCCTGAGGGCATAACATGGCGGAACAGGCACTCCGAGAATGTCCCAACTCTCGTGGGAACTAGCAGTAGCCTGAGGGGACAACATGGCAGATGTGACTGCATTGGCACAATTTCCCAGCAAATCAAGCTCAAGCAGGCATCTCTGACAGACTTAAGCAGAACTTTATTATTATAGTCTCATAAGGCTTAGATCATTAAAACAAAAATCACCAAGATATAGATTACTAAAACAAAAATCACCAAGGTTTTGGTCACTAATACAAAAATCACCAAAGCTTTACTAATACAGAAATCACCAAGTAAGAACAGCACAGGTAGGGAACACCTCCTGCATTGTGGAACATTCACATTCCAGGGGCACTTTTCTTCCTAGAGATCACATCACAGTTTCTATGTCTTTTGTTATTCCTGTACCTGTGTGCTAGGCAGATGTCCTATTAATTAAGATTAATAACCTACCTATATGTTTATGCCATTCTCTTGCCCCTATGCATCAGAAGCCAATTGTTCTTAGAAAGTTCAAGCTTGTTATGTTTCTAGGGGCCTTAAACAAATTGAGCAGTCCATTTTTCATAAAATCTGTTCCATTGTTTGATCAAGGAGTTTTGTTTTGTTCTTTACTGAGAAGTCACCAAGGTGGTGCTGACCTGGCCAGCCTCTCCATACAGGTAAGCTCTCTAGCTGGAATCCATCTTCTGTGTATGCTCACTATGTGACCTAGGTTCTCATGTGCTATTCCTGCATAAGGAAGTGGGAGTATAGTGGTGGGTGGTAGATTAAAAGGCCCATTGTATCTAGGCAGGTACCATAACTTTCCATTTATTAATTATGTTATGTAAGGTGGCCCTTCCACTGTGGGAACCACTGATATTTCTTTATATTTTAGGGGGAATACTAAAGAAAGTGGTGTAGATAAAGGGGAAAACTTTTTTCTTATTGGAGCCTCCTGAAAAATTCTGTATTACTGATATTGCTTGCTCCATTATGATAATGTTACACAGTGCAGTGCAGGTTTTGTCATTATTTTTGTCATTGGTCAGGCTCTGAGCCTGGCCAAAGGTAAATATTACTAAGACCACACAGAGCTTAATCCCAAGCCTTATACATGGCAAAAGGCAAGATGGTTTGTTTCAGTTTGGCCTGGAGACCCCAGCCGTGCTGAACTTCCTGAGAAGCTGGTATCATGTCAAGCAGCTCGCATGGTGGTGCCTGCAGCATAACATAGTGTTTTTTTTTTTTTTTGTATCCTACTATGACATTACAGTTTTGTGTGAGTGTTGTTACCAGTTCTGATTCTTATAAAGCTCAAGGTTTTACTGCCTATGTCCTTGTTGGCATCTAATTCTCAACTTCTGGCCTCAACCATTCATGGTTTGGTAATAGCATGTATTATCATTATATGTAATATATATAAGGCTCTAGGGATTCTTAGCACATGCTACACCATTTTAGTATGCTTATAAAGATAGTTGTGCACTAAGATTTGTCCTTTTAAAAATGACATTTTAGAGTTGTCCCCTCTTGTCCTATGGTTTTGTTAATGTCTCCTTTTTAAAATAAATGAATAAATAAGTAAAAAAAATGACGTTTTATTTTTATTTATTTTTTCTTGATAGAATAGAGAGAAATTTGACAGTGTAAAGGGAAATAGAGAGGGAGAAAGAGACACCTGCAGTGCTGCTTCACTGCTTGTAAAGCATCCCCCCATGCAGGTGGGGATCAGGAACTTGAATCCTGATTGTGCACAGTAACACGCATACTCAACTGGGTGCACCACTACCTGGCTCTGTGTTTTATGCTTTCAAATGACAAGTTCATTCTTTTTTTTTTAATATTTATTTTATTTATTTATTCCCTTTTGTTGCCCTTGTTGTTTTATTGTTGTAGTTATTATTGTTGTTGTCGTTGTTGGATAGGACAGAGAGAAGTGGAGAGAGGAGGGGAAGACAGAGAGGAGGAGAGAAAGATAGACACCTGCAGACCTGCTTCACCGCCTGGGAAGCGACTCCCCTGCAGGTGGGGAGCCGGGGTTCGAACCGGGATCCTTATGCGGTCCTTGTGCTTTGAGCCACCTGCACTTAACCCGCTGTGCTACAGCCCGACTCCCGACAAGTTCATTCTTTAAGAAACTGAGTGATTAGTATTGGATTTCAAGGGTGGGAAATCCCCCCCCCCCATGCTAGACTAGTTTAA